>NC_081415.1:216904327-217253332 GCF_030272615.1 Cryptomeria japonica
CTAATGATGTTTTGCAGGAATGTAATATACAAGCACCTCCTAAGTCGGTAAGAGAATTTATTTCAAGTGTGCTATCTAATAGACATGATGGTTGCATTTATTATAAGATGCCTTGTTTGGAAGGTTCTTGTGCTATATGTGGTGGTTTGCAACGTTTACCAAGATGCGTACATTTGGAGAGCACACATGAAATTGGTACGAAACTAGTTTCTTTCAGAAAATACAAGACAATCACATATGGAGTTAAAGATGGAAAAGATTTGAAGAGATGTGAGCTAGTGAAAAATGATATTTGTGTAGCTCAATTTATGAAAATGTTTCAAGAGAAACTAGTTTATGAGTACATAATGCATACATATAGAGCTTAATGGTTAGATGAGAAATTCAAGTTATGTAAGAACACATTTCCTCTTGGCACCATTGTCTCTATCATTGATTTTGCTGAAAATTATACACTACAACCTCAAAATGAAGTGCAATCCATGTATTATCACTCTACCCAAGTTTCTATTTTTGTACACATAGCTTTCATGCATGCAGATGATAGCACAGAGGAGGATAGAAAGGTTGTAAGAGAGTATCACTTCTATATAAGTAATGATCGTACTCATTCATTGGAGTTTGTACAAGGATGCTTTAAATTTTTCTATGATAGTTTAAGGGAAATGAACATACGATACAATCGACACTTAATATGGTCAGATAATTGCACTGCATAATTCAAGAATGCAAGGATGTTTTATTAGTTGACAAGAATGCATATGACAAGTGGTGTACAACATGTTTGGAATTTCACTGAGGCTAGACATGGTAAGGGAGAGCATGATGGTGCAGGAGCATGTGTGAAAAGAGCCCTAGGTAGGGAAGAATTGAAGTACGAAGGTGGTGTTGAGTTGATAGATATAGAAACAATTATGCGATGGTGTAAGTCTACGATGGGTCCAGGTAATCCAGGTACGTCAATGGTTCATAGATATTTTTGGTTGATCACTAAATCTAACATTGAAAAATATCTAGATTGTTGTACAGTTGTAGGATTGAGTGACATGCACTCATTTATGAGTTCAAATTCAAGTTCACTGGTAATTTATATGAGATAGATGGTATGTTTTTTCTCTTCATGCATGTATTATTTGTGGGAAGAATGTGAATCATAGGAGTGGGTTGACAAATGGTCTTGTAGACCATTTATTCCCATTGATTCATATCAAATTCCCAAAGCACTACAATTGAGCCAAATGGAGACATCAGTGGATTTTGACCATGTATCCAACCTAGTGGATTCAAGTGTTTTTTTGAGTTAATTTTTTTGCAATTATTCTTTTTGGTTTATTTTGTTGTACATCATACTTTATTTTTGGTATTAATTAACACTTCATAAAATGCAGGTCATGTGTATGTAGTTGTTGCAGAAGAGAACAATGAAGAAGGAACATGTTACTATTTGTGTCATTGTGTTGAGCCTAAAAGAAAATTGACAACCACAATCATTGATGGAGAGGATATTGAGTACCCAATAGGGTCTATTGTTGTGATAGGAACATGGCTTCGGAGATACCTTATCAATAATTATGATGTTTGGTTGTTCGAGGACTTTGAAACACACAAACTTATTCTTCATTTCTCTAACCTTGTTGTTGCAACAAATATTCATTTGATGAAGTATCGTGGTAGACCTCATAACAAGATTTTATGGAAATTTTGTGAATCTGACCATGAGGCAATACTTGACACAATATGAGTTAGAGTTGATCCTGAAGGCTCACTTAATTGATTCTATGGTTCAGAGTAGGATGATTTTGAGAATTTTGTATAAATCATTGACGAATTGTTCTATATTCATTTTTTGTATATATAAATGCCCATGAGCTGATTTTTACATGTTCAGGGGCATAATTTTGTATATTTAAATGCCAATGAGATAATTTGTACATATGTACATGCCAAATTATGTATATTAAAATGGCGATGAGCTGAATCACACGTATTGTAATGCCAATTTTTTTATAAAAGCCCATGAGATGATTTGTATATTAAAATGGCGATGAGTTGAATCGCACATATTGTAATGCCAATTTTTTTATAAAAGTCCATGAGATGATTTGAAAGACATTTTTTTGTATAATCAAATAGCCAAGAGCTGATTTGACCATATTTAGAGGCAAATTTTTGAATAATATGTGACAATGTTTTGTGAGTATTTTGTGTGTCAATGTTTTGTGACTATGTTTTGAGTATATGTAATGTGTCCATGGTCAATCATGAGCATTCTTGATTCTTGTATAATCATGGAGAATTATTTGAGTCATTATTGGGTCATAGGGGTCATAGATTGAGATTAGATACAATTTGAGCAAAAATTGTCGTTGTTGTCAAAACAATTGTCAAAAAAGTTGTCAAGCAACTTCTACATTGCGGCGGTAGGGTATGACACTCAACATTCTGGTGCTTTGGGATGCATGACAGGGGCATGCCTATCATAAAACTATCCACCTAGATGTGCTCATGATGTCAATTTGTGCACATGAGGAACTGAATCAATTCTAGCCAATCCTGCAACTTTGCATTGCATGCACCTGACGACTTTTGCAGCAGGCAAAAAAATGCTACCAATAGAAAATGGCTCTGATTCATTGAAAATTGAGAGAGGACATTGTAGAGGATCCTCACGCAACCCTATGGGTTCAAACAGATCAACCATATGTATCCTCAATTGGAAGAAATAGTCCGTCAAAATTTGACTTTTTTTCGACTCATGACACTTGAGAGATTGCACCGATAGGGTATGACTCTTGACGTTTCGGTGCTTTGGGATGCATGAAAGGGGCATTCCTAGCATAAACCTTCCCACCCAGATGTGCTCACGATGTCGGTTTGTGCACACGATGAACCGAATCAATTCTAGCCAATCTGGCAACTTTGCATTGCATGCAACTGACAGTTTTTGTAACAGGCAAAAAAATGCTACCAATTGAAAATAGCTCTGACTCATCAAAAACCAAGATAGACCATTGTAGAGGAGCCTCACATGACCCCATGAGTTCAAACAGATTGACCATATGTGTCCTGGATTTGAAGAAACAGTCCGTCAAATTTTGACAATTTTTTGGACTCAGGGCACTTGAGAGATCGCACTGGTACGATATGACTCTCAATGTTCCAGTTCTTTGGGATGCATGATAGGGGCATGCCTAGTGTAAACTAGCCCACCCAGATGCAATCATGATGCTGGTTTGTGCACACGATGAACCAAATCAATTCTAGCCAATCTGGCAACTTTGCATTGCATGCAACTAATAGTTTTTGCAGCAAGCGAAAAAATGCTACCAATCGAAAATGGCTCTGACTCATCAAAAACCAAGATAGGACATTGTAGAAGAGCTTCACACAACCCCATGAGTTCAAATGGATCAACCATATGTATCCTGGATTTGAAGAAACAGTCTGTCAATTTTTGATAATTTTTTGGACTCAAGGCACTTGAGAGATCGCACCGGTACAGTATGACTCTTGACGTTCCGGTGCTTTGGGATGCATGACAAGGACATGCCTAGCATAAACCTACCTACCCAAATGCGCTTGCGACACCAGTTTGTGCACACGATGAACCGAATCAATTCTAGCCAATCTGGCAACTTTGCATTGCATGTAACTGACAGTTTTTGCAGTAGGCAAAAAAATGCTACCAATTGAAAAAAGCTTTGACTCGTCAAAAACTGAGATAGGCCATTGTAGAGGAGCCTCATGTGACCCCACGAGTTCAAACGGATTGACCATATGTGTCCTGGATTTGAAGAAATAGTCTGTCAAATTTTGACAATTTTTTGGACTCAAGGCACTTGAGAGATCACACCGGTATGGTATGACTCTCAATGTTCTGGTGCTTTGGGATGCATGACAGGGGCATGCCTAGCATAAACCTTCCCACCTGGATGTGCTCATGATGTTGGTTTGTACACATGATGAATAAAATTTAACCATTACGAGTGTGAGGGTGCTCTCGCACCAAACACATATTGTTGTTTATATTCATATTGTCAATTTTTGTTGTTTATATTCATATTGTTGATTACATATGCAAATATTCATTGGTTTGTGTGCATTTACATTTGTACATGGGTACCTAACTGATGTAACCTTGACCCGAAGGATCCTCAAAGAGAACAATCTAGATCATGCAGCAAGAGTAACACAACAGAAGCAACAACACAAAACATAGAAAATGGGAAATCAAACATCCACATCATCATATATTCATCATAGAACATCTGGTAACATTCGGGTTATATGCAGGCTAACATGCTCGATTGCAAACTACATCCTAGAATACAATTCATCTGGACCTCAAAGGAGTATCTGAATTACAATTTATGAATCTACATCATCATACCACTTCACCTCTCTCAAAGGATCACATACAACAATATATATAACATTTGGAACATATCCGGGTCAGCTAGAAAATATTAAATTTACCAAGGAAAATGAAACATGTAAAATAGGTCAGCCCAAAACGTGAATATCTCATCGGCCAAGAACAAACATGAAATGCGGACCACCAAGGAAGGTCGACCAAGGGCCAAGGAACATTGATCAAGGTGCCAAATAGATCCGCAAGCCAATAAATCACTTCACATAGGAAGAAACCTCCAACATAAACGATAAGCTCAAAACTGCTCCAAAACCAAGAAATAGACACTTCGAGAGGAATATATTGTCGAAAAAGAATCCAAATGAATTGGAAATCTGGAGTGATGAACAAGAACTAGTCTAAAAGCCAAAAATATGATTGGCAAAGAAAAAGAAACAACTACCAGGAAATGTTGAAAGTAACACAAAAACTGTAACAAGAACAAAACTAAAAGCAAATATTTTTGGTTGATGTAAGATTGCTCATAGACTGGGGATGCTCTTGCATCACTAACATGGCCTAGTAGCTAGGACCCATTTTGCATTGTTGACTTGAGTCTACGTTCCCCTAAGTTGCACTTAAGGGGGGGTGTTGGTGTAAATTATGTCTCATAATTACACTTTACTTAAGTTGACTTAGGGTAATGTATTTCATAGTAGTTTGGATATGAGACACTTAGGGAAGTGTACACATAGGGATGATGTGTGTGGGAGAAATTAAACCTTTTGTAGTCTTATTTTCTTGTTACATTCCACCTTCGATGGGTGATCCACCTCTTGTAGAACATATTATTATTTTTTCTACCTACCCTTGTTTCTCATTGAGCTACATGTCGTGATTGTGTGCCCACATATCCATATGGCCTTGCCATTATAAGAAGGCTCATCTACATTGTATGTAATTTTAATGATCTAGTTGATCTTATTTTTCTCTTAATTAGAGTACAGTTTATTCTTATCAAATCTATTGTCTCTCTTATTGTGCTATTCATTGTGCTCTTGATCTTGGCTATATTTGACAAATTCTTACAAATCCACTTTACCAATTTTCACAATATAACTTTTGATGCCTTTCATGGCTTGGGATTGGTGGATGTTTCATGTCTTTGTCATAATAAATTAGTCTAACCAATTGTGTCAACAATAAAGTGATCCTATACCTGACTGGGGGCAGTACACTTAGGTTTTTCCGTGTTGTCAAAAAAATAAAAGTAATATAAAATATCTTAAAAATTTACAAAAATATTATAAAATATCTTGAAAAATATACAAAACTAATATTAAAGTCATTAAATTTTTTTTTTTTTAAATGTCTTGAAAAAATCCAAAAGCATTAAAAATGTCCTTAAAAAAAACTTGAAAAATGTTATAGAGAATTGAAAAAAAGAAAATAAAATAAAATAATCCTAGAAAACCCTAAAAATTAGAAAACATTTAAAAACACAAAAAACAATCTATCAATCACAATCCATAGTAAGTTATACCCTTGCAACAATAGAGAGTTGAGCAAGAACAAGTGCGAAACAGGAAAAACACTGAACTTAACAAATCGTTCAACAATTGACAAACCTATCAATCTAATTTGTGATCAAACTGATCATATGTCTATTCAAACAAACATCAATCCTTATCAACTATGATTTATCTTATACAAAAGAGGCTATATTTGAAAATAGACATATTGGTCTTACACGAGGTATTTCATTTATGGAACTAGACACCATGATTGATGAGTAGCCCTTTTAGTTATTTTATATGGACTTATGTCATGTTAAATTTGCCATTTTGTGTAACTTAGACATTCCAGTTGTGATAGGTATAAACCTTTTGTGTTTAAAACTATGAACTTTGCCATCTATTAAACAACCTTATAAATGATATGATAAATCTCTTTGGATAATATGGAAATGTGTGATAAAATTTTGGTTAGAAGTATTATTGTTCAAATATGTGTTGTGCGTATTAACTTTTATGTGTGCAATTGGAAGATAGGCTAAGTCAACGCAGAGACATTGGTTGCTATTTTAGAAGAGTTACAATCCTACTCAAATAGGGATAATGAACCAGTCAAGCTGATAGTTGATGACTTTGTCAGAGCTCCCAGTTGCAGTTGATGCAATTATTGATTTAGAACATGTGTCAGTTTGTTGAGGAGATCTAGAAGATGCCATGGCCTATATTTGTGCATTCAACTAAATCTTTGAATGAATCATCCTTCTATGTTTTTATTTCCAATAAAATTTGTCCTCCTAGTTTGTTGGGAGTGGATCGACTGTGTAGTTAGTCAGTTGTTAAATTTACTATAATCCATCAGTTAAGGATGGAGTGTGTAATACAGTTTTTATCTTTTCAAGTATTCAGTGTACTATGCTTTTATAGTCTAATAATACAAGAAATTTCAGTTCTGTTATCTTACTATCCAGAATTTCAACATGTGTGTGATGTTGTACTAATCTTTAGATTTGGTTAAATTTTTAGAAGAACAATCGAGGTGGCCCACTTGGGAGAGCATCCACTTTCATTCACTTCCATGTTTTGCTAAGTAAGTTTATATCAAGCTTCTATTCACAGTTTAGAATCCTTTTTGTTGACTGTCCTGCAGCCACAAAAACTCCATTCTGTGACTATTCTTGTAGTCAAAGGAAAAACAAAGTTCATAGTTACCATCTAGTTAGTTTATCTCCTGCATAGAGTTATTGTTGGCCATTTGGAGGAATTGATTATGTGTTGCATTGATATCAACACTAGCTATTTTTTATGCTTTACCAACACCCTTTTGGTCCTGGTAGGCTGTGTGATTTCTGGTTGGATTAAAACTGGCATGATCCGGTATGCTTTGGTATGATTTGATTATGGAATTGTCTTATTCATGCTACTCAGGTTCATGTTTAGTTAGTTGGTTTTGATCTAGTGATCGGATGCTATCCTATTTTGCTAGCAAGCTTGGTTTGTGGTTCTGGCGAGGGTTTCACCAGCAGAGCTTTGATGATGATCTTTGATGAATTGCATAAGTGGTGTTGGTGCGGCTTCTGTTGGAGATTCAAGATGCTAATGGTGATCATGTTCGAGACTTGGTTGATTGGGATCATTGCTTTAGCATGTAAGGACCTATATTGGGTCCTAGATTATCTAGGTTATGGATTGGCTTAATGTAACATGTTGATTGGACCTCTCAATGTATTTCTGGGATGTCTTATGGGTTGGATATTATTTGTTTGGTCTTAGGCTGACATGCTTTGTAATTATGTAATTGGTTTATTATCTGGTGGCTGACCTTATTGTTTATGGTCGAGGGTTTGTATATATATGATGTAAGATCTCATTGTAGATGATCATGGAATGGGATATGTGAGGATGTAATGAGCAAATAATGTAATATCATTCAAGCAGAGGATTTGATCGATCATTGGAGATTGAGTTGGGTTTATGTAAGAGGATTTAGTCCTCTAGTATTGAGCTTAATCGAAACTATACTCAAGCATAGGAGATGCTATCTTTGTAGTTCATTCATTTTTCCGGATTGTAGTCTGGACATTTATGTAGTCAGTGAGATTCCTTTTGTGATGAGTAGTGCACTCTAGGTTGTTGCCCTTCCTGCAAGTGCAGGCCCCTCAATTGTAATTCACATACTTACTGCAGAAGTATTATCTGACTGTGGGTAGGCTTCCCATCGTGGTTTTTCCCTTTACCAGTTTTCCATGTACAAATCTTGGTGTCATGTGGATGGTATTTATTGTCTGATTGTTGTTTATGCTTAATTGGTTTATCTTCTATTTCGGTAATTGGTTTAAGCATTTCCGGTATTAATGTTTTGGGTTCCAGCATTAAAGTTTTAATTGCTTAATGTTCTGGTAATCTATGACAACTGATTCACCCCCCTCCCCACCTCTTAGTTGTCTTTTGGTTATTTGAGCTTTCTAACAGTTATAAGCATCATATTAAGTAGGTTAAATTGATGTCAGTAGAATCAATGGTACAATCTTATGCTTTTCATCAATTCCTTGTTTAGTTGCTTCAAGTTTGAGTTAGTATTCCTCATGGGTTTCTTAGTGCACATAGAGTGCAAACCTATTTCAAGTATACATTCCTAGGTTGACAATTGAATGAATTCCTTATTAATGAGTTAGTAGTCCACTAATAATAGAGAATTGAAACTTTTTGTTCAAGAAAGTGAGTCTTTATTACTAGGTCATTATAAGAAACCAATAATGATCATAGCATAAATAATCAACATTGACAAAAGATTAGTATGGTTGTTGACTCGATTGGTCAAGTAAGTCTTATCTTTTATTTATTTATATTAGATCATGTTTCTATGATATTTTATGATATCGACAAGTGATTAGAAGAGTGATGATGGTTCATGATCTTATTTCATTTTCTGTTTGTAGGATGTTTTCATGAAGTTTTAGGGCAACAATATTTTATGTGTCTATGACGATACATTCAGTCGACAAAGATCATATTCAAACCTAAGGTCATGGATTGATATGCTTGCGGAAGTTTTATATACGTTGACCTTTAACACACAATACCTAGAGTGGATGGAAACATTCCTTGTATGCAATGTATATGTTAATGCAAACGGATAAAATGAACACCTTTGTTCTCTATACCTTGGTGCAAACACATCCATTTTCCATATAATAAAGCTCAATGATGATATTGTTGTATGCTAGTGAAAGAATAATACAAGCTCAAGACTAAGGCATTATCTATCTATAATCAATTGAAATTAAATGTACATCAATTCTTTCTACCAACCACAAATTATTCTTTAGTTCTTATTAATGCATATTTGTTATTATTTCTTATGTTGATCCATGTAGTCATTTCAATCTAGTACTTTGATACACAAAAATAAGTACATCATGAACCCACAAACATGTTAGAGCATATCATAACATATCATGTAATCATAGATAAAGACTATCATTTCATTACAATTTATTGGACCATCATACATGGGCCTTTGAAAAACACAAAAACATAGGTCATGTTATTTGCATACATAAACATAGTCACATCATGGTAATACACAAAGTAATTAGGTCCCCATGTATAAGATCACAATAATCATGTCTTAAGAATTCATAAAATAAAACATCATATTGCATACATTAGAAGAATGTAACCATCAAAATTCCATTGCATTATAGGCATTCATAGATAGCAAACATGCATCCATATAATCATCATACCATATGCATCTCATATAGAATCATCATCATAACACATGCATCAACATCATAAAGTATCCCATGAGCATCATAATATAGATATTATATTATACAACATCTTATAGAAATGAAACATGCTAATAGAGTCATAAACATCATATAACTAATATTATCAAAAAAATCGAAGATGTAGAGGAGAAACTTAGGGTAAAGGCAAAAACCAAATGGTTATGGTAGAAGAGGGAGACTAGAAGACACAAGATGCCTTATGCGAGATAGAAAAAGGGAATATAAGAAACCAATATGGGCTTGGTAGGAACGAAAGAGGGGTGGAGACCCTTCCAACAAGAGAAATAGAGTTTTTTTCTGATGTGTGAAGGTTTCCTAGAGGCAAAGGTAGAAAGCAACCTTTGCACCTTGAATTTTTGAAGACATTGGTTGAGGTTAAGGGGGATAGAAAATGAATTTTATCTAAAGAATGGAAACCTAAGGAACCCATGAAAAAGGATGAAAGTAACAAGGTATGCCCTCCACCTTCGAAAAATAGGTTGTTTCCTTCTTGTTAGATTCATAAGTATGGAATGATGTAGTTTCTTATTTTAGAGAAACAACCTTTTCTATTAAGTGGGTTGGGGGATGGATAACTTTTAGCTAGGTCAAAAAACATTGTGCTAAGAAATGGAATTCTCCCTATGACTTGAAGACCATGCCAAACAATTTTTATATGGTTATTGGTGAAGACTCAACTAAAAAATTGAGTGCCCAATAATGGCCTTTTTTCATTGGTGGGATGGGTTTGTTCGTTAAAGATTTGGAATTTAACCCAATCAAAGCTATAATTTATGAGATTCTCATCTAGCTTAGACTCTACAGCCTCCCTAGAGAGTACTACAGTTTGGAGAAACTCCAATTAATTGGGAACAAACTAGGTTTCCTTATTAAAAAAGATGAGGCCATTGAAAAGAACTTGAGTATGTATGTTTGGATATGCATTGGTTGGAAACCTTTCTTTCCCTTCCCAATTCCATTAAAATTTAGATTAATGCAGTGATCTAGATACAAGAAAAATATGGTGGAGGAAATCCTTGATTATTGTTCAATATGTGAAGGAGTGGGTCATGTGGTAGGGGAATATTTGGGAATGAAGGGGAAATGGAGTACATCTACAAATTTGGCCAAAAAACTCATAAAGGAATTAGATCCTTTCCATCCTCAAGTTATCGAATATCAGAAGGTAAGGGGGAAGGAACAAGTGAGAGAGTTGGGGATTCAGAGTGTATCTCAGATGTAAAGTTTGGTCTTGATCTTGTGAAAAAATATTTACTTAGCTTATTTAAGGAGGATAAATCTGATTCCCAAAGGAAATATTTTACAAGCCAAGATTTGAGGATTTCTTCTAAGGATGAGTGCCTAATGCTTCTGGGGAGAGACTACGAGGGACCTAAAATGGGTGACATGGATTCTCAAAAGGGTTAATTCCTTGTCTTGTAGTGATTTCCAATGTAATAATGCAATTGTAGATCTAGTGGGTGAGGCTTTAGCTAAAGTTGAAGGGGCTATATTGGTGTTGGGCAACCAAGAAAGAAAATAAATGTGGGATGATCTATCTCAAAAGGAGGACACTTTTATTGAAGAGATCCAAGCCTCAACTATGTTTAGAGATATTTATGAGTCACTGGTGAAACAAATAGAGGAAAGTGGGGATTCAAAACTCAGACCTAGTAATAGGGAGGAGCAAAAGGATGCAGATTCAGATTGGGAGTCCTTAGAGGAGAAATATGTCTAGGGATTCAAAGGTAAGTTAGTCATAGAATAAAAGGGAACTATTAACCAATAAAACTTAGGTATCGAGGCTTGTAAAGTGGGGAAAAAAAGATTTAGAGGGAGAAAACCTAATCGAACGAAACTAGAGGTAGCAAGTTGTGCCAAAGGTTGAAAAAAAATTCAGTAGGAAGGTGACCACCCTTCCCGAAGCACCATGGGAATCTTAACTTGTAATGTCACGGGCTTAAATTCCCTTTACAAGAGATGATTGATCAAGAGATGTCTCGATCAATTGAAAATAGATGTATTATTCTTACAATAAACCAAATTAAGCAAGGATGGTGTAGAAGTTTTGTCCAAAACGTTGGGGGATGGAAATATTATTTTGTGCAGACAGATGGGGTTGTAGGAGGAATTGGCATAGTGTGGAACCCCCAAAAAGTGCATTTACTAAGTGAAAACCACTTAACTAATTGATATTTAATCATTAAAATTTCCTCTCTTTTGAGTGGATGTGAGTATGACTTGATCAACATATATGGTCCAACTAAGATTAGAGACAAGAAAAAAGTTTGGAATTAGGTTTCAAAACTACTGGGGTAGAATGAGAAATCAATGGTTTTAATTGGGGGAAATTTTAATGCCTTTGGAAATTATGGATAAAAAGGGAGGTTTAGGTGGTATTAGGGTGGTGTAGAAAGTATTCCAAAATTTTGTGTTGAAAAATGGTCTCTTGGAAATTTCTCCTAAGAATGGGTCTTTCACTTGGACCAATAGGAGACTTGGTAGGCCTCATATTGCTAAAACATTAGATAGATTTTTTTTTGTTGGCCCATGGGAAAAGAAGTTGGTATTGTTTGAAGCTAGCATTATACCCTTTTTGGGGTTAGATCACTATTTGGTCACCCTCATTGTTTAAAGGGATTCTATCCCCATTCATCATCCTTTTAAAATTTGAGAAAATGTTGACCAAAGATTTAAACATTAGTTTTCTAGTTGATTAGTGGTGGAAAGAGGTCCCCCAAGTGGAAGGAAAACACGCTCATGGTTCTGGTAAGAAGTTACAATTTTTCAAATAAAGGTTGAAAGAGTGGAACAAGAATATTTTCAAGATTATATTTATAGAAAAATAGAGTGTGGAAGTCCATTTGGAGACCCTCCACAACAAAATCATTAATATGGGCATGCTAGTTGAGGACTATGTAGTTGAGAAATCCCTACACAATGAGTATATGAAAATTTTAGCTAGGGAAGAATATTTTTGAAGGCAAAAGTCACAAGAAAGTTGGCTAAAAGAAGGTGACAAGAATACAAAATATTTTCATAATTCTATAAAAGCCAAGAGAACAAAGAACTAAATTACCATGATAAAAAACAAGGAAGGGAGAACCCTCTCCAAAATAGAGGATATTAATAGGGAGGTTGTTAGGTTCTTTAAGGAGCTCTTGTTAGATGCTCAACCTAGGAATTGTAATCTTGATTCAGAATTGCTTGTAATAATCCCATCACTTATCACTGATAAGAAAAATACTTTATCTCAACTGGTTACCATGGAAAAAGTAAAAAATGTTGTTTTTTGAATAAATGGAGACAAGGCTCCTGGGCTGGATGGTTTTCCCACTCTTTTCTACCAATTTTTATGGAGAAATATCTCAAGATATTTATGGATGGTGGTTGAAGAATCTATAAAGGAAGCTTATATTGCTCGAGATCTAAATAAAACCTTCATTCCATTAATATTAAAGAAGGAGCATGTAGTTTCTCTCCTTGACTCATCCTTTCTTTTGTGCTTCGATAGATTATATTGGCATAGTTTAGACTATTTTTTTGATTCTTTGACTACATGTTTATGGACCTACCTATGTTTTTGGATGCTTCTTTATGGATATTAGATATATTATGTTTTGTTTGACATTATGATTTTGGATGGATGATGATATTCTTGGACTATTGTGAGGATGGATTACTCTATGATGATCGTTGTGTGTTCACTTCTATGTGTATATCGTGTTTTTTCTATGATTATTTGATGTTATTTTATGATGTACTAACCCCATTCTATGATTATGATTCTATGTGATGTATTGATGCTATATTGGGTGACTGTCTGTGTGAGTAGAGATGATTTCATATCACTCATTGTGAGCATAATATGTCATCGCGATTCTCTATCACTTGTTTATTCATTATACATTGTATATTTTGTATCGTGGCTTTGTGAATGCAGAATTTGCAAGTACTAGACATCGACTCTGCTTGGGTTCACAGGTTTGAGCGTGTCTTATCCCAATGGCAAGTTGATCAGAGTTGACATGACAACCCACCCTATACTCTAGGCTTAAGTTGACTACCCTTGTCAGTTTAGACTCTTGACGTGAGTCATGGTTAGTGTGTATTGCTTTCTTGGATTATTTAATGGTGACTTGCTTTGTGTAGCTTGGTTAATTATTAATTATTTTATTAAATTGATTTATATAGTTTAATAATGCTAAATTAAAATAAAAGATTAATATAGTTTATAATAATTAATTAAATAAATAGTTGGTATAATATTTAATAATGAAATGTTGTTGAATTAATATTAATATTATCATTTAGTAAGAAAGACTTTATTATTAATTAGAATATTTAATTATGTAAATAACCTTTGATATATTATTATGGCTTTAATTTAATATAGCCCTGGGTTATTTATTTATTATTGGGCTTTTATAATTATTTGTGCCCATGATTTTATGAGTTGTTTATATTATTATTATTCTCTTTTTACTCTCTTGGGTTGCTTGGTAGGTTCTTTTTACCTAACCTATTATTTTATTGGTTATCTTTTTGGGTAAGTAAATTAAATAATATTTTGTTATTCTTACCTTAGGTTTTGCATATGGTTGGTAAGAAATATATTATTTTGTAATATTTTGATTGGATGAGAATTTCTATTGTTTTACTTTGATTTTCTATTTATTTGGCTTCTTGAGTATTTTGTCGAGTTAGCATTTTTGGGTTTTCTCTTGCAAGTTGGATTTTGGCTGAGGATTTGGATTTTGAAGATTGCTTGAAGATTTCTTGGCTTGGATTGTGGATTGTGGTTCTTCGAATTCCTTCCATTACTTCTATTTTTCCAGTTTGGAGGAATTATCCTTCTATGCAAATTAATTTCTAGAAAAGATTGTTTTCTCTGTGTATTTTTCAGAAAGATTCTCTTCGGGTTATTTGGGAGGAAATATTTTATAAGTTTTACATAGTTGGAGTTTGATATTATTTTATATGGAAATATATTATAAAGTTTAAACTTTGGTTGGGGTTAATATTTGGATTTTCTGCCATTGTCACAAATGACCAACATTAGATTTTGGTTATGTGAATGTGTTTTCCCTGATTGAGTCATCATTTGTTTTCCTTTGAGTTGTTTATCTAGCTCCTTCGATTTGTTATGTAATTGCATCTCTTATGATAGTATTTTTGAGGTTTATCATTTATCCTTTGATTTTCTATGTTGGTCGCAAGTTTATGTTGTTGTGTCCGAGTGAAAGCCTTGTTTTTAAGTTTGCACTATTTTGTAGGTTATATGCGATGTTTCTTCTGTTGTATGCACTGTTTTGTATGGTATATGCATTGTTTTATAGGGTATGCGCTATTTTGCATAGAAGATGTGCTAAATTGTCTCCTTCCAGTAAGTTTGTCAATTTGTTTTATTTTCCAGTTTTTGTTCTTGTTCTTCCAAAATCCAAAGGCTTGTTTTTTATACCTGAGATGTTCCAGGTCTATTTCATTGATTTATTATTTGTTGTTTTGATTATTTGGCTTGTTTATGTGACTATCTTGTAGTCGGGCTCATTTGTTGTACCCTTTGATGAGGATTGTATTGGTGTTGGATTGGTTGGATAGCTTAGCAAGACAGGTCTTGTATTGTTGAGAGCCCATGGTTTTGTGGTAGTATTTTATGTTGTTACCCCAAGGTCTAGGTGCATGCAAGGGAAGAGTGGGCTTCATAGTGAGTAACTAGGATCGCATGGAGTGGGCTGCCAGGTTCATCCAAGGTCCAAATCTCTATGTATCTCACTAGGAGCTTTCCAATGTAGACAAGTGATAACTTAATTAATAATACTTGGGTTGGGTAGAATAGTTCATCTTAATAAGGTAATAAAACTATGTTGGCCCCTTTTCCTTGCCCTACGGTTGTGGACTAGGATAGGACTGGGAAGGCCTTGGTAAAACCCAGGTAAGCTAATCTCTTTCACTCCATGAAGTTGAGATGGCTTCGCATGTGCTTTGGGACATCCAAGACTGGTGCCCAAGTATCCACGTGTTGCATGTGATGACACTCTTGCTCCCTACATGTAGGTCCTAGTGCCTTGAGTCTTGCTTGGTTGTGTTGCCTCTGTAGGGATTCTATGTCTGGAAAATTTGTGTTGATGGTTTCCTTTTGGTTAGCTTATGTTGTTTTGCGTACTTTCTATGTTGGTATTTCCTTTGGTTGTTAGGTGTCAGCTTAGATCTAAAGTATGTGTGGGATCTTGTGTCATCTCCTAGCATGGTGGGTGGTACCTTTGGTTCCACATGGTTGGGTGGTTTGATGCCTTCTTCCATTGGGATTTTCTTCATTGGATACAATGCGTGGATGTGGATATCTTGTCTTCTCAGATTTGGATAGTTTCTTGTAGAATATTAATGTAATGCTCATATGGCAATATAAGTAATGATTCATGATGTAATTTCAATGTAAATAGAACTATGGACCTTGTCACAAAGAAAAATGTATTCATGTAATAGTATGATAGGGGAATAAATAATATAACTTGTAATATTGGTTCATTAATGGAAATTGATTCGTGGATATTTATTTGGTCTCATGTTATGTTGGATATATATGCTAGGATATCTCATGATTAGTTCATGATGATAGAAATGTATAAGTAATTTGGGAGTAAAAAAATTTGATATTGGTAATCTAAAATGAACTTAGAGGAAATGGATAACATGCTTAGTAAATGAATATTATCATGATACAGAATAGTGAAAGATCATGTGTGGATTGAAAGAAATATTCATGCTAGGAATAAGTATGCATTAGATTAAGGTAGTAATTGTCATATTGTGCTTATGATGTTATGTTGTGTTATTGTTTATGGTTAGTTTAAGTGATGACATTGAGATGCCCTAAAGGATGTTGATATGTTGTGTTTATTTCCACTTGCATTGTGCTCTTATGTGAAATTTATCTTGATGGCTAGATGTTATATGGTTAATGAATGATTATTGCATTTGAATAAAATGATAGCAATGGTTGTATTAGTTAAATTTAAAAAAAATAATAATCTCTATGGCAAGTTAACTAGTGTATTTTCTCTAGGGTATTTTGGCGAGCATTACAAAGCAGGCAGCGTCCTTTGAGGTTTTTTGACATGTTTTGCTATGTAATATTGTTTATAAGTTTATTGCAAAGGCCATATAAAATATATTGAATGGTTTTTCTATGTAATATCATTTCAAAAGAGAAATGTAGGTTTGTTCCTCAAAGATCAATCGTAGAAGGTATAATTGTGGTCCATGAAGAAATACACTCTATAAGGAGGGCTAAAGTGGATAGAATGGTTGTAAATTTGGACATTAGAAAAGCATATCATAGAGTGGCCAAACATTTCTTACTAGAGGTCTTGAACAAATTCGGGTTTGGGGAGGATTACATTGCATGGGTTAGAAGCTATATTATCACTCCAAAATTCTCAATTCTAATTATTGGTAGCCCTCAAGGTTTCTTTCAAACAAATAGGGGATTGAGGAAAGGTGACCCTTTATCCCCTATCCTTTTTATTATTATGGAAAAAAATTTGGGAGCATTCATAACTAAATTGAGGCTGCACAGTAAGTGGAATGGGGTTAAAATTGCCCCTAATATGAAATGCATCACCCATTAGCAATTTGTGAATGACACACTTCTCTTTGGAGAAGAATATTTAAAGGAAGAAAGGTGTATTAAACAAGATTTGGACAAGTACTACCTTGTTTTGAGACAAAAATTTAATAGGCACAAGTCCGAGATAAAAAAAAAATTAAACATAGATGTTAATAAACAAAGAGAAAATTTGAGAATATTGGGGATTAAGTTAGGGTCCCTACTAGGGAAATTTTTGGGATCCCCTTTATTCTCAGATGGAAATAGGTCAAAGGTGTGGAGTAGATAAATTGATAGTTGTTTGAACAAATTGGAAGGGTGGAAAGGCAAATTGTTGTCTACGGTCGATAGGATCTAGATGCTTAAATTAGTGGTATCAACTATCCCAATTCTCTATGATTTGTTTTAATATCCCACGGAAAGTGATGAAAATAATCAATCAAAAGATGAGATTTTTTTTTTGGAATGTTAAGAATGAGAAAGACAAAATACCTTTATTGGCATGGAAAAACCTAAAGAAGTAGGAAGAGCTAGCCTAAGAAATTGGAGCTTGATGAATGAAACTATGGGTGTCATGCTTATATGGTTAATTTTTCTTAATCCAAATCAGAAATGGAGTCGAATTGTTAGGAACAAACATCTTGATAAAGGATGAAATGATCACATTCTCACTATTCAAAACCCCCCTAAGGGGTTTACTATAAGGAATTTCTTTATCTCTTATAGGCATGTCATCACAAATCATATTTCGTGGTAGATTGGGAGTGGGGAGAGAGAATATTTTTGGATGGAATCTTGGGAAGGATATAGGCCCCTTGGAAAAAAATGATATTAGGATTTGATAAAACAAATCACTATGGAGAAATGGGGAAGAAGAGTGGTGTAGGAGCACCAAGGTCACCTTTTGCAATTAAGGGGGTCTAGTGTTAGAGTTTAGGCATTTTGAGTCAATTTTGTGTGTAACAAGGTCATTGTGGACCATTTGTAAGGTTAATAAGGTCATGTAGGTGTTATATTGCAAATATTGCACAAGTTGCAAACTATTGTAAAAGTTGTTATTACCAAATTTTAAAAAGTTACTAAATGGGAAGTTGAAGGGACAAAGTTGTAAAGGGGCAGTTGGAGAAGTTAGAAAGGGTGTAGGAAGTTATAAATATTCCATTGAAAATAATTTTTATGTGGTTAAGTTTGGAGGAAGGTGTGAGGATGGTTGGAAGATGGAATGAATAAGAAACCTCATTTTTTCTCTATTTTTCTAGACATTTGTTACACTTTTTCTTAGTACATCCTGTAAAAACATAATGAGGGTTTAAATATTGTATGGTTGAAAAAGTAATTGAATTAAATAACTTTTTCATTCTTACCAGGTCAAAATAAAAGGTCTTTTAAATTGTCTAATGTTTGAATCTTTCCAGTTATCCAGTTCAGAAACTAGGTTTTTTTAACGTAACAGTCCATTTTTAAGGTTATGTTCCACATAAAACCTTTCCAATTTTCATATATGTTGTATAAATTCAAAATTGTTATCTAAAATTATTTTATATTTCTAATATGAATCCTATAGTGAAAGTTATACCAAAATAGCCTAATTTATTGTTGTAAATTAGCCCTCATGAGCATATTAACAATCATTATTTGAGACACATGTTCCAAAAAATCCTTACCTCCATTTTACATATGTTTTGTAATTCCAAAAAGAGTATCTGAAACTCTTATTTTTTTCTTGGATTGATTTGTTAATGGAAAGTTGTGATCAGTTTTGTCTCTGGACAGGTCTATAAGAAACTAGGATAGATTATGTGGAAATTGTCACAGTTAGAGTAATTTGTGTTTGTGTAAGTTGATAAGGTGTTGAAATGTTTTTTTTGGGAGGATATAAGGTTTTCTTTAAGTAGACTGACTATTGGGATTAGTAAGACCCTTATTTTCTATTTGGAGCCTAAGGCAATGTGTATTGGTGATAGGGTGTTTTGAAACAATCCCTAGGAAGATCCCTATTCATTTTGAGATGATGAGTGTTAAAAATTTTGTGTTAAAAAAGGTTGATTTCTTGTGTTGAAGATATTTTAAGCCCATGGATGTGAGATATGCCCATTTGGCATTGAAATATTTACAAGTTGTTGAGTCATAAACCCTTAGCCTCTGCATCAGAGAGTATGTGTATATGTGGAGAAATACTTGAAGAATGACGAAGATTATTGGAAATGGAAAGAGGTAAAAGGCCTAAATATTTTACCTCATAAAGATAATTTATTAAGGAGTTTTCTTTTAAGTAGAAATATTTTATTGACTGAGGGCAGTGACAAAATCTTTTGGTGTGTGACAAAGAATGGTAAATATTCTGTAAAAGTGGGCTACCAAATCTTGGAGTAGGGCCAAGTAGATGAGTCTTGGCCACATAAACTCTTTTGGAATAAATACTCCCCCTAAGGTTAGAACATTTGTTTGGCTTACATTAAAAGGGAGAATTTGAACTAGAGAAAGATTATGCAAATTAGGTTTCCATGGATTGTTTAAATGTTGGCTATGCAAAGAGGTGGAGGAAATCTTGGATAAGCTACTATTACATTACAAATTCATTTTAGAATATTGGTATTTTTTACTGCAGAGACTCGGCAATTAAATTTTAGTATTGTCTAAGTTAAAGGGGCTTTTCCTCAAAAAGAATTTGGAAAGAGTAAAATCTGTTTATTCATGTATATGGCTCATTGTGCCCTCACTTCTTATTTGGGAAGTATGGAAAGAATGAAATAGAAAAATATTTCAAGATAAAGAGGAGCCTATTCAAATGTTCTTCACATAATTGGAGATAGAAATTTTTGAAATGATCAATACTACCACTTTCAATCATAATTTTTTTGAATATCCTCTCAATATGGTAGATAAACTAATATAATCTTAGTGGTCTTTGCTCAAATTCAGGCCTATTAAGGGGTCTTGTAGGATTGATCCTATCTAGAGTGCCTGAAGGAGGGTTGTTTGGGAAAAACCTAACCATGGATGGGTTAAGATCAATTTTGTTGAGGCCTGCAAATGAAACCCTGGGACCTCGTGTGTGGGATGTGTTGCAAGAAATGAGTATGGCATCATTTTAGCAATAGGAGACCTAAGAATCAAGGATGGAACAAACAATAAGGTAGAAGCACAAAAATATTTTCTTGCAATTAAGCTTATGAGTCAAGTTTCAGTTTCAAAAATTAATTTTGAAGGTGACACTCAGATAATAGTGAATGTTATCTCCTTGGGAGAGGCTCAAAATTGGAAGATAAAAAAGTTTATTAAGCTGATCTTGGATAAAATTCATGGCTTTCAATATTTTAGAATATCCCACATTTTGAGAGAAGGTAACATGATTGCTAATAAGTCTTTGGATTAGAGGTATGATATTAATATTATTGATCACATTGAGTGGTGGGAGGATTTGAATTTGATTCCATTCAAGGTAAATGTGGAGGACACTGGTGAGTGAGAGTCAAATGGGAGTGCAAGTTTTTTAGAGAGGACAAAGGTGACATGATGCAAGTAGGAAAGCATGAGAACATATTTTTTCATATAGATCCTGTAGACACCCAAAAATGGTCAACACTTGCGAGGTCATACTTTAACATTTGCGCATTGCCTCATTTTAGGTTTTTGCATCGCATTAACATTTCTCCTATGTCACGCACTTGGTCTTTATCATTTGCGAACATTGAGTCATTCTTCTACATTCTTCAATCATCTCGTCCTTGAATTTGGTCTTGTCGACAACATTATCCAGTCATGATTTTGATCGATCTTATCTTGTTGCATCAATGTGCATGCCAATTTGTCGTCATTTTGGACATTGTCAATCCTAATTAGGGTTTTGTCCTCTTATCAATCCTATCAATCTTGCGATCGATTTGTCATCGATCATTGTCCTCCTGTCAATCTTGTGATCGATTTGTCATCAATCGTGGCTCTTTTATCAATCTTATCAATTTTGTCATCAATCTTATCATTTTCGACATCGTCAATCCTAATTAGGGTTTTGTCCTCTTTTCAATCTTGTCATCATGCGATCAATTTGTCATCGATCGTTGTCATTGTTTGATCTTGTCATTTTGCGATCGATTTGTCATCAATCGTGGTTGTTTTCAATCTTGTTGTCTTGCAATCTATTTTGTCATCGATCCTCGTCCTCTTGTCAATCTTGTAATCTTGCGACCGATTTGTCATTGATCGTTATCTGTCTCAATTGTGTCAATTTGGATCAATTTGTCATTGTTCCTCGTCAATTGGCGCATTTATCAAATCGTTTATCGCATTGGTCATTTATCAATTCAAAATCATGACATTAATTATCTTCAATCAAGACCTAATTGTCATTTTCACATTTCTAGGGTTTTATGATTTATTCATTTAACCTAATTTGTCATTTCTTCCTCTAGGATTACTAAATTATTTATTAATCCTAAGTTTTCTCATTACAATTAAATCTTTATTTAATTGGCTAATTATTCTTCCTCTTGTAAATTAATTAATAAATGACAAATTATTAATTAATTTACCTAATTTCTTCTAGTTCCTAATTTCCTATTTTTCCATCAATTTCTAATTCCTAATTTTCATCAATTTCAATCTTCTAATTTTCTCAATTTATCCAATTTCAATTTCCTCCTATTTCATCTCCTAATTCTATGGGAATGACATTTCAATTTGTCATGAAATTGTCATAATTGATAATCAATCAATTTTGACATGGAATGTGTCATAATTTGTCATCAATTATCAATCAATCAAATTGTGCATGGAAAGGGCATAATTTGTCATAATTTGTCATATTGATTTGCAATTTCCATTTGAATTGCATCATGCCAATCTTGTCATTTCTCCAATTTCTCTATAAATTGGATGATTTTCAATCAAACCTAATCCGAATCCTTAATCAAACTATCGAACTTACGCTTCTAGTACTCTTGAGCTTTTTCATCAATCTTGCTTTCAATTGTGTGTGCACTTGTAGGTGAGATCCACAAATCCATTGAAGAGGAAAGAACAACAATGGAGTCGCATGGAAGGAGCATTCAATTCTGCATTTGGTTTGCATAATCTTTCATTTGGAATGCTTTGTTTTCATATCTCTATTGAGTGTGCTTAGAATTAGGTTCATTTACAATGAGTGCTCCCATGATTGAGTTATCATGTCTAGTGTTTTGATTGATCTACTTGTTTTTGATGATTCCTATTTCCGATGCTACAGATCCCATCCTGAATCCTCAAACAAGAAAGGGTAGTGTTCCATGGTTTTTATTCAAGGATTTTGTTATGCTACTCGGTATTAGTTTAATATTGGTAGGCAAGAAATATCAAGAATAGGACCATGTGGTGTTTGGAGTTGGTTGATAGAGATGTTCATAGATTTAGTAAAGGCTAGATAGAGGTGGTATGGAATTTTTTTTGTAATGCAACAATGCTACTTCTATATTTCATGTTTGTATACCTTTATTCTTAATGTAAATACTACAACTTTAATTGATAAAAAAAAAAAGATTCATAAGCGTCATATAACACTACCAAAAATTCATATCATATACATATCAAAAGTAACATCAGAGCAAATCATAATTTTGTAGAAAGGGTGGAGCTTGTAGGCCCGGACATAATAAATTATCTTGCAAATATCAACCTATGCTACCCTTTCCCTTTGAACTAGTAGGCATGTCATTTCTAGCCCCAATGTAAGTGCCTACTTCATCATACCTTGTAGAAGGTTACCTAGGTGGCCTATGTAGCCCCATCGATCCCCCACTATTGGTTGTCATCCTAGAGTGTGATTAACTCTAAAGATGACTAGCTCTATAGCTAGGTTTCTCTCTAATCTATGGGGACAACACTCTCATAGAGGTCCTTCTAATATGTGATCTCATCAAATTCTACCAACGAAGAAATCATCTCTCAAAAACTAGCATCTTGTACAAAAGTAGTGCATCTTTGATAGGTCTCCTGCCAATAGCAGTATCCTGAGCTGCAATCAGTGTATCCCTCTCAACCATCTAATCATCTCATGCCATTGTCCATTGAAACTCTCAAATCTCCTCTTAACACATGTAATGAATCAATCTTGGCTTGTAGACAAGAAATATGTTTCCTCTATGTTTTTACCAAGGTCCTCAGTGTCTTTGGATTAGGTATGTCCTTGGCCTCCTCACCAATTCCTACATCCTATAATCTTGTCTTATTAAGAGGAACATCATTGTTGTCATCATCATCATTGTTGTTTGAACTATCATTAGATCCCTTATCAAAACTAGAGCTATAATTTCTCTCTAACTTGGAATCAAACTCATCCTTAGAATCAATCTCCATAATATCAATAGGGTCAATGTTCTTCGCCTATACCCTCCTTTGAATTGGATCTTGTACTTAAACTAGTACTTATGGGAATTGTATATATGGATCCATACTAGCACCTGTGGAACTTGTATCTATCGATCTTTAATTGGTGGTGGAGCTGCCAATAGTGCTAATTTGGCCTTGCCTCTACCCCTAACTTGACCACCTCTCCCTAGTCCACCTCCCCAAAATGATACACCTCTGCTCTATATGGGAATATTGATGTCTAGATCAATGAGTGGAACAAGGTGATGTGTGAAAAGCCATGCATCATACTTAGGTGTCATACTTGCATCCTCAATGTCAACACCCACATGCCAAGGCCTCAACTATGTTGGCTAAAAATTTTGGACACCTGGGGAGGCATGCAAAGTTGTGGTTTCAGCCACAATGTGTGAGTTTAAAATTCTCATAATTCTAACTGATAAATAATGGAACTAACTAATAAATAAATTGCAAAGGCTATATGAAAAAAATTGGAGACTCTGAGTGAGGGTGACCCTACTATTAAAATTGCTAAACTTGATGGTTATCGGGTGAGGTATGAGAATCTGAAGATGGAAGAAGATGAAAGGATTATTGGTTTTATGGAAAGCGTTAATGAGATTGTTATGAGAATTCAATATTGTTGTGGATCTCTGAGTGAAGATGAAATAGTTTCTAAAGTACTGGGAGCTTTGCTACCGACTTATAAGATGAAGGCTACTGCAATTAATGAGTTGAGAATTATGAAAAACACCTTTGTTAATAGGGATACCTTGGTTGGGAAATTATCTGCTTTTGAACTTGAGGAATTTGGACCTTCTAGAGTTGTAAAATCTGAACCTGCTTTTCATGCATCTACATCATCTACCAGCAAGAGTGATTGGAAAGATTTATATGCAAAGGAACTAGAGGACATGAAGAAAGAAGATGAAAATTTTGAGCAACTTGAAGCCTTATTTGCTAGAAGAGTACCTAAAGGACCGACAGGAAGTAAGTATGAAGGAAAATCACCTTTTAAATGTTTTGCATGTAATAAGATAGGTCATTTTGCATCTAGATGTCCTGGAAGGAATTCAAGATTTGAAAAAAGAGCTAGAAGATATTTTAGGCCTAACCATGATTATCAGAACAAGCATAAGTACAGGAGGAACATAGACAAATCATGTTACTATGCAGATGAGGAAGCTATGACTGATTCTAATGATGAATCGACACAAGATTTTGCTAGTGGATCCAACAATGGAAAGGAATGGGTATTTTTGGCTATCAAGGAAGATGATCTGGTGCCTGAAGAGAAGGCCCTTGCTGCTAAAATTGAAGACAAGGATGAATGGGTAATTGACAGTGGATGTTCACATCATATGACTGGAGATAAAAGGAAGTTCTTATCTTTGCATGAATTTGATGGTTTGGTTAGATTTGGAGATGACAAAGCATTCATGATCAAGGAAAGATGAACAATATCAATGGATGGCAAGTATAACACTGATAATGTTTATTATGTTGAAGGTTTAAGGCATAATATTTTGAGTGTACGATAGTTAGTGGATAAGGGATTTCAATTACAGTTCAAGGATGGAAAATGCAAGATTATCAACAGATCTGGATTGGAGATTGCAACCAGTACACAGACTAGAGGTAATATCTTTCATTTTAATTTTAGTGAGAAGACATGTTTGATTGCACAAATTTATGAGATTTGGCTATGGCATAAGAGGTTGTGTCATATGAATTTTGATTGTATTGTGAAGATCAATTCTACTAAGGCAGTTAGAGATATACCTAATATTGTAAATCCGTATAATTCGATATGTAAGGAATTCCAAATGAGAAAGCTAGTTAGAAATTATTTTAAGAGTATACAAGAAAAATCTAAACATGTTCTTGATCTTATTAATACTGATTTGTGTGGTCTTGCTAGAATCAAAATTTTTTAGGGTGATAGATATTTCATGCTAATCATTGATGACTATTTAAGAATGATGTGGGTTACTTTTCTAAGGGAGAAATTTGAAGCATTTGAAAAGTTTAAAATATTTAAAGACAAAGTTGAGATAGAGACAATATTGAAGATTAAATGCTTAAGGTTAGATCAGGGTGGAGAATTTGCATCCGATGAATTTAACAACTATTGTGAGAAGAATGGGATAAGGACACAATTGTCAGCACCCCAGACACCTCAACAGAATGGAGTTGTGGAAAGGAAGAACATAACTATCTTGGATGCAGATAGAACTATGATGATGGAAGCTAATATACCTCATGTCTAATGGAGAGAAGCTATAAGCATGATGGTATACACATTCAATAGAGTTCATATCAAAGGAGATACCGATAAGACACCTTATGAGTTATGGTTTGGTCATACACCAATAGTTAAGTATTTCAGAATCTTTGGTAGTAAATGCTATATCAAAAGAGATAATTCCATTGGAAAGTTTGATCCTAGATGTGATGAAGGAATATTTCTTGGTTATTCTAATGAAAGAAAAACATATAGATGTTATAACAAAAGATTGCAGAGAATTGTAGAGAGCACAAATGTCAAGGTGGATGAGCAAAACAGAAGTCAAATAAGAACTTATGAGAAGGAATCGGCAATGGAAATGATCGTAACTGAACCAGTAGCACCTACACTAAAATAAAATGTTAAACCAGTTACTCTAATAGTATCATAAAATTCAATAGTAACTGAAGATTAGGATAGGGGAACAAAAAATCAGAAGACTCCTAGGTATGTAAGCCTGAATCATTCAGAAGATCGGATCATTGGAGACAAAAACAAAGAAATGATGACAAGAAGAAGGTTGGCAGCTGATGAGGTAGATTTTATTTCTCAATTTGAACTGACATCAGTAATAGATGCTTGTAAAGATGAATGTTGGATGAAATCTATGGAAGAAGAATTAGATTAGATAGAAAAGAATAACACATGGACTTTAGTTCCCTAGCCTAAAAATAAGAATGTTATTGGAACTAAATGGATTTTTAGGATTAAATTGAATGAATATGGAGAAGTTGTGAGGAATAGAGCTAGATCAGTTTGTAAAGGATATTCTCAAAAGGAAGGAATTGATTCTAGTGAAACTTTTGCACCGGTAGCTAGGATTGAAGTTGTGAGATTATTTATTGCTTTTGCTGCACATAAGAACTACAAGATTTATCAGATGGATGTTAAGTGTGCACTTTTGAATGGAGATCTTGAAGAGGAAGTTTATATTGAGAAACCTGGTTGACTTTCACTTTCAGATGACAAAAACATGGTTTGCAAGTTAAAGAAAGCTTTATATGGATTGAAACAAGACCCTACAGCTTGGTATGCAAGATTGGATAAATATATTTTGAAGCTTGATTTCACTAAAGGTAATGCTGATAGTAATTTATATTATTAGATCACTGATGATGACATATTGATTATTGAAGTGTTTGTTGATGATATCATTTTTGGAGGTGAAGATAAGTTGTGTAAGGAACTCTCTAACAGTACGAAGAATGAATTTGAGATGTCTATCATTGGGGAGATGAGATTTTTCTTAGGTTTGCAAATTACTCAAACTGATAAAGGTATTTTCATCTATCAAAATAAGTATGCTAGAGAGTGTTGGCAATATTACAAGGATATTGAGAAGGTTGTTGATGATTATGGACATAACTGATTAAAGATGTTTTACTATCTTGATATTATTATTTTGTCATTGATGTCAAGAAATTGATTTTCTAATTCAGTATGATGTTGCCATATCTTAAGAAATATGATATGAAGATTATAAAGAAGTCTGTAAAGACACAGGAAAGAATATGATGAATAAGGGGATAAGTTATTCAATGGGCAACTCTACCAAGTCAGACAATGATGAGATCTTGATGTTTTAGATTGTTTTAACATCATACATATGTTGTAAAATGTAAAGGTTAATACTATACTATGTTATCAAGCAAAGAACCTAGTCGATAAACCCTAAGGTTATTGCAATCGGTTAATGAAGATAGAATGTCTATCGAGTGAAGTTTAGTATTCACCGAGTTGTAACCGAGCTATAACAGAATGCATTAAATGTTTACATGTGATATTTAATGAAAGATGCTGATAAGCTAGAGCGGATCAATGATTGACAAGCTGTAAAAGAAGTTTGTTAAATGAATCTAAGGCAATGGAAAGTCAGCAAGAAGATCTACAGCTCAGATTGAACCACATTACCCTAACACAAGTTCCAAGGTGATTATGCAAGTTCCAAGGCAGGGTAAAACATTTTCAGATCAAAAGATACAATGAACCTAGATAAGATTGAAGATCTAATGGCTATGATTGATCATGGGAAATGTGATCAAGGAGATTAAGCAGTTAGAAGATTGTTTATAAATAAGGAACTGTTGATAAACAATGTATGCAGGAAAGTGTATGCATAGGGATGCTACATAGTGATTACTGAGCATAGAAGCTTGAAGACCTATTAGAATAACATAGTATTGATGCCTAGCAGATAGACAAGATTAGTTCTATGTCTAGATTGTATTGAACAAATAGGAATCTACTTTAGCATTTTAGATGTGAAGTTGCAGATAGATTGTATTACTGTTATTTTGTGAAAGTGACAGGAAATCTCTTAACCGAGTGGACTTAACAGTCTTATATGTAAATCCTCTAACAAGGTGACATTCTGATTGAGTGTTTGAAATCCTTTGACAAGGTCACTTCTTACAAAGTGAAGATCCTAACAGATCTGAGGGAAATCCCTTAACCGGGTCAGATCTAGCAATTTGTTTGTAATCTTTAACAAGATTTTCTTTTAACCGAGCATACTCTAGAAGAGTATATTTCCTAGTGGATCTGAAATCCCACAGTGGTTTTTCCCTATTTGGGTTTCCATGTTAAATCTAGTGTTATGAGGTTTATATTGTTCATATGCTTTTGAGTTTGCATGTTTGACAGTTTTTGATTATATGACTGATATATGTTACCGAGGTTGAATCTGATGTTTTTTATGGATGATTAAGTTTGTATGATTCACCCCCCCCTCTCATCTTGTTGGCTATTGGATTTGTACTTATATTAAGTATTAGAACTATCAGAGAGTTGTTGAAGAAATTTGGTATGGAAAAGTCTAAACTGGTTGCTACACCTATGGTTACAAGTGAGAAATTGACAAAGAAAGATGCATCTGCACCGGTAAATCCTACAAGATACAAGTCTATGATTGGAGGTTTGTTATATCTGACTCAAACTAGACTGGATATAATGAATGCAGTTTGTATTGTATCAAGATATCAGAGAGATCCTAGAGAAAATCATGAGACTCTGGTGAAAAGGATTTTCAGGTATTTGCAGGGAACAAATGAGTATGGTTTGTGGTATCCTAAAAATGATGACTTTAGATTATGTTTATATACAGATGCAGATTGTGCTAGAGATGTTGATGACCTAAAGAGCATATCTAGTGGAGCTTTCTTTCTTGGAAAGAAACTTGTTTCATGGATCAACAAAAAGCAGTCATGTACCTCTTTATCTACTGTTGAAGCTGAGTATGTTGTTGTTGCTACTAACTGTACACAAGTTCTATGTATGAAGCAAATGTTGAAGGATATAAAGGTGGATTGTAATGAACCCGTACTTATTCACTATGATAACTCTGCTGCTACTGATATATCAAAGAATTTGGTATTTCATTCTAAGACAAAGCACATATCTATCAAGTATAACTTTTTGAAGGAGAAGGTGGAAGCAAAAGAAGTCAAACTAGTTTATGTGAGCACTAAAGAGAAGATTGCAGACATCCCACTAAACCTTTGCCTAAAGAATCATTTGAGTACTTTAGAGATAGATTGGGGGTTTATGCCCCTCCGATAGAGACCTGAGTGATGTTGATTGGCATCAGTCCAATATGCATTATCAAAGCTATTACTCATTTTGGGTTGATGTGGTGGTGCTACTACTCAGGGGGAGTAGTCAGTTGTAAGAATCAAAGGAATAAAGACTTTTGTTTGAAATTTATGTCAGATCTTTGGCATTGATATCAAAGGGGGAGAGTTATTCTGGTGAAAAATATAAGGGAGATATTTATTCATTAGGGGATTTTAGTTCAAAGCTTCATTGCTATATCATTTTGTGGGAGATTGTTGGTTGTCTTCCATAAGGGGAGACTGGTTTGGCATTTCTTGGCACTTGGATGTTTTTCACATATAGTGTTGCCATCATTGCCAAAGGGGGAGATCGCTGGCAATTTGGAGGAATTAATTATGTGTTGTATTGATGTTTTGTCATTGATAGCAACACTGACTGTTTGGGTTGTTTATCGGTTTCCGATTGGTTCCGATAGAGTGGTTGGATTATGATATTGATCTGGTATGTTGTGGTATGCTTTGGTTTGTGGAATTAATTTGGATTTGTTATTCATTCTATTTAGATGCATATCATGATCAGTTGGTTCAGGAATTAATGACTCAAATACTATCATTTTTTCTAGTAAGCCTTTTGGTTACCAGTAAGGGTTTTACCGATAGAGCTTTGTTGAAGATATTTTGATTCACATGATAAGTGGTGTTGGTGTGGCTTCTATATGGTTCTTAGGATGTTGATGGTTATCATGTTCAAGTTTTAGTTCATTAGTGGTGTTGCATTTGGTTTATGGTGACCTATTTTGGGTCCAGTGTTATCTAGGTTATGAACCGGTTTATGTAATGTGTTGGAGGATGTTCCTGATGCATTATCAGTGGGATTTAATGATTGGTTTACATTGTTTTCAGTCTTATTCTACTTGGTTGATCATTGGATTACAGTTTTATGTTATGAATTTATTGTATTATCTTTTTGGTGACTAACCTAATTGTTTAGGTCTCGAGTTGGTATAAATATGATGTAAAATCTCTTTGTAGATCATGGGTATATGGTCATATGGGATTATGGTTATCTATGTGTGAATAATGTTGTAATCATATACAGAGGATTTGGTCAATCATTGGTGATCTAATTAGTTTTTTGGAAGAGGTTTAAGGCCTCTGGTATTGAGCTTAACCGGAACTATACTCAGGCATAGGAGATGCTATACTTGCAGTTCAATCTTTATTTCGGATTGTAGTCTGGATTTATTTTGTAGCCAATGAGGCTCCTTTTGTGATGAGTAGTGCGCTCTAGATTGTTGTCCTTCCTGCATGTGCAAGCCCCTCATTTTGTAATCACATACTTACTACAAAAGTATTATGTAACTCTGAGTAGGCTTCCCACTGTGATTTTCCCTTTACTGGGTTTTCCACATACAAATCTTGGTGTCATGTGTTTTGAATGAATGGTAAATGTTCTGTGATTTATGTTTATGTTTAATTTCTATAATATTTATTCTAGTATTTGGTTTATGCATTCCGGTATTGAGTTTATGTGTTTTGGTAATAAAGATTTGAAATCTTAAAGTTCTGTAATCCGGTGACAAGTTATTAACCCCCCCTCTCAGTTGTCCTCTAGTTATTTGAGTTGTCTAATAGAATGATCAACCCAGATATCCTGAAGGCAATTAACATGAGTAAAGGCTCTCTTGATTTTATCCTTCATTCCTCAATAATCAAAATCCTTTCTTGCCTTGAACTTCTTCAACTTAATTTATTGAAGTTCACTCTCCATGGCTTTGGATCTTGCTGAGGTTGTCAAAGAATATCGACCAATTTGCAATGGATTATGTGAGGATATTTTGATGCCTAAATTATGTTGAGCTAAGTAGACTGCATGAATTGTCATCAACTATCTAGCCAACTCCATCAAGATGATCTTGTCAGTAGGATATCTTGGAGGCATATATGGATGACCTTCAAAGAATCCAACCCTCATGTAAGTGAAAGTTGGGAATTGAAGGAATAGGCATCTATAATTATTCACCTTCTTCTAGGCTACCTCAAACACTCTCTTGTTATTAAGTGTTTTGTCAAACAAACACATGAAGTGACCAAAGAAAGCATCATGCACCCTCCTGCAGTGAATTATGCTAGGTCATAAGGTGAGCTAATCATAATATTTACATACTAGTACCAACAACCTATCACCTTTGGTAGAAAGACCTAGAAATTGTCTAAGTGACGTTGTTGTTATCACTAAGGTTTGCACCCTAGCTAAGCATAAACTCAACTAATATGTGACAAATGGGACTACTTCTAGATTGTGGGTACCCTATAATAGAAGTAGACCTCCAAAGAGGGTTGGTTCCCTTTGAAATCTCCTAAAACTAGCGATTTTTTACAAGGAAAAGGGACAAAAAATATTTTTAAAATAAAATCCTATTGCTAACTTGTGGTGATGCACCAAATGTTTTGCTTTTTTATTTTTAAAAAAACTGACTGATTACAATTGATTCAATGAAAAAACTATTATGATTCAAAATTAATTTGATCCCTATGATGACCATAAGCACTTCATATAGAGACCATTCTTTTCTGTTTGTTTGAAAGATGAGATAAACCATACAATCTTACAAGCTAAAACACAATATTTGACACAATATATAACCTGATCAAATCAAAAGGTTCTTGCTAAAACACTATATAGATGCATAAAACAACAAAAGATTCAATGATAAATCACAGTGAATGCTTTGCACAATACAATATAAATGACAAGCAATGAGTAGGAAGAGCAACAAATTCTTCATTGATTTTCAAAAGAATCTGATTACAAGACATAAATGAACAACTCTGATTTTCATGTATAGGAGGTTACAAGTTATAATAGTTTTTTTGTATACCATGTAGGAATTCATGTAGAAAGTGAGAGTGATTGGAACTTGTGAGATCTGTTCACATAGGTTGTCATTGATCACTTTGCCCCAAAAGATATGAGACTAAGCTTTTCTCATGACCACAATATATTTGTACATCCAGATCTCAAATACATTGGATTGTTTCAACCCCATTATCCTACACAGAAGTGTGATCATATCACTGATTTCTTCAATGAAATTAGATTGATACAACTTAGGCCATCAAGAGAAATAAGTTCTAGGAGTCTTTAGCCATTTTGAATTGATGTGCCTTATATAATCCGATCTTCATTGGCTATAGTGATCAAGAGAACTCTTCATGGAGATATTTGCATACACAAGAGTGATAGGAACCTTGAATATTTTCTCAATGGTTTCTACATATAATTTAATAATAGTATTCCCATAATCATATTTGATCATCCTAGACCCTCTGTCAAAATGAGCAGCACAGACAAGAACAACTTCTGGTTCTAAGGAAGCCAAGTTGGCAAAGTAGAAACCAAATGAATATGACTAGTCAAGAGAAACTTCATGCTATGACTTGGTGATCCTTGTGCTCTCTCAAGGAACTCGAGCATATCAACATGCCCAATATCTATATCTTTGATTTCATCAACAAGAGAGATTATTTGAGAAGGAGAAATCTCATTCTAGTACTTGTCATATTTGTATTTCATCTTCATGTTTGAAGGAGATGCTAGTTCCTCTATCATCGAGCAAGAATATATAAGGCTGAGATGAAAACTCCAAAGAGTTAAAAGATATTCACGGGCTATTGAAGAAACCTCGATATCTTCCTTAAATGAAAGAGCCTAGAAAAACAATATCCATATTAGAACTATCAAGGTATTTGATGAGCTGAGATATTATCTCTTTTATTCATATAACTGATAAGTTTTTTCCATGTTTTAATTTGTATAACAGGATAGTGTTTGAGTCATATGATGTATTAAAGTTTGACTATGTGCATTCTAGATGATAACTAAACCCTTTAAATCTTGTTTTGTTTTGACCAATTATTCTTGTTGCCATGCAAATTATTCTTGTTGCCATGCGGATTATCATAGGTGATATCATGTGCGAATGTATAAGTGTTATGATTAATTAAAATAGATATATATATGTGTGTGTGTGTGTGTGTGTGTGTGTGTGTGTGTGTGTGTGTGTGTGTGTGTGTGTGTGTGCTTGTATGTTCTATCTTTTTAATTGTAGGAATAAATGAGATGTCGCGGAAGCGGTTATTGTGTCACGTCATAAAGGCAGTTGGATATATTCAAGGAGTGGTTAAATATTCAAAACAACAAAGAGAATAGTATGTGTAAGAAGTGACAAAGGAATAGTAAGGCGCGCCATACTCATTTATGTTTATCTTCAGCAAACATCAATCTTGTAACACTGCCATGCTATATTCTTGGATGCAATTTAGCAAAGATCCATGTTTCCTATGGATTAACTCCTTATATTTTTTGTCATAAATGTTTTCCACCTCATTTCATTAGCGTGACCTAAATAGTAGGAAGTTGTTATAGTTTTCTTATAAATAAGAGTCTGTGCCTCTTCTCAAAGGTTAGAGATAGGGGGATTAGAAACAGAGTTGCATAGTATTTTTAGAATTAAAAGCATTTTCTTTCATTCTATGTGTTGTATCAACCTTTGAAAAACAATGAATAAAAATGATGCTATTTTGAGTATATAGAATTATCTTTGAAGTTTGGATACACTCATCCAAGGGCCCCACTTGGTGAGTATTCCTATGCATGTTAGATTCAATTTTCCTTTTTGCTATAGTATATGTTCTAGCGATTGATTGTTCTTGCAGCCACTGGAACCAGATCCTATGATTGTTCCTGCAGCCAAAGAAGATAGAGTAATTCCTATTTGTCAAATTTAAACTTAGTTAACAGTTCTTTAATTATAATTTTATGTCAATGCTAAGCTTTCATGTAGCCATTCAGTTGTTATGATCCTTGCTTGTTTATTTCAAATAGATTTAGTTGATGCAGTAATGCAAAATAGCTATCGCAGTAACTTAGTGCATATATAGTGCAAACCCACTTCAAGTAATGCGTCCTTGGGTTGACAAATAAATAAACTTCAGTTGTAGAGATAATAACTTCATAGAGTGAATGTCCAATCTTTGGTTTGAGACTTTAGCTCTAGTTATTGTTCCTATCAGTGAGGTGAACAATATTTATCTTGAAGAAAGTGGAAAAGAATGGACAAACTTTAAAGATGCATTGTGATAGTGACAAGAGAATAATTTCCGATCTTAAGGGGCAAACTACAAGTGGAGTGAGCTTAGAATATGGAAGTGGAAGAGCGCGAACTTGGAGAATAATTTTGAAACTTTTACTTGCAATCAAGTCTTGGAGACCCAAATGCAAGTATACAAGTTTGTGAAAATGATATGCAATCGAACCTTAAGGACCCAATTGCAAGTATAGGTGTGTTTTGAATGATTAACATAAGTTGCAATTGGGTCTTGAGGACTTGAATGCAAGTAAGTGAAATAGCAAAGGAAAGACAAAATTGAGCTTGCAATCGGGTCTTGAAGACCCAATTGCAAGCATACATACTTGAAAAATGAAGAAGTAGAAGGAAAACAAGCTTGCAATTAGGCCTTAGGGACTCAATTGCAAGTCAAAAAGATTGCAAGTAATAAGGGTAGAATTAATGATAGAGAGTTTGAAGACTGATTACAAGTACATATGCAATGCTCAAAGAAGGAAGAGTTTGCAAAGAAAATAACTAACTTAGCCAAAAGACTTGCACTTGTAATGTTATGCAAAAGAAAGCCAATATTTTCCATCTAAAAATTGCATCCATACTACTCTTTCAATAAAAAATTTATGTGAGTGATTAGAAGCAAAATCACATGACATAGGGAGAAAAATAATAATAAAAGCTTGTTCCCTATTTTATCATGAAGGGGAAAAAAAGAAGGAAAGAACAAAACTTACCTAAAAAACCCTAAAGGATAGAAGAAGAAATTGATCAGACTCTTATGCAGCACCAAAGAATAAGAAAGAATGGTTCATAAACTCTCCAAGAAAGAGCTCTAATAGGCAAATAGGAAGAACACTCCTATTATAAAACAACAAAAACTTAAAGAGGTTCCCAAATCTCAAAACAAAGGAGACATGGAAAAAAAGTGAATCAGGTCTTGAAGAACTTGAGACAAGCAAATGCAACACTTTACATTGCTTAAGACATAACAAATACTTGTAATTGAGCCCTAAACCCCCGATGATGACATTAAAAACAAAAAATGAATCAACTTGTAATCAAGTCTTACCCAATCACAAGTAAATGTATTTACTTGCAATTCCATCCAAAACTTCCTATTACTTGCAATTAGCTACTTAAAACCTGAATTTGCACAAAAATGAAGAAAAAGGCAACCAAAATCAATCAGGACTTAGGCAATGATGACAAAAACACTCACTAGCAATTACACACAAACAAATACAAGTTTTTAACCTCGTAAAACATGCCTTAGAGATGAAAACTATGAATTTTAAGGAAAAATTTGTAGGGGTTGTCAATTTTTAAAAATTCAAAAAATAGGACAACAAGTAATAGGCAATCAAACTCAGTAAATTCAACCCATGGGAAAATAAGAGGTCCCCAAAGTGGAACCTCTTGAATCAAGTGAGAAAAAGTATGTACTGTCTCCATTAAGAACTCCCTGCCTCTCCCCAAATTGATAAAATATACACTCCAATAATTGTATCTCTATGATGTGATAACTTTGCATAGTCCTCCCAATAAGATATCTCATTTGGTGGCACTAGGGGAGGTGTTTTGCATCATCATCCCACCTAAGATATTGTCTATAGGTTCTCCAAGTGAACTCGACCAATATGTCAAGCTGATGTCTCTAATATCTGAGGTGGTCAACACTCTCAGTCACCACACCGTACTTGTAAATATACATGGGAGATATAGATTTGATTGTATTTATATCACAAGGCAACACACAACAACATGCTTGTAAGCCTACACTAGTAGAAGGGTAACCCCACAGCCAATTGAATATGCTCCTTGGTACACCACATCATGTAGTTGGAAATAGAGCATGGCTAATATACAAGGGCCCCATGCATACACAATACCTTTAGTCATCATTCTCTCCAATACTTGGCACCACCCAATAGGAAATCCAAAGCTATATCTATCAGGAACCATGACACTAGCTATAGTGGCACACATAATGGTGATCAAGTGATCATATCGATTTGCTAGAGTATCTCAATGGATCTCATATCTCTTGATCCATAAATCTATCTAATATACACCAAATAATTGATTCAAAGCAACAACACTTGAACCTATGTGGTATACAACCCTTTGATCATGGATTGGGATGCAAAGAATCCTTTGGATGTCATCTAGAGTAACAAATGTCTCCAGTCGGAAGATGAAACGACATGGTCTTTGAGTACCATTTCTCACATAATGTGGTCTGGAGCATGTGATTATCCCTAATCTCGAGCATCAAGGTCACATAATAGAGTCCAAGAGCATGTAATGTTTACCTCTCACCCTCCTTTAGTTGGTGTCTCGTTGACATGCATAGAGGTCAGGTCTCTCACATCCAAATTAAAGATAGATTGACCTACAACAACAAACTCAAATATAGTCAAATCCAGGTCAACTAACCAAACTATAAGGTATAAAAATTAGGAATTAGGGTTTCACCAAGTAAATCCACTAAATAACCCAATTAACACCACATACATTGAAAGAGGGTTGAAACCAATATATCTAGGCTCAATCCCAATGGGGAAAGGTTTGAGATTCTGATTGGATTCAATATTGATCATTATCCTCTTTCTTAGTTGAATTTAGAATGTAGTTATTAAACTAGGGCAAAATGAGAGACATTTGAAGTAACTTGATGAATGTTAAATGATAGGGATTCCCATGGTGCCACAAACTAGGATCTGGGAAAAATAATAGATTTAGAACCTATTCCTAGAAGTTTCGTTTGATTTTTTGGGACCAGATAGCTTAGATCCACCTTAGTCCTCTAAATCTCTCATCATCAAAAGATGAAACTATTCGTCACTGTTGACACTATTGAAATTCCTGAGCACAACTCCTACACCTATTTCCTATGCATATAAAGAAAGGGAAAGATTTGTGGATATGGGTTTGCCTAAGTCAAACCCCGGTTCAGGAATACCTTGAATGGAATAATGCAAATACTGAAATAACTATCAAGGAGATATACCTCAAATCTACAATTATTTATGATGATGCAATGCTCTTTTGAATGTAGTCACAAATATTGAATGTAATAGCATGATAAACAAATGGACATGAAAATCCCTAATCACACACACATGCTTGCATGAAGATCGATGTAACTTTTCTCCACAATGCTTGAATGATGAATATGTAGCCTTGAATCTCTAAAAGATTCTTGATGATGAATTCTTCATAGATGCATGAATAATACAAATGGAGTCCTATATCTAAAATATTCTAATAAGATGTATGTATATAGGGTTCCCAAGATAAATTACCATTTATGCCAACCTCCAATGATCATGTATAGCCAAAAGGGTCAAATGTCATCTGGGAGATAAAGGACTGGTCCTATTCCAAATTGGGGCCTGTTTGAGGGGGACTAGGGCATTTTGGGGTATCCTAGTCCTCCACCAAACATGACCACTATAAAGAGAAATAGGGGAAGGACCTCTAAGATAAGACCCACTAAGTGTTGTTCATGACATCAAAGCTGGATAAGAGGGTCAAACTAGACCTAAAGAGGGGATGGAGATAGGACACACTAAATTAGGAGCACAAACATGATGTGTACATCTATCAGGAACCATGATGCCAAATATAGTGGTACACACAATGACGATCAAGCGACCATATTGATTTGCTAGGGTATCTTAATAGATCTCATAGCCATTGATCCCTAAATCAATTTGATCTACACCAAACAATTGAGTCAAAGCAAAAACACCTAAACCTTTGTTGTATATGGTCAAATGATCATGATTTAGATGCAAAGAATCATTTGGACATCCTCTAGAGTAATTGATGTATCTGCAGTTAGTGGATGAAATGTGTAACCCCTAACCAAGGAACCCTAGAGGATCTAACCTAACTAACACAATTAAGAAAAGAAATATTTTTAAAAAAAATGAAATCTTGATGTATAACCTAATGCACAATATCTGATAAGAGTTAACTTATAAACTCAAATGCACATGCAGAAGAAATAATACTAAACTGTCATCTAAGGTTCCTTAACAATGTTACTAAACTACTCACAAAACATGCAAGAATCCATATCTCATCATAGTTGCCAATTTAATCATTCATTAAGAAATGAGCATTATTGAGAAAGCTAGCATAAACTAGAAGATTAATTTCCATTGAATTTTCACTATAATGAGATACTAATTGTATTCATTTAACTTATAATGTCCCCATTTTTCCTATGATCACTCAGTTGCATAGTTTTGCCTATTAGCCATCTCTGCAAGAAATTACAGAGGCTAGAGGATGATTGGCTTTACAAAGAGAAGTCTATACTTAGTCACTTTTTGGCCTTGGTGGGCTTAAGTTACATAGACTTTATAATAATTCATTATAAAGTTACTTTTTATATAATTAGAAAAAGTTTAAAGTAACTTTGTTAAAAAGGAGATTAATAAAACTTAATGATGAATTATAAAATGACCCCTTGGCACATTTCCCTAGAAGGTATAACTCAAAGGTTATAACTTAATAATATGGCCACTTTTAATGAGGAATTAGACCCTCAACGGGTCAAATCACTTAGGGGAAGTTATTTTTTAATAAAAAGAAACACTTTAACATGTTTTTTGATGCCAAAAGTACAACCATAACCCCAAATTCAAATTAGGGTTTGAGGAATGTTTAAAAGATATTGGGGGTAGCATTTTATTCATTATTCATTGTATATTTGACAATTTATTCCCCGGAGAGCTCTGTAACAACAAGATTGATTGGATTTTTCAGGTTGATAATGAAAACTCTCACCCTTATTCAGTGTGTGGATGAAAAGCCATTCACCTTTGCATTGAAGGAATCCTCTTTCAGGTCATTTGGGGCCAATATTTGGAGGAAAATTCATACTTTCAGTAAGAATTAATCATCTACAACATATTTGAGTAGATTGGAATAGATCGGGGAACATTTTCTAGTAGTCATTGTGCTTTTAATGCTGGCCATACCATTCCTAGGCTAGTTGTACCCTCTTTGCTTCTCTAGTGAAGCCAATAAAATAAATTAGAGGGTTTTGATTCAAAAATTTGTGTGTAAATTCATTGTTGGTAGAAAATAAAAATAAATCAGTGGTTCTTTTAGGGAAATTAACACAGTTGGGATACATCAATATTTTAGTGGGGAAAAGGGGTCAATTATGGAGGTTTCTCCTGGCAAGAATTTGGAATAAGCACTTGGTCTTATATTTCTTCCTGAAATTACTTTTGATAAAATTATATATAAGGGGAATAAAACACATTGGAACAATTTGCAGCACCTAGAGGCTCCTATATTTCTTTGTGCACCACCCCCAACATCAAAATAAGCTCATATAGGTAGGGTGTTCAACACCTAGTAGGCCAATTTTGGCTCTAGTTGTCTTATATATTCATTTTCTTGAATTTTGTAATTTATTGCACTATAATTAGAGTTCTGAAATTTCATTTCATTCAATTTTTCTTTTATGTATTGCATTCATTTAGGAAATTCTCATTGGCAAAATCCCCAAAATCTGAAAAACATCCAAAATTCACTTCAAACCAATAAAATAAATTCGTTGGTCAAAGTTTTGAAAGCAAACAAAAGAATTCAAATTGCGTCATATTCTAAATTGACATCTTTCAGTGGTATCAAAGCATGATTCTTCCAGCTTGAGGGTAGAAATCAGTGCTTTTGTTGCCAATTACGTCAATGGCCAAAATTAAAGTTGGAAGATTATTACCTACCTTCCTTCCCGCTTCACCAATGAAGGAAAATGTACCTAGTTGTGAATTGTAGCGTTTAGATATTGCACATTCAAGGAAAACTAAGGTTTCATCTCCATCAACAAGTAAAAGTAAGAGGCCTCATGCCAATGCATTGAATGATGCAGTTATGAGAAGCTACAATATGTATCATTCTCTTCCTAAGGAGATACAAGACATGCTCTTATTCACACAATTTATGGGTATACCAGATGATCAGAATGATTTGGTATCCACAAGTTCATATCAGTTGAAAGAAAAATCAAAAGAAAGCAAGGAAAACATTGGGAGTGTAGAAGATATGAAGGCTACAATTGAGGTTTGCAAAAATCCATATGAAGAATTTGATAAACAGGCATATTCCAGTTATGAGTTTGATATGGACAATGAAAGTTTGGATTCATTTGTCACACTACCTCCTCTTCTCAATTGGGAAGACCATGAGGAAAATTGAAATTTAATGGTGTGTAGTGAATCCAAAGATAGTAGGGGAGAAAAGTCCCAAGTTCTGAATTTGGATAATAGAGGTTAATTTCCTCATTTACATGAATTTGAAGATTTCTCACCAAGATATGACCATAATTCTGAATTTCATAACAATAGTGACATAACTATTCTTCCTCAAGATATGGCAGCCTTTGGTCATGAAGAGAATAATGATTTTCATTCTACATTTGGGGGTACACATGGTGCAAACATGGGTTATGTTGATGTGAATAATACAACTCTCCATAAGTTTGATTTTGTGTACTTTGGGAAAACTGATATAAAACATTGTCAAAAGTTGAACGAAGATTGGTTAAATAGAGCTGCCCAAGCAAGAAACCACCTCCAAACAGTCAAAGAGCATCACAATTAGCTATATGATGCAAGGAAACAAAATGAATCATCCATTAGATCTATATTTCTTGCAAGGGAAGAAGAGGACAATGAAGATACATTGAAGAGGTATAAGCATAAGTCATTTTCTGAGTTTGATTAGCAATTCATCTAATGAGTCAAATTTGAAACCTTGCATTGAAAACATTCAAGTTGGGATGGCTAGTTGTGAAGTTTATTCCTTCCTATGTAGAGTTGATGAGATATTTGGTGGTGTTCATAGTGGACCAGCCATTAATAGTTTGTCTATGTTGCAAAATGAAACCATCTACTATTCATATGTGGACTTGTCACCTCTTTCATATGATAGGGCAACGATGTACTTATTGATTGGTGACTTAGTTTTCTTATATTTGGCAGTGGATTGTGAAGATCAACATGTAAGAGACTACATTTGGTGCATGGATAAACAAAATATTTATTTGGCATCCTCCAATGAAGACATACAAACTTGTGGAGAAATTGGGGAAGTTGCCACTACTGATAAGAGGTTTTGGAAGGTTTCCATCACACTTCCCTTGTTGGAAATTGGATCATTGATGGGTTCATATCAATATTGATGGGTGGTGGTACTTATGGCTTCAATTGGAATGAAGTTCTTAGCTGGTTAGATGATGTTCAGATTTACAATAGTAGGATAATGAGTATTGACATGATGGATGTATGTGACAACATAGAGATTTGGGATCCTAACATTGACAGGTGTGGTGCATTCCTTCGATGGATCCATGATGAATGGCTTCACTTGGGGTATACAAATGTTTATGTTAGAGTAGTGCAACGGTTTGGTGGACCAACATTTCTTATCTTGGTATGGGATACAGGAATTAGTTGTCATTGTGTAGGTGCAGATTGCTTGAGGACAAGCAATCGTCAAGAAGGGAGGACTGTAATGTCCCCATTTTTCATGTGATCACTCAGTTGTATATATTTTCCTGTTATCCATCTCTGCAGGCAATTACAGAGGCTAGGGGATGATTGGCTTTACCAAGAGGAGTCTATACCTAGTTACTTTTTGGCCTCGGTGAGCTTCAGTTACATAGACTTTATAATAATTTTATAAAGTTACTTTTTCTATACTTAGAAAAAGTATAAAGTAACTTTATTAAAAAGGAGATTAATAAAAAATGATGAATTATAAAATGGCCCCTTGGCACATTTCCCTAGATGGTATAACTTAATAATATGGCCACTTTTATGAGGAATTAGATCCTCAATGGGTCAAACTGCTTAGGGGAAGTTATTTTTTAATAAAAAGAAACATTTTAACATGTTTTTTGATGCCAAAAGTATAACCCAAACCCCAAATTTGAATTAGGGTTTGAGGAATGTTTAAAAGACATTGGGGGCAACATTTTATTCATTATTCATTGGATATTTGACAATTTCTTCCTTGGAGAGCTCTGTAACAACAAGCTTGATTCGAATTTCAGGTTGAGAATGAAAACTCTCACCCTTATTCAGTGTGTGGATGAAAACCCATTCACATTTGCATTGAAGGAATCCTCTTTCAGGTCATTAGGAGCCACTATCTAGAGGAAAATTCATACTTTCGGCAAGAATAAATCATCTACAACACATTTGAGCAGATTGGAACAAATTGGGGAACATTTTCTAGCAATTATTATGCTTTTAATGTTGGCCATACCATTCCCAGGCTAGTCATACCCTCTTTGCTTCTCTAGTGAAGCCAATAAAATAAATTAGAGGGTTTTGATTCACAAATTTGTGTGTAAATTCATTGTTAGCAACAAATAAAGATAGATCAATGGTTCTTTCAAGGAAATTTTAACACATTTGGGCTACACCAACATTTTAGTGGGGAAAAAAGGTCAATTCTAGAGGTTTCTCCTAGCAAGAATTTGGAATAAGCACATGATATGCTATTTCTTCCTTAAATTGTTTTTGATAATTATATATAAGGAGAATAAAACACATTGGAATAATTGCAGCACCTGGAGGCTCTGGTATTGCTTTGTGTACCACCTCCAGCATCAAAATAAGCTCATTCAAGTAGGACATTGGACACTTGGTAGGCCAATTTTGGCTCTAGTTGTCTTAAATAATCATTTTCTTCAATTTTGTAATTTGCTGCAATAAAATCTGAGTTCTAAAATTTTATTTCAGTCAATTTTGTTTTTATGTATTGCATTCATTTGGCAAATTCTCATGGGCATAATTAAGAAAAAACCCCAAAATCTAAAAAAACATCCAAAATTCACTTCAAACCAATAAAACGAATTCTCTAGTCAAATCTTTGGAAGCAAAAAAAAATTTCAGATTGGGTCAGATTCTCAGTCGACATCTTTCATAACCTTTAAGAATAGGTTCATTTTAGGACCTAAAACCAAATGTTCCTATGATTCTCTAGAATGATAAATGATTAATATATGCTTAATCCAAACTACACAAAAACATCATTTCAACTTCTATCATAAATCCTACAAGATCATTTCGCTTAAATAACATCATAATTACATCATTGTTTACATCATCTGCCTTGTAGGTGTGTCCAATATTACAATTACAAATGATATGCATATAACATAACAATAATATAATGAATACATGAAACTATCTCTCATCCATAAAGTGAACCATATCTAAGGAAAACAACTTGAGTGAGAACCAAAGCTAATCAATGCAACAAACAAGTCCAAAATACATGATGGAAGAGGGCAACAACCACCTGACCATGTGGAACTAGAAGGCCCAACCCCTGTGCTAGGAGATAGACATATGGCCCACATTCACACAAGCAAGGGATACAATACTACAATGTCACTACCTACCTCCACAAGATAAGGAAATATAAAAAAGTAGACAAAGATGAACCACATAACAAGGATAACTCCAAAGGCTTACAACTACTATAACTCAAGAGTAGGGTATTAGTGCACATGAGGGGAGTGTGTCATCATGTAGCTTGATGTGGGTTATCCTAGTAGGTCTCTATATACCCCAACCCCCATCTTGGGTTATCCTTTTATTCTTTCCTAACCCTCAGCCCTCATACAAGACTAATGTCGACCCAACATACCTTTTGTGAGGACAAGGCAATTGATCTTGCCATTCCAGGCCTTCCCATCTCATCCCTAGCCTAAACAAGCACTCAATCCATGAGTGGAGCATTACCATTATCTTGATTAATGTGAAATGCTACCCAACCCTTCCTATTTTCATTAATTAAGGTTATCACCTATTAAAACAACTCTCCCAATGGGTTATCTTGGCAATCACTTAGGATCCTGGCCCCCATGGAGAGCCACTCTCCTTTATGACACTATGCCTATTCAAACCCAAAACAAGGCATAATATGAAGCATGAATCAAATAAACAACATAATATGATCCAATCAAGTTTGGAAACAACAATGCATCCTATGTCCAACATTGATATCAATATCCCTACAAAAGGGTAGACATGGTCAGACTAGTGAACAAAACTCAGACCTACTCCCATTACAATAACCTTGGTTGAAAAGTGGGAAAAACTTCAAATTAACCTAACTAAATTATAAGCACATAAATATATAATAAAAATTATTAATTACTAAATAATAATACATGGGTAATTATAAAATGTTCAATGGCCTAGCCACTTGTATCGACAAATAAATAAAATAATACATAGGTAATTATGATTAATTTAATTTTGTTGGATTGATTAATACCATTTACAAAACATTTGATATATATTTAATTAAACTTTATTTCATTAAATTTTCATTCAAAACATAATAAGGAACTTAACCACATAAATAAATAGTTAAATAAATAAATAAATAGTTTATAACAATCATAATAATACAATAAATGAAATAAATTATTCAAATCCTACTTTAACCCAAGCTATATTCTAGAAATTCTTTCTGGGTAAATAAATAGTTGAATATTAGTTCTTTGCATAATCCAGACAATAAAGATATATCACCCGAATATAATTCCCAACGTGAACAATAAATAATAAACTAAACTCTAATGTCTAATTATAATATTCAAAGACTATCATTTAAAAATAATTAATTGCACAGATTGATCCTTTAAATCTAAAACTATAAGGCATAAGAAATAATGAGTAGCCAAGAACAATGCACAATAAATATATTTATGATTAGGACCAAAACACTAATTTCTAATTCTCGAATCGGTAAACTATTAATTTATAAGAAACTATTTGTAACTCAAAACTTTACAATAAGATTTAAAATCTTGCCCACTAAAAACCTAAAAAAATATCTTAGCCTCTACATTATAATATGACAAAATATAATTCAAAACACAAGATCTTATTGGTTGGGAAAAATATCATCAATGCCTGTGCAAAACAGAGTGTTGGCTGGTTGGACAAAGGTTGGCATGATACTACAGTGGTAGGGTGGGATGGAGAAAGGTTGTTGGCTGGTAAAGATTGTGTGAGGCATGGGTGACCACCCCCATGCAGGTGGGAAGGCTCCCCACACTGTGTGGGAGGAGCCACTATGTGTGGTCTCCCCCATGCAAGTGGAAGAGCCCCCACCTTGCATAGGAAGGCCCATTCCAAGGTGGAAACACTCACATCGGTGAAGGGAAGTCATGACATTATATGTCTCTCTAAAGAGAGTGATAGGACATCATCCGCTTGCACCACAATTAGGAGTACACAAATGATACATAAATAAAATCTCCATATACTTCAAATATCATAATCAATCACCTGTCATAGTCTATCTAGATTTTCTAGTGCATGTATTATTAATCATATGTATCACCTACATTATATGTTCGTAAAGAAACATATTCATAATTCACTGCAACATAAACACAAATCATGAAATATGTCAATTTTGACATCATGGAAAAGTCTCATAAGGATAAATAATCATATAATGTAGTATCATCAAAACTATATATGAAACCAAAGAAGTCACCATGAGTCCATCTGAACAGAATCAATGTCTAAAACATGGAGGGGTATCACAAAATGAGGTGGTCACTAAGTACCGCCTCTTACATAGTGCAGTTAGGTGTGTGCGGTTAGCCTTAATCTCAAGCATAAAGGTCGCATACTAGAGTCCAAGAGCATGTAATGTTCCCCTCTCACCCTCATTTAGCTGGTGTCTTATTGACATGCATAGAGGTCATCTCTCTCACGTCCAAATTAAAGATATATTGACCTACAACCAACAAACTCAAATATAGTCAAATCTAGGTCAACTAACCAAACTGATGAGGCAAGCTAGGTTTCCCAAATTTACACATTCAAGACATAACATTAAACCCTAAGTAGTTGTGTTGCACTCAATTACAAATTATGTGCTTCAATAGATTGCATGCATGACATTTTCTAGCAATTGCATACATTTAGTCAAGTTTCCTAGTCACACTAGCAATTGTGTAAGAATATAGTTAATTGTGTTTCAATAAACACAAATGAGTTGAAATATGTAGGCATATGCATCTCGTTAAATTCACTTGCAACTCATTGAAACCAATTCTATCACACTTAAAGTGTAGTTGCATTGAAATTCAAAGGCAAAAATAAAATTTTATCCTACACATGTTTGCTGGCCTAAAGAGTACACCCCTAATAAATGCATTAAATCAAATGAAAACACAAAACAAAAAAGTACTTACCAAGTGACCTGAGCTAGCCAACTACCTGTAGGTCCGAACTCTATACTCTTTGTGCTATGTGATTGAAATGTTCACCATTAATTTGTTGTGTAACTAGCTCAAAATGCTTAAATCAACTAGAGCTCAAAACTTCAAATTACACAAATAAAGGGAAAATGACCCTAAATTACCTATTTATAGGTGAATTTTGATCTAATGGGAGCCCTCTACCATCCTTGTTGTACTAAACGCGATTGAAATGAGCTTATAGGACACAATAATTTGAACCTAAAAACATAACTTTTGAACATAAATGCATTTGCAAACTCGCAAACACATTATTGACAAATTGGCCTCTACTAGAAAAAAATTTGCCAAATTTTTTAAGAGGGCACCACAACATCGGACTACCATTGGGGCATACTAGGGTACATTGGGACAAATTTTAACAATATTTTCTTTGAAGCAATGCTCAAAATTGTGTTGTCTCAAACAAGGAAAAAATATAAATACCTAAAATTGCCCTTACGCCTACAAACACCACTTTTGTTAACTTTCCTCAAAATTAATTAAATAATTTTAGTTATTTAACTAATCTAGCTTTATTCTCCTATTCAAAAATCAAAATTTTCCTCTTTTTGTAATTAAATAATTTTTAATTATTTAATTAACTTATTTTCTTCTAATTTAATTTTATTATTTAAATAATCACTTCTTCCCTTTAATTAAATCTCTTTCTACCAAGTTCTCACAATTAAATAATTATTCCAAATTATTTAATTTACTAATTATGTCTTCACAATTGAATAAATTCTTTTATTTAATTTTCCATCTTTTTTGAAAATCAATTTCCTCTAAAATTAAATAAAATATTTATTATATTTATTTCTCCCAATGCACATGTTGAAATGTCCTACCCTAAGCTGTAGCATTTTTTTTTTGCTTGAGTAATTTCATCAAACAATTTATGTACTGTTGTGCATGATGTGATGTGATTTGCATGTTACAGGTTTAAGTTTTAAATTTGTGAGCATTTCATTGTATAATGATGATGATATTCTTATAAGAAATGAAACATAGATAGAATGCATTCGCTAAAAGGAAAGTCCATGTAAATTCTAAGAATTAATTATAAAAACACATTTCAATACAAATCAAGTCTGACATTATTAATGATATTGAGGGGCTATAATCCAAGAAAGATATCTGAGCATAATTCTAATGTAGACCTGAGCACCCAAATATTTCAATTTGTTGGCATCAAAGTACATAAAATAGTCCAAAAATTACTATTGTTGACTCATAAACAACATAGAAGTTCTAATACAAATTCTCAATATGCAATGTCTTTGCAACTCTTCACCAATTACTTAATAGCTTCCAAAAAACTTAGACAAATCAGTCCACATTCTAATCAAAGAAGCACTCATAAAAATGACAAATATAACTTTTAAAACCTCAGTAAAACTCACACCTCCATAAGGTATTATCAACACAAGTTTTATATTTGAACTTAAGCTTAGTTGAAAGCTATTAATCTGTTATTTGTCTTTTTCTAAATTTGTCTTTTCTAAAGTATTAGCTGCAATTCCTTTCCTCAATATATTGTCCCCCACCTTTGTCCCTTTTGTTTTTTTCCTGAGTTTGTCTTTTGTGGTTTTGACCCTTTTAACATGAACAAAACAAATTGATTTCCCTTTGCTAGTTGCAATTACCTTTCAGGGCTCATTTTTGCCTTCTTCTGATTTTTGTCTTCTCTATAGCAATCAATAAAGGACTATAAAATATGCATAGCATACATATACACAACTTAAATAAAACTTCACAAAATCAAAAGAATTTGCTTGTCAAATCCTCTAGAGAGATTTTCAATTGAAACCTCCAACAATATGATAATAAAGTGCAATGGTGAATCCTGAATGAATCCACACCAAAGATGTATTTGGGTTTCCATCCAAACAACCAAGAAATACCGAGGTTTTTTATCCTTGAATTTCCTGTTAATTAAAGCCAAAGCTCTCAAGCTTCTCATAGAGAAAATAAATATGTAAGTATGTGCAAATGAGCTCCTAATGAGCCTTTTGATAATTCTCCAAGGAAGCTTCTTGAAAACCCATTTAATTTTCCCTCTCTTTTAATTTTTTATATTTACTTACAATTGAGAATAATAATAGAGACCCCTTATATAATTTTTAATTAACATAAATTCACTTTATGAATTAATTTTTATATTCACCTTATATCTTCCTATATTGGTGCCCATCTCCATAAAAACACTTTATTAAATTATTTAAAACCTTATAACTCCCTAGGTGCCAAAATAAAGTCACTTTATGATTTTCATTTAGGCCTCCACATAAAGTCCCCTTTAAGTTTATTAAAATAGCATTAAAGTTATACATTATATTTAAGTTTAATAATAATGTCATTTTAATTATAAAGCTCTAGGTTGTAATTAACTGTTAAATAATAATATCCAGGGACCTGTTGAGAAAATCTAAAAATAGAAATACATACACTAACCTTGTTGGCATTCGACTTGTGACTTTCTAAAAATAGAAATCATGACCAACAAATATCTGAATGCACCAATAAAATCCCTATGATGTCATCCACACCCTAGATAGGCTACCTAACCACTATATTAGCCTACAGGCACCATGATGAATAGGTTAATCCTATCAAGAATGGAAGGCATAAAAATGAGGGCATTGTGTTTCACCCTTCCCAAAGATTACTTGCCATCAAGCAATTTGCATTTTCATACTAAACCAATTGCTATTTGCACTTGTATGCCAGTCTAAATACCATGGTACCATATAAATCTTAGAGATATTGCTCTGCTAACTCACTACAACACTTTGATATAACTATCATCAACCACACTATCATGCTGCAACACCCTAGGAAGCATTCCATCCATCATACAAATACATTGATCCCAAGTGTGAGAGTCATCATATATCCTAAGAGTGACTAGATAGGTATACTTGAATAGATCAACCAAAGGAAGTATTTTCATGCTACTGAAATCTCCTTATATGATAACCTCAAGTGAGTGCACTCCACCTAGATCCCACAAACAAAATATCCATCCACCTTCCCCGATATTTGAAGACTCTTGATGCTCTACTCTAGCTACAACTGGAATACTAGATTGCCGCAACACTCCCATCCTATCCTATACCCTAAAATAAAGACCATTCTGAAGAAGCAAATTGGAAAGCCTATAGGATTTGGCCCCTTCCTCCATCTTAGGAAGCACTTCATACTAGTCATCCATCCCAATCTTATGTGTCATTCAGGACATCAAGTCATCTGTAGGTGGTTTGAATGAAAAATAATGTGCATATTCCATGGTGTAATCATAGTAGAATTCATCCTCAAGCTCCAATGGAAATCTTGAGTCAGCACTAGGATTTCATCTCTCACTACCTGCATCAGGGATCTCACAATGCAGATCATTGAGTGAAAAGTTCACACCTTTATGGACAAGTTGCATACCAAGCCCAACTCAATCACACTCATCATGTTCCACCCTTGTGTTATCTCCATGTATAATCTCAGCGATGAGGGAGCTACTGTTACCACTAGATATGTCATCTCCCAACATCATTAATTCCATCATTGATTTGTTTAGTCTTTATAACCCTTGAAATAGTTCTTTGCTCCTCATTCCTTGTATATTTTTCTATAAAGCTATCTTGTGAACATGATGGTTTGGTTTCTACTTGAAATCAATTGCAAGCAATCTTATTTTAATTTTTCAAGTGCATATTTGATTGCTTGCAAACTTGATGTTGAGACTCCATCACTAGGCTCATCTCATACCTCTTCATTATTAACTATTTATATGATATATTCAATGGATTTATCTATGCTATCAAAATGGCCTAAGGTTTGTGCAACTTTCTCACTCGCTAAATACACATCCTCAAGTGTTGATCCAAGAGGTGTGACATGCCAAAAATCAAATACATTACCTATCAAAGCTTTAATCTCATGATTGCAAGTTGCACTCTCCTATGAATCATTCCCTTGGACACTCTCAAGAGTTCAATCTCTTGAAGTACTTCTCTATCATTATTGTTGATGATATATGAGCCCTCCTCATCCAAGGTTGTTTTGCAATCAACATCATGCTCACTTGCCATATTTGTTAAGACAAATATCTCATGGTTTTAATCAGAATCTTCATGTGAGTTTGTCTCTTTCATCCCTAAGACCTCATGATGGGGTCCCTCAAATCCTTCATCTCTTTATCTAGTCTTCACACAAAGCTCAATTCCTGTGGGAGATGATGAAGAATGTACCAAGCTCAATTCTAAGAAAACCTCATCAACTTGAATTTTTTAATCTTGAAGGACCATTCAAGGAGTCTCTAGGGTGTCTTTAATGTTTAAGATCTTGAAGGTAATATTTTCTATATCTTCTTTCTTCCTCAATACCTTTGAATAAATCTCTACAAGATTGAGGAGATGATCTTAATCTGAAAGATGTAGATAATTTATTTTTATTGTCTTTATTGCTTCCTTGATCATTTTTAAGTGTGAAAATTCCTCTTTGAGTTCTCCTTGTCTCCTCTCTAATTAGACCTTCCAAAGGTTCTTTTTGGTCATCTTGTGGGTGTCATCAAGCTAGGTGTGTTAGAGCTAAAACAATTTTGTCTTTGATGAATTTCAATTGAATCACCAAATTATGTGAGCCAATAGGTATATGAACAAAATTAAATTTATATGATTTAGTGGTTGATTATCCTTGAAGAACTTGACTTTCTTCGATGACACTGGAAATAGCACAATAGTAGTCCCAAATACAAAATTATCATCATCATCATCATTTTGTGTCAAAGCGTGCATAGACTCTATTGTTTCCTTGTACTCATATTAAAATGTCACACTTGATGATGACATGCATTCCTTATTAAGAAAGGATGAGGTAATATTAGAAGCACACAACATCATCCACGAAAAACCTTCATTTCACTCATTTTGTCGAGCATAACCTCAAAGTTTCCTACCAAGAAACTCGTTGAATTATTACCTAAAATAAAAATTGATTCTTGCTCCTTAGAACTCACTATGTCATTTTTTTCTGACCTATGATCCTCAATAGTATTCTCATCTTTCATGATGCATTCCTAGAAACATGAAGAATTAACTTTTTCCTCAAGGTCAACTTTCGTAAACAATTGATCATTTTGCTACAATAAACTTGTATTAGATTCATGTATTTCCTAGTCAACCTCTTGAAATTATGGCATGAGGTTTTTGGAAGTAGATAGGAAATCTTCATGTTTCCCTCTTCTAACCATTTCGCTTGCACACACAGATGATTAGGCTCCTAGGATCTTTTGCAAGAGAAACAAATATTTTGCTTCCTTAACTCATTTTTGTTGCCTTCCTAAATTTTTTCTCTAGAAGAACCCTTTTTCATTTATCTTTGGTTCTAACATTCTATTTTCATAATCTCCCTTATTTGTGGATTTTATCACTTTCTTACAGTACCCCTAGATGTTTGGGCCATTCATAAGTTTAGGGAGTTCTTATATCAACTCAAAAATTGACTTACCAAAAGTATTCATTTTACCTATTTGTTATACTACTCAAAAAATCCATTGGATGATAGGTTCTTAAGCTCTGATATCATTGTCCTACTGCAGATTAGCAACAATTTATTTTTTCCCTTGTAGTGTCCTAAATTGTACTGCCTTACAGTTGTGACCACATTTGGGCCCTCACCTTCTAGTGTTCATGCTCTAAGGCTTGAATAGGACCTGATTATGCTTTTGCTATGCATATCTATCACCATTTTCACTTTGCACATCATCCCGCTTCTTAAGTTTGATCCTTGATTGGGAAGGACTAGGGCATGGCACATTGGTCCCCTTAAAACTAGAGCGCCCAACACCTTGGTCCTCCCAATTGGGACCCAAATTTGGGCCCCTTAATGATCATAAATTGTGAGCGAGAATTCTAGCTTTGTGTCGGCCCATGTTAGAAAATTAAATAGTTTTTTGTCGAGAAAGTATAAAAGGAGGTCTACCCCTCTCATTTGATCATCCACACACATGAAATTCAATTCGACATCAAGCAATCAAGCATTCAAGTTCAAGAAAGTGAGCAATCAGCCTTTATTCAAGCATTGGAGTAGAGATAGAGTCAAGATTTAAGCATTGTAGTTGACATTCATGTTCTATATTATTGAAGAATTCATGAAACCCTAATTCCATGTGGAGATAAGCAAAAATTTATAAAGAGGCACTTTATTTGTGTTTTAGTCATTATTCAACATCTTGCTCAAAAGGAGAACGTTTCCTTTGCTGCAATTTAATCAAAATTCATTTCTATTTCATGGTTAATTCCAAAAATGGGATTTGACTAAGGCAAACCCCTATTCCCAATCTATTTCCCTTCCCTAGTGTGCACGAGATCAGGTATGGAGCTATGATCTTCATGATAAGCTTTATTCATAGAGACTAATCGATTCCCTATTGGAGTGCAAAAAGTTTGGAGGACTAGAGCGACCGTCACATTGGTCTCGACAAATTAGGATCTCCTTCTAGGAATAGATCCAAATCCTCTTACGATCCTCAGATCTAGGTTTGTGGCTCAATTTGATGACTGTAGCTTATTGTTAATGCATTTTTACATTGATTCCAACATATTTACCCTAATTTCAGCAAATTCAATAAATCAATTCAACTCAAGGGAAAGAAGAGTATCATCTAACAACCCCCTAGAATTAGATCAACATTCAGATCTCTTAGGTTCAAATCTATCTAATTCCTATCTTTCCCTAATGTAATTGCTCTTACGCAAAAATTAGCAGTTTTCATACATCTAATGGTGGAAACCCTAATTTTTCATCATTACATTCCTTTGAGTAATTTCATCAAACAATTGATGTATTATTGTGTAAAATGTGAAGTGATTTGCAAGTTGCACATTTAAGTTTCATATTTGTGAGCATTTCATTACATAATGATAATGGTATTTATAGAAGGGATGGAACATAGTGTAGACCTCCAAAGCTTCTACATAAATGAGGACAGTTCAAAAGTCTCATAGATGTGAGACCAAATTGTAGTCTATGAAACAACCTTCAACATTTTAGAAGCCAAATCTTTGACATTATGAGGGTTTTGGAAAGGATGGTGATCAAATATTAACTTAGATAAACTAAGGCAGTGCGTTGATGCAAAGCTATTGCAATACTTTAAATCCCCTTTCATATAATCCAAAGGAACTGCTAGTTTTTAAAATTGAGCACAACACACCACAAATCCTTTATAGTTGGAAGGAGAACGAGATACATAGTGTAAATTCTTATCATATGGGCTACACTTCTATACATTATGGGCTACTACAATCCATCATAAATCCTTTATAGTTGGAAGGAGAACAAGATACATAGAAGTTTTTCTGCTTTGAAATAGCCCATAGCGATCTTTGTCTTTTATCTACCACTTGCATCCTCTAGGACCTTTGCCTTGCCAACATGTGGTACACTCCACTTGTAGAGTGAGATCCTCCTTTCTCCTTTCAAGAGATCCCATAAGCAAGACACATAACATGCTAACAAGGCTTTTCAATGACCTCTTTTCTATGTTTCTCTCAGAACCTCGTGGTGTGCACACATGATAGTTTCTACTGCAAGCAATACAAAGGAAAAACCTTTTACTAAAACCATGTGAGGCCACTACATGACATGTTGGTGTGCCTTTACCAAGGTTAAGGTCCATAGTCAAGCTAGGAACTGCACAAAATCACCATGCAACACATAGATTGATCTTACTACTTCAAGGGTGTGAAGTTTGTGAGGCATTCAGACAAGGCTGAAATAAAAGGAAGAGCTACTCAAAAAGGAAGATGCCATCACTGAGAAATCTCTTCGAAGGTGAAATTGTGATATTGTTTCTATCAATGCTCTGAGCATTGATTCTCAAAGCTTGTAGATTCATCTACACATAGATAGCATGTGTTCACTAAAAAGAAAGACCATGTAAATTTTTAAAAACACATTTTAAAACAAACCAATCCTGACGTTATTAATATTCTTGAGGCGTTGCAATACAAGAAAGATGTTTGAGCATATATAGATTTGAGCACCCAAATCTTTCAAGTTGTTGGTGTCAAAGTACATTAAACAATCTAAAAGTCACTATTGTTGCACTCATAAACAATACAACAATTCTAATACAAATTCTCAATCTGTAATGTATTTGCAACTCTTCACCAATTATTTTGCAGCTTCCAGAAAACTCAAACACCTCAGTCCATGTTTTACTCAAAGAAGCACTTAGCAAAATGATAAAATATAACTTTTAAAACCTCACTAAAACTCATGCCTCCACAAAGGATTATCAACCTAGGTTTGATATTCAAACTTAAGCTTAGATGAAGCTATGTCTCTTCTAAAATTTGGCTTTTTTTGAATTTGTCATTTTTTGTTGTTTGTCTTTTCTATAAGTATTAGATGTGATTCCTTTCTTCATATATTAAGTCCCTCCAAGTTTGTCTCTTTGTGATTTTTTTTTTTTGAGTTTGTATTTTGTGTCTTTGAACCTTTTAGCATGGACAAAATGAGTTGATTTCCCTTTGCTAGCTGGGATTACCCTTTGGGGTCCATTTTTGGCTTCTTTTAATTTTTTGTCTTCTTTGGATAGTGATCAACAAAGGACTATAAAATTTTCATAGTATACATACAGATGATTCCATAATACTGAGTTACACTTTTTGGCCAAACTTGACAATGAAATCAATATTTTGCACCAAATCTTTACTTTCTAACACTTTTAGTAGTTAAAACATTAAGAATTTAAAGATGAAGTAAACTACTCATTTGTGATATTTTTCATATATAGATTCTAAATATATTTTAAAACAAATAATTAGAAATGAATTCTCCATATTGTTATGTAATTTTTAATAGCTTAATATTTACAGTAATCAACATTTTTCATAAGTGACATTTATTTTCTAGTACATAACATTTTTTTATAGAAAGAAGGAAATTCTATTTTTGTAAATTTAAATTTGCAACACCAACATCTAGTGGATTGATAATTTTTCATAATTTTTTGTTAAATATATTTTTTTCAGTGAATTTTTTAAGTCGGAGTAATTTTAACTTTGATAGAGGTGTATTTTGCAATGCATAATGATATACATTTGAATTAACTTCTTCTTCTTGTGTTGAAATGAGGATATCAATACCTAGGGAAAATATTTTTTTACAAAAAAAATGCTCTCCTTTTTAATTTTTCCACATGTGAAACACAATCTCATAAGAAATAAAAAAATAAATATATTAAATATTATACTATTTGGAAAGCTTATAATAAGGTCTACATACTTTAAAAAATAAAACTTTTCAATTAATTCATTTGACCCCCCCCCACGCCCACACCCCCCCTCCCCCGCCACCCCCAAAGCTAATGTAAAAGTGGTTTTTCATCAACATTTTGGTAAGTGTGAAGGAGACTCCATTGTAGGTATGATTTAAGAGTAGAGAGGTCTTATCCAAGAGATTTTGATCTAAGAGGCTTTGATCTAACTCTCTTCAATTAATTACTTCAAATTGGATCTCTCAAAGGCTTAAATCATTATATTTTCTAAAAAATGTATGATTTTAGCAAAAATCAAGATGTACCAAAAAGTGTAACCCATTATTGTGGGATCACCCATAAACATAGCTTAAATAAAAATTCAAAAAATTAATAAAACTTGCTTGTCAAATCCTCCAAAGAGATTTCTAGTTGAAACCTCCAACAATCTAATAATGAAGCGCAATGGTGAATCCTGGATGAATCCACATCAAAGATGTATTTGGGTTTCCGTCCAAACCACCGAGAAACTCCAAGGGTTTCTATACGTAGATTTCTTGTAAATGAAAGCCAAAGATCTCAAGCATTTTAGAGAGAAAATAAATATGTCACGAATATGCAAATGAGCTCCAAATGAGCCCTTTTATATTTCTCCAAGGAAGCTTCCAAAAAACCAATTTAACTTTCCCTCTCTTTTAATTTTCATATTTACTTTAATTAGAGATAATGATAAAGTGACTCATATAATTTTTAATTAACATAAAGTCACTTTATGACTTAATTTTTATATTCACTTTATATCTTCCTATATTGGCGGCTATCTCCATAAAACACTATTAAATTATTTAAAACCTTATAACTCGCTAGGCACCAAAATAAAGTCACATTATAATTATCATTTAGGCATCCACATAAAGTCCCCTTTAAATTTATTTATTTTAATTATAAAGCTCTGGACTATAATTAACCATCAAATAATAATATCTAGGTGCCTGTAAAGCAAACCTAAAAATAGAAATCCATACACTAACCCTACTAGCATTCCTCTGTGACTTTCTAAAAATAGAAAGTATGGCCAACAAGCATTTGAATGCACCAATAAACTCCTTGCAAAGTCATCCACACTTCGGATAGGTTCCCTAACCATTGTATAGCCTACAGGCACTAAGATTAATAGACTAATCCTATTAAGAATGGAAGGTGTGAAAATGGGGACATTAAACATATTTGAATAATTTTTATTATTTTAATGGCTAATTATTCCCTCCTATTAACTACCACTCACTCCGTGTTGCACTTACAATCACCTTTTTTTAACTGAGCCAATCAATGCACCTCACTCCCAATCAATTCACTTAATAGCTTGGTCATTTCTCCTAACAGATCCATCAAGCTCGTTAACTAATCAATCACTTCCAATCACATGAGAAATCAACTCAAACACATTTTCTCAACAATCCTCAACCATTGATCATTCTACTAATATTTCAATTTGAATTGTCGATCGATACCATGAAATCTATAAAGCAAATCGGATTCTCATTCATCAACACCTAGCCTACAAGCTTTTGTGCTATCACACTATTGATTAAGTGCTATGATTCTGAGAGCCAAAGTCCATACACCACAAAAGGGAGAAGAGAAATGGAGGCCACTTGCAAGGATGCAATTATGGTTTGAATTTCATGGTTATCTCATTTAATTGTATTTGTTCACAATCATTTATTGATATGATTGAGAATTTGTAACTGGTTTTGAGTTTGTGGTTGCTCGTATCATCTATTACGTGTTGTTCAATTTTCAATACGTACACATACAATTTTTTTTGTAATAAGTCACTCATAACTACATAAATATAGTTTATAAAACTTACCAGTCTTGTGTAAGCCTTAAAGAACAATATTATTCAATATCCAAATGCACAAGAGACAACATAGCCCTCTTAAAATGACATATCTAATGACCTAGTCCCCTTAGGACGTCTTATCTTCCTGGGATTTACTAGTATTGATAAAACTTATCCTTAAACTAATTGATTAAATCTCTTCTCAAGGTTTGATTGCTTCTTATGTACTCAAAGACACGAAAATGACAAACTCATAGATTACATAGCAAAATAAATTTCTACATTTGGAAAACTTAATTTCTCAAAAAAATATATATTTAAATTTATATTCTAATTTCTTTACATTCAATCTTATTTTTGTTCAACAAGTTTGACAAATTATAGAATTTCGGACCACCAATTTAATTTGTATTCCTCACCAACTTATAATTTCTACAATTTTTTAGGGTTAGAGGCTTGGCTCGATTGGTAAGAGCTTCTTGGGGTAGGTACAAGGTCCAATTTCCCCCCACTCACGTAGTATCGAAAGACATGTCACAACAATGCCCTCGATCATGTTAAAGGGGGTTATCTGATTCCTATATTCTAAAAAAATTCTCCAATTTCTTATTTTCATTCAACTTGACACCAAACTATGAACACATTATACCAAATTAGAAAATAACATTCAAATATCTCTAATAATCATGGATTCATACATGAAAACCCCCATCTTTTGGGAAAACCCTTTTCACTAGATTGTCTTCCTACAATTGTTTTTTCCATCAATAATTATAATTTTCAATACTCAAATTAAATCCTCAATAATTTAAAAATACAATTTATAATTCTTATAATTTTAAATTCATTATTATAATATTTCAATTCTAATCCACTTGATTCTCTATACTTTTCCTTTGTTTTCCAATATGTCCCCATGTGCAAGCAATTTTTGTTTTTTCTCTAAAATTCAATAGAGTTTCATTGTCATACAACTCTAAGCGTTTATTTAATACTAACTAAAGACAATTCCTTGTATATTAGAAAAACACAATGTGCAAAACACTCCAAAACTTATATGATTTGTTAAATTAAAAAGATTATAATAAAAATCTCTTTTTAATAAAAAGTTACTTTTCATGTTTCTAAAGTTTAATTAGAAGCCCTCAAATCAAGATAATATTATTTTATTATCTATATAAAAATCATTTAAAAAGTATATCTTCTTTATAGTTATATTTGTCTACTAAAGCATCTACATTAAAACATTTGTTGTATAATTTATTAGTGAAATCTTTTTATTTTAAATCATGGTTAATGATTAGATATAATTAAACATTTTAAATTTTCTCCAATGATGAAACACACAATTAATTTTTAATTTGAATACATCTTTAACTGTTTTGAAAATCATATGAATTTTCACCAAAAATATATTAATTAGTTTCTTAAATATTATTCTAGAAATCTAGAAGAAGACCATGTCAATTTTAGCTATTATTAATTAATTTAATTTAAATAATTAATTCAAATAATATCACTTTACACTATTAAATTATAGATTTGTTGTATTTCAATTTTTTTTTTTTATTCACCACCTTCATTCATATTAAGCGTCATATGTTGACACAAAATGCTTAACACAATTAAATAATCATAATAATTTATTAAATTATAAGAAAACAAAATAAATAATAATATTTTAATATATTTTTAAAAAAAATCAAAATAAGACCAATTATATATTAAACTAATAGTACTATTCAGATTCAGAAACAAGTATGTCAATATAATGACAGGTGTTTTTCACACAATTAGCTATCCCATAAACAGTATAATTTTTTAGCTTCCTAACCATTCTATCTATCGATACATTATATACAGTATTTATTACACCGAAGGTGTTCCTTATATGAAGGGAACGACCTTCTTTTAGCCATCAACAGCTGAGAATGCTCAACGAGCAATGCAAGACGATTGAACAATTTTCAGCCTTTGATTTTCTAACTGTACTTTTTCATTCGTGTTTTTTCGATTGACTTGTTTTTTAATTCGACTTTGGACTGTCCGTAATGTTTCGGAACGCATTCGTACGTGACGTGTTTGACTTTCGTCTTGCGCATTTAAAGTTTCTAAAATGGTACCAGTTCTTTTGCTGCTGCTATCCCATGATTCACCTTAGATATCTCCACCTTGAAATTTGCATGGCACAAAATCCACAACTCTTATTGAAATGCTTCCGTGAAAACATTTTTCCCACTTCATTTGCCTCTGCCCACACAATCAGAGAACGTTTATTTGTTTTGACATTTAATGATTTTACAGAGAGCTTTAATGAGATCGAGCAGGATATATGTGTTGTTTGTTTGGCTCTTTTGTGGAAGATGATGAAATGCAAAAATTGTGCCATTGTTGGCATACAGTTCATAGAGATTGCCTTGACAAATGGACAAATTATTACCGTGCCCTCTTTGCAAATGTCCTATTCTTCCAGAACGTGAAACATAAGCAAACAATAAGAAAGCATTAAACATAAGCGTGAAGTAGATGCTGGACAGAGACGTGGATTCGAAGGGCTACTCAGAATGCTCCCATTATCTCCCTTATCCCTTACGCCCACCTCTAGGAGCCCTCATTTTTCCTTTTTATCTAAAACTTCGTAGAGATGTGGAAACTTCATAATATTAGATATAAGTATATTATTTATTTTTTAAATGTATATATTCAAAAATATTTTACATTAATTATATTGTAATATATCTATATTTATGTTAGTATTTTCAATTGTAAAATATAATATAATGTGATAATATTACCATTTGAAAAATGAAAATACATTCTATAAAATATAACATGGGCATAATATGTTTTCATGTTTGTGTTTGTTTTTTCTTTTTGTGGTTGATCTAACTTATGTGGATGATAGGATATTAAGGCTTTAATAAAAATGCTATGAACCAAAATAATATTTTATGTAGGGAAAAGGCCTAGTTACCGCCCATTTTCCAGTCACCATTCATTGGATTTTGCTAATTAAAAACTCACTAAAAAAACATCTAGTGGGCAAATAGTCACCCACTCATGTCCCTAATAGTTGAAAAAAGAAAGTTGGTAATTAGACCAATTGTACAACTTTATTGGTACCAATAGCGTTCAATTACTAGTACATTTGTGCATATTGGACCAATTGTGCAAATTTTGTGGTTGTTAACAAGCAAATAGAGAGTATGTATCAGACATCAACTCAAAATGACCATTTTTAAACCTTTGTGTACATAATGAATCTCATTGTGTTCGTTGTAGCTACATAGAAGCCAACACAATAGCTATTATTTGGTCATCTAAGTTCTATGTTGAATCAATTTATTGTGACAATCTTTAGTGTACCAAACTATAAGGCATCCATTCTCTATTTTTCTAAATATTATTGAATTTAAGTCACTTATTTAAATTGCTGTTACATGGCAATTCTTATTAATCTATTGAATCCTGCAAAGCACCATGTCAACACAAACAAAATAAACATAATCCCCATAAACATATTGCATACATTCATATCCAAAAAATTGTGTAACACCCAAACATCACACACAAAATAACCTAACAATGTTAGATGCAGATTTTTTCTAGAAACACCCAAATATTCATTACAAATAACTCATTAATACAATGTGTAGATTCATTTCAAAAGCACCAAAAGTTCTTAGGCAAATAATTTGAATATTTAAGGTGTTGTCCCTTCTTGAAACATCCAAATATATCATACAAAATAGCAATGTTATAAAAAAATTTAGGCTTGAAAAGGATAGATGGTACAAATTACATATCCATTAGGCCCTTGCTCAAAGATCTCTTATTTTCTTAATGGATAAGCAATAAAAAGATATATTATGCATATATCACTAAGAAAAGTTCTATAAAAATATTATGCATATGAATATTATATCACACATAGATCGAAAGTAGATAAGTTGTGTAAAACAAAAGAACCATATGACTAATCATCTTGGTAATAAAAACAACATTGAGTGGGAAAAACAAGCCAAAAATGCAATGTTAGATCTTGCAAAACCAAGTGCTCGATATGACACTCCCATGAAATAAGTAGCACCTTTAATCACATATGAGCTATCTAGATCTACCTTCACAATGAAAAATAATGATATCATCATTGCCATCATTGTCACAACCAAAAGTAGGTCATAAATTTTGTTCTATGTTGCTCCTACGGTCTTCATACCCAAGTAAACTTATTGATAATACTTGTGGGACTATTTTGAACTAACTTTTCAAGTTGTTAATGTGATTGTTTGATTCCATGTTGAATCAATTTTTTGTTACAATCTTCCATACAACTTTTTGTTGGACCTAGAAATGTGTTTTAGTCATCTTCTCCTCACATTTCAAGCTAAGTGTATCTATTTAGTTATTTGGTCATTTAAGGGAAAAAGTAAACAATCTCTCTTTTTAGGTCCACACATTGGAAATCTACAACACGTGACAAGTTTAGTAATTCATGAGAAATCCATGTTTTAGAAATTGTATTAGTTGTTACTCTATTATTAGTGATGACCTTTTATTGTAAAAAATGGGATTAACCGGGGAATAGAAAAAATAAAATTTCCCCCTATAAAATGTGATTTAAAAAATTGTTGATTGATAATTTTGACTTGTTTCCCTAGTTTTTATCATAATTTTTAATTACTAGAATTGTGATTTTTTGGAGTTTTATGTGCTAGATTTGAAAGGAAGAATAACATCCTCATATTATTCATTCAACACAATTAATCAATCAACATTTATCGCTAAAAATATCTGCACATAATTGGATAATCCCAACAAAAAAAAAATCCTATCTAATCAATGATCTAAAATGAACCATACTATGGATATTTTATCTTCTATGAAGACTATTATAGTTTCTCTATACCCAAATACACTTAGACCATATCTCTAACTTGAAGCTTATGCTCAATCTTGTGCTCTACCTTCACAAAGATAGCAACTTGCATACAATTTAACACCAATATTCATGCCTACACCATGCCACAAGTTTGAAAATTAATGACCCCAATCATGAATTCCCCTTGCATATTTTATCATGCATATTTATCTTTTATCATTTCTCTCTTCTACTCTCTCTCTCTCACACACACACACATTGATGCATAGTTGATTTAACTTATGTTCATACCTTTTTGCACAAACAATATTATTTACTAAAAGACCTATTGATTGACCTCATCTAAAAAAATAGACCAAAAAAATCCTTGGTTGACCTTCAACAACTCTTCAGTGTACCTATTACACACCAAGATGCAATTGCTAGTTATATTTTTACATGTAATTATGACATAAAGACATTTCTATGCCTCTCTATATATATAGCACCTCTGGATATAAAAATATTCCAGTTCTTTTTAAATGCTGATACAGAAGCAATACTATTACCAAATTACGCCAAATTGAACTCAACCCAATTAGAAGGAAGATATATCATTCCTGAAATTTCACCTCCGAATGGCTCTGGCCATTACCTTCGTGGACTTGACCACGGGCTTCCAAGGATTTTCTGAATCTCCTGAGCCACAAAATGGTAATAACAAGACATACCATAACAACAGCCATTCCACCGAAAATAATTCCAATCACTAATCCATGCGTGATTTTCTTCGAGGAGGAATTGGAAGGTGGACGATCCGAAACAGTAGGAGTGAAATCTACACGCAGGAGAAATACTTCAGCAACAATGATATGTAGCATTTCTAATGCATTTACTGTCTGTAAATTATGTAAAGAGATTTGCAGAGAATTGTTAAAGAATGCATAAAACAATACTCCTTTTTCTTTATCTTTAACAGAAATATGTTCAGTTCATATCTTCTTTAAATTAAATAAAGTAAGATAAAAGTCCCGGCATTTTCTTTACCAGGTGTAACAGTTATGGCTGATATTAAAGGTCCGTAGGTCCCTTGTTTTGTAATACAGCATGTTCCCTTCCCAGCCCAGAAAAAATGAATTTCAAGGAAATTTTCAGTAACATTTGCGCTAAAAGATCGATCAACTGATATAAATGAACCTCCCGCTTCCTTTTGGATGTTGAAATTCGTTAATACCTTATTCCCCTGCAACATCAAGGGTCAAAAACTTGTAGAATTGAGGTACTATTCAGAGCTAGAATTTGCACAATGAGAAAATAAAGAATCTAAATTTGATTGAATGCATTATGATTTTCAGATTAATGTTGTTGATCTCATACACACCATTTTCAAAAAGGAAAGGACAGTAAAGGGGGAAAATGCAGAAATTAATCTGTACCGGTCCTCTATCCGTACAAAATGAGAAAATACATGGACATTTTTTTCAAGAGGAAATAGAAATCATCCATTAGAGAAGTGGGTTACACATACCTGAATAAAAACATCAAAAATGCGTTTTCCAAGACTCTTCCAGCTTCCTTTGTCTAGAATATTTATTTCAGCAAATTGTAGTTTTACTGTATATGGTCCATTTTCAAGACCTAAGCCATAGTATCTTAGTGAACTGGGAGATAAGCGTGCCGTTTGGTAGAGTTCTCCATCTAATGTATTTGTAAATTGAGATTGACTGGATTCTGTAAAACTCTCTGCGGAATTGTCCATAAAATTTCCAGTATTGCTGACTCCCCACCTTTGTGTGTCACTCACGTAAAATGAGGCAGGATAAAGTGTTTCGTTGTCACTTTCATAATCAATTCCTTGCTGGGAAGTCATTTGTAAGCCGCCACAGTTTATTGCAAAGTGAGAATCTGAAAATTTAGAAGCCAAATTGTGAAATCAACAATAACATTCCAGGACTCTTTAGACTTAAAAAAGAAAAAAATAATTTCTTGTGAGAGACAAACTTTATTACAGTACCAAACTAAACTAAATGCTTCATTAATGAGAAGCGATAGCATCTTGGGTCAATTTTATAATCGTTTTTGGTCATTCAAAAATGGCTGATTTTTATTTTGCTTCCCACTAAGAACTGGCCAATTTCCTCCTATTATGTTTCTTCTTCCTCCATCTAATCCCTTAAATCAAATAAGCAGGTGAAATAAAGATGAAGATTCAAGGTGCATATTTATTTTCTTTTGATTCAGAAAGAGGTATTTTCTAGAGATTTTGGAAGTACTGAAGTACTGAAGTCCTCAATTCCTGCAAGTGTATTTTCTTGAAGTCTATAAAAATGGGGAACATGAAGTCTTTACGCTAACATACCTTGTGTAAGTCCTTGTTAGTGAGTATGTAATCCTAACATGAGACTTAGATGTGCATTGTAAAGAGAAATTGGAATTTGTCACATCTCATATAAACCCAATTTTAAGAGTCCCCTTAGCCCCATTGTAATTTGGACTAAGGGTGGGAACAATTTTTCTTCTTTTAGTATGTTTATGAATCATTAAGAATAATTATTAATAAATATGGATATTAGTTTGTGATACATGTTAAACTAAATGTATTGATTATGTTTCTGACTAATCCAAATTAGCATCTGAATGTTGTCTGATTGCAGGTACTAGAATGTAAGGTGAAGTGGATTATATGGTTCTATGGAGAAAAAGATAAAAATATCCTTAGGCCAACTTATTGTCAAAGATCTTGGCTAACCATAAGCTGCCTAAAGCAATACTTGGTATGCATTATAATATTTAAATTGATACATTCATCAATAGATTGAGTCTACATATTTTGTTTAAATCCCAAATTTTGGCATCAGGAACTTGTTCCCTTATTCAAATTTAAGTCATCATTCACTTTCGAACATATTGTAACACTGACAATCACCCCAATTTGGTTCCTGGTCAGCTTTAGATAATGATTAATATTAAATTTATAAATAAATATAAAAAGAGAAAGCATTATACAATAAATATTATTTTCCGTCAAAATGAAAGCATTAAATTACTTAATTAATTATTATGCTAGCCCGATCGACCCTATGGAAAAATCAAACCAAATGAAAAAAGGAAGCAAAAGAATATAGGAAGAAAGGGTGTGAAGGAAGATGAAAGGTCCTGTTTACCTCTAAATGCAGTTGGCTATACTTAAAATAAAAATAACTTGAATAACTTACAGCGTGGAGCTCCCCTATTACAAGGAAAAGTCCGTTGGAGGCAAGCCAATCTACTCAAAGCAAGTCTGCAGACAACAACATTGCCATTGGCTTGAACACATGTTGCTTCTTTGCTAGTTTGAAGGAACAGTTATATCTAGGAATATACTAAATTGATGCATTTTTAAGATTTAACTGCAACAATTTTGTATTCATACACAATATAACCTAACCTATCAGATTAATGAAGAATAATGTAGTAGTTTTCCTTTTATGTGGTAGAATGTGACCTAGTGTGATGGTAATGTTTGCTCAATGTTTACCTCATCTCTTACTCTTTAATAAAATATGGCAATAAAGGGGGAATATTCTTACCCATTATTTGTCTCACTTATTTCAAAGTGATTTCCTACCAGATTTCTGCACATAGAGAAGATTAAATTTCATATGTCGTATAAAGAAACGGAAAGAAAGAACCTTGTTGAATATAGTGTCCAACAATAGGCACATTTACTCAACACGAGAAGCTGCAAGTATTATGAGAAGACAAAAATTGGAAAAAAGGTGTAAACAGGGGAAAAGAGGCAGAATAATAAAGTTTTATCAAATCATTTTTAAAGAGCTTGAAAAGTCTAACTGACGACTTGGTTTCAATAAAGCTATTCAATCCCTCTTAACTTACGATTTCAAAGCTGGGTTGTTGGACCATGTTGGAAGATTTCCTGAAAATTGATTGTAAGATACATCTCTGGGACATAGTACATCAATACCAAAGTAAGTCCAAATTACAACAAGCTCAATAGATTTCACAAACTAAAGAAACTCAGATATTTTGATATTTCTGCTACAACAAGCTCAATTTCTCTAAAGATAGAAAATAAAATGTCAGTACATTGATATTAACAATTTAACACAATGACTCAATTTCGAAACAAAAAAAGGAACAATTGCAAATAGGAATAGAGAAAAATCAGCACACATCTTCTATGAAAGTGTAAAATATGAAAGAAAGGGTGTTTAACTGATCTTAATCTATTGAAATGTGAGGAAGATCTATTCATGCAAGATAAAATGCTTTCATCAAAGGAAACAATTTCTATCAAAGGACTTAGATAGATTCATACCAATATTAGTTACTAACCCGTATATTAATGAAATTGTTTAATTCATCTTATGCGAGCTATATATTGTAAAAATGATTTATGATAATTTTGATACAAAGACAAGTTACTTTCACTTAAAGTTCTATATAACTTGAAATGATTTATGGTAATTTTTATAAAAAAACAAGTTACCTCTATTGGAAGTTTAAATGTTGATTTGAATACAGATACTAGTACAATTTAAATTAGCTCGAGCAAAGAGAATTTCCCATAACTAGAAAAGGTGGCAGTTGAAAAATAAAGATGTAGTTAAATGCAGCAACGGCAGGGGCTTTCACAAGCTCTAGTTAACACCTCAAACAATTCTCTAAAATAATGCCTCACTATATAAGAAATAGTCAAGGACATAGAAAAGGCATTCTTCCAATAAAGTTATATGTACTTTATATCTCAATTATATATACATTGATTCTACAAGGCTCAGTACTAATTTCCATCTTTCATAACCTCTCCAAGCTTTCTATTGTTTTCAAGTTTCTCAGTTATTTAGTATTTATTGGACACCACACCTTACTGACTTGTTCTAAGTTTGATGCTAATCACCGTGGTTCAACAATTGTATAGCATTACGAGAGAGACATCCAACTACTTTTTGATTAAACTGTTAAAGTTTGGATCAGATTGGATATGTGAATAGTTTTTTCTTTTTAATACTTGGTTCTCACTAAACTATATGACAATGAACTCAGAACAAGTTTGATGCTAATCACCGTGGTTCAACAATTGTATAGCATTACGAGAGAGACATCCAACTACTTTTTGATTAAACTGTTAAAGTTTGGATCAGATTGGATATGTGAATAGTTTTTTCTTTTTAATACTTGGTTCTCACTAAACTATATGACAATGAACTCTTGAGTGCAGGTTGCCGCACATGTGAAGGGAACACAACTTAATGCATAATGTATTTGAGAGTCTGCTGAATGAAGAAGATCGATATCTAAAAGGCTTGCACTTATGATTACTCTACTTGCCTATTAAACTCGAACTGCACCATGATATATACCTTACGGTATAGGCATGTCAATGGACAGACATGCCTCTACATACGTGGAGACATGTCGATGAATAGACATGCCTCCACGTGCGTGGAGACATGTCTCTTCATTGAGATGTTTCTATACCAAAGGTTATGCAAGACAACGATTCTCTAATCGTTTGTTATTCGGTTGACAATCAAACAGCGATTCCTCTTAATCGTTTGTTAGCAGTTAATGATTCTTCTAATCGTTAGTTATTACTGTTACATGCAAGTAACGATTTTCATAATCGTCTTTGAAGGGAGATTGAGTAAAGTCGATATACACGGCAATAAATATATATCGAACTATTTAATGTGGAGAATCGATTTATATTGATCATTTCATTTGATCAATATAATCGATACTTATAGATATGGTGCTCATATTCTAATTTGTATAAACAATGATAAATATAAATTATGTATATATAGATATTCATATATATAATAATAATAAGAACACTTATTATTATTGCATATATTAATATGTATATATTCATATCAACGATAATTTGCATTACTTATACATATGAGACTTCTCTGACCGAAGCTATAAAACATCAACACTCCCTCTTAGCTAGGGAGGAGGATTACAAGGTATTCATAGAAGAACTACACATAGTGTAGTAGATATCATTATATGATATTAGGAGCAATGGTCTACAAGTATCAACACTTATGATACTTACCAGAACCCAACATATCCAATATGGTATGTGCACTAGCATCAACCATATGATGCCTACCATAGGGATATATGAAAATCATGGCATACTCACAGATATTAAGCACTTAATATCCACCATGATGTATCTCAACAATTTTAGGATATCAACTTTATGATAAAATATTGTTTTAAGAGATATGCACTATCATGACATATTCACAAATATCAACCATATGATATCTATCATGATAGATTGTAGAGTTATTGTAAAGTCGTCACCTTTCAATAACTACTAGAAATACAAGTGATTATCATTCAGAAGTCGTCACTTCTTAATGATGTACACAGGTGCCCATAATGACAAAAAGAGGTTATATTAAACATCTTTAGAATATATTAGTACAATAATAATGTTGAGACTCAAAACTCAGAATTTACATTTCAACCATACCAAGCTTACCTCTGAAGTGTTCTACCTTTGTTTTGGTGAGAGGCTTGGTGAGAATGTCTGCTATTTGATCTTCAATACTAATATATCTCAATTGAATTACTTTTCTCTCCACCATGTCTCTAACATAGTGATAAGGTATTTCAATTTGTTTGGTTCTATCATGAAATACTGGGTTTACTGAAAGCTTTATACAACTCTAGTTATCACAGTGGATGATAGTAGGATCTAAGTATTGTCCAAACAATCTTACAAGGAGTATTTTCAACCATACTGCTTCTCGTGCTCCCATAGATTCCGCAATGTACTCTGCTTCTGTGGAGCTCTGAGCAACTGAAGATTGCTTTATGCTAAACTAGGATATCATAGCTGATCCTAAATTGAAGCAACACCCTGATGTACTTTTACGATCTACCACACTTCCAGCCTAATCTGAGTCTCTATATCCGTATAGGTTTAGATCTATATTTTTATATTTTAAGCCATATCCAATTGTTCCATGAAGATATCTCAAGATGTGTTTTGCTGCAACCATATGTAACTGCTTTGGTTCACACATGAACTGACTGAGTGCATTCACAGCATAACAAATATCTGGTCTAATATTGACCAAGTACATCAATGATCCAATCATCTGCCGGTAGAGGGTGGAATCTGCTGATTCAGAACTTGCAGTTGCCTCTCTTAACTTGTGTAAGTTTGTTTCCATGGGAGTGGACATAGACTTACAATCCATCTTTTTAGAATGTCAATAGTGTATTTCCCTTGATTTAGAATGATCTCATCAGTTTTCTGCCATACTTCTAGACCAAGAAAATAGTGTAGAAGCCCTAAGTCCTTCATATCAAATTCAGTTGCAAGTTCTTGTTTACATTTGATGATGAGATGCTCTTCGCCTGTTATTAACAAGTCATCAACATAAAGGATAAGAATTAACATATCTTTATTTATTACCTTGAAGTAAAGGTTCGGATCTGCATCATTCTTTGAGAAGCCAAGTCTTGATAGACAGTGATCTATCCTTTCATACCAAGCCCGAGGAGCTTGTTTGAGCCCATATAAGGCTTTCTTCAATTTGTGAATATGAGAATGTTGTTCATGCACTACAAATCCTTCGGGTTGCTCCATATAGACTTCCTCTCTATTACACCGTTAAGAAATGCAATTTTTACATCCATTTGATGGATTTTCCATCCTTTAGATGCAGCAATAGCAATCACAGCTCTGACAGAAGTGTATTGAGCAATAGGAACAAATGTTTCTTCATAATCAATTCCCTCTTTCTGAGAGAAACCTCTGGCGACAAACCTTTCTTTGTATTTTTCAATACTTCCATCTGCAACATGTTTGATTTTGAAAAGCCATTTAGAAGACACTACAGATTTGTTCTTAGGCCTAGGCACATTGTCCCAGACATCATTCTTGAGAATTGACTTATACTCTTCTGTCATGGCTTGATGTTGAAAGGCTTCCTCAACAGTAGAAGGTTCTGAATTTATGATTTCACTCATTAGAGCAATGTAGCTAGAAAATCTATTAGGTCTTTTACTTTCCCTGAAAGTTCCTTTCGGAGCTGCATAATTTTCAGCCTCCTCAATCATCTTCTTGGCCCATAGTGGTCTTTTCTTAATCACATTAGTGTCCCTAGGTTCAACCATATAGTCCATAGGTTCAATGTGATTGTTGCCTTCAATTGATTCGTGAGTCTCATTATGAATCTCAGAGGAGTGATCCTTTTCACTGTATTGAGGGGATTCATCTTCTGTTTCATTAACATCCTTAGATCTTTTGAATGCAACATCCTCTTCAAATATTACATCCCTGCTTAGTTCAATTTGTTTTTGACTTGGAATATAGACCCTATAGGCTTTAGAAGTTTCACTATACCCAACAAAGATTCCCTTTTTCCCAGAGGATTCTAATTTAGATCTTTTCTCTTTAGGGATGTGAATGTAAACAGGACAGCCAAAAATTCTTAAGTGACCTATGTCTAGTTTGATCCCTGTGAATGCTTCTTCAAGAGTTTTGTTATCAAGAAAGGAATGTGAACATCTATTTTGGATATACACAGCAGCACTAGAGTCTTCAACCCAAAATGAGGTATGAAGGTTTTGGTCATGCATCATGGCTTTGGCTGCTTCTACTATAGTTCTGTTTTTCCTTTCTACTACCCCATTTTGTTGAGGGTTGTAAGGAACAGTGAACTCCCTCTTAATCCCAATATTATTACAAAAAAATTTAAAGTTTTCAGATATGTATTCCCCCCCATTATCTGATCTAAGAGTCTTTATACTTTTACTTGATATATTTTCTACTAAAGCCTTGAATTCCTTAAACCTTTTAAGGACTTCATCAGACTCTTTACACTTTAGAAAATATATCCATGTCTTCCTAGAATAATCATCTACAAAAATAACATAATACGAAAATCCTCCTAAGGAGGGTACTGACATAGGTCCACCTAAATCAGAATGAACAATTTCTAATACATTTTTGGATTTACTTTCACTATTATGAAATGTGCCCTTGGTATTTTTCCCTAAGACACACCCTTTGCAGATTCCTTCATGTTCTTGAGTCAGCTTAGGTATCCCTGTCACCATTTTCTCTATAGAGGGTAGAGCATGAAAATGAAGATGCCCTAATCTTCTATGCCATAATTCACAAGTGTTAGAAGATTCATGAATAAGTTCTTGTGAAGGAGAGATACAAATTTTGTATAGAGACCCATGTCGAACTCCAATGGTGTGAGCCTTCTTGATGTTTGAGTTCTTAGGCCAGGCTAATACTTTTCCATCCATGAAGGTGATTCTATATCCTTTGTCTTCAAGAGGTGATATTGAGATTAGGTTGCATTTGATGCCTGGCACAAATAGTACACCTGTTAATTAAAGGGCAATGCCTGATTTTAGTTGAATGGTACAAGTTCCAATCCCATTCACTGGGTAGTTTGAATCATCCCCAATTGTTACTTCCTCATCAAATTTTTCTATCATAGTGTCTAAGTGCTCTTTGAACCCTGTTATATGCCAAGATGCCCCACTGTCTATTACCCAAGTGTTAAGGCTAGTTGATACTTGACTGGATAGAGCGGAGTAGAATACAAGTCTTTCCGAGTCTATGTTGGGCTCACTGACTTCAACAATCGAGGCTTGAGGCTTAGGTCTGTCAGGACACTTTACAACAATGTGACCATATTTATCACATCTAAAGCATTGTAATTTAGATAGGTCCCTCTTTCTTTTGAAAGATTGCTTCCTAGTTGAGTCCTTACCTCTCCTCTTCTTGAAGTTATTCCTCTTTCCTCTTTTGTGAGACTGAGAGTTTAGGGCTTGCATTTCTTCATTTTGGGAGTTAATTCCAGTCCCTCTTGTGATCAATCTGGATTCTTCTTGTATACAATCAGTCTTTAATCAATCAAATTTGGGAAGCTTGGATCGAGCACTAATTCCTTGAATAAACGATTCCCAAGAAGTGGGAAGTCCGTTGAGTGTCAGCATAGTCAACTCCTTGCTATCGAATGTGTGATCAATAGTAGATAATTTGTTTCTTAGCTCTGTTATCCTCATGAAATATGAAGTGATAGTTTCACTTTGGTTCATTTTGATGTGGTGTAGTTGTTTTAGAGCAAGAACCCTGCTAGTGTTATTTATCTCAAACATGTTCTCTAGTGTTGAAAACGTTAGATAAGCAGTATCTAATTTTGAGATAATAGGAACAATGTGATCTTTTATTCCATCCACCAATAGTTTCATAGATTTATTATTATTTCTTGTCCATACGAGGTTTCTTCACCTTCTTCATCGGGCATGGGTAAGACCTTTTCCACTAGAGTGTTTAATTCATGTTCCTTTAATGCGAGCATCATTCTAAACTTCCAAGATACAAAATTTGCAGCTCCTTCAAGTCGGTCCTCAGGCCTAACTCCATTCACCATTTTGACGAATATAGAATTCTAGAACTTTTAATGGAGTTTGGTTGTTTCCCTTTTATAAATCTGATTGGATCTTTTCTTCAAACTAGCTTTGATACCATGTTAAAGTTTGGATCAGATTAGATATTTGAATAGTTTTTGTTTTTTTTAATACTTGGTTCTCACTAAACTATATGACAATGAACTCTTGAGTGCAGGTTGTTGCACATGTGAAGGGAACACAACTTAATGCATAATGTATTTGAGAGTCTGCTGAATGAAGAAGATCGATATCTAAAAGGCTTGCACTTATGATTACTGTACTTGCCTATTAAACGCGAACTACACCATGACATATACCTTACGGTATAGGCATGTCAATGCACAGACATGCCTCTACGTACATGGAGACATGTTGGTGCAGGAGCACCCCATTTAGGCTAAGTATCTAAATGTAATAAAGGTTCTATTTGGATACCATCTGTAAGACCTAGCCCCGGGATTGGCGTTTATAAGCCCTTGGGTAGCTAATGGTTAATGGGTTATCCTGAACCTTAACATTAGGGCAGTCATTTAGATTTTATGTTCTTGTTAATAAGATCCATGTTGGATCACTCAAAATTGGTTTAAGACCAAGCTGGTTATTTAGTTTAGGAAAAACTTTAAACTCATTCCCAAGCGGCTAATTGGTTTTCAACTATATTGTAACCACTGGGAATGCATCTACTTAACCCACAGGCGGGAAGTAGAAAGGGGGAGAAAAAAAAAAAGTTGTAATCTTTTCTTTTGAAATCAATAAAATAAAAAACTCTGTTTCCTGTTATCTCTTTCTGAACATTCGTCTCCTATAGATGTATTTGGTGGTTTGGAAACAACCTCGTAGCAGTGTCATTTGATTTGCATCTACCCCAAACCAGTGGTCGTTGTGTGAATTGAAGTAGCCGATTGAGGAAGGGCTGCGTGTGGAATCTGGTTCGCTAGTTGGATGCCCTAAATCGGTTCACATTGAAGATTGAGGACTGTCCCGAACTCCATCATGGGAATCTGATATCCCCTGGTGGAGATTTTATCTTTCATGTCTTTGTTATGCAAGTTTGGAATCGGGTTTTGCAGGGAACAAGGCGTTTATTGATGCATTAAGTGCACATAACCAGTTGTGCACCCAGACTCGCCGATAACAGTCCACTTCCTCTTTTGAAATCGCAGACTTATTATGCCGCGAACGACTCAGGATTGCAAACTTCACGCATTCCTCTACCTGGTGCAAAGTGACTGATAGATGGGGGTCATGATAAAGAGTTGGTAGTGTTGAAACCATGCCAGCCTTTTTCATCCGTAGTGAATGAAGACGGCTTGATGATAGCCGCTTCCCACAAATGAATCCCGAGTTCACATCTCTGCACTCTGAATTAACTAAGGCGTCGATGATGGTAGCACAATTGTTTGGAGGCGTGGGTTGTGAATCGAGATACATGTCAAATGTTTACGGAAATTCCACACGGGTTTGACCGAAAGGTCACACAAAAGTGCCTTGAATCCCAATTTGGCGACCCTTGTCTTCCCGTCGAGGCCTGATAAGGAAATGGTCTATACAACTCGATACAGCAACTTTGGGTTGTTGGCATTTTAATTCATATTGTGTTTGGAAGGCCTTAAGCCTGAGTCTTATGGTGGACTGTTGAATGTATCAACCATTGCACAGTGTTTCTTAAGAACCCGAGAAGGGTAATGCGACCTTTTACTCCTTCAAGGACAAACTAATATCCAGTGGCAATCTCAATAGAAATGTTTTCTGATTTCGACTGCAAGTAATGTTGCGAAGAGTCCCTAGCAGAGGGTTGTTTCATTTAGTCCCGGTCTTTTCATTGTCATCTTGGTGAACCCATTTTTTTGTCTATTGCGATCAGATCTGCGTAGTACACCAAACCCTTATAGGGCACCCTGTCCATTGTGGTTCCTTTGTAACAAGTTAACGACTTGTGAGTCCGTCCCTGTACCTGTTGTTGACCAGTGATTGGTTAACTGTTGGCTTAATTGGGGTTCAGTGATTGAGCACCATTTTGGACGGCTGTGATAGCCTACAAGGAGTCCTTGGCAGCAAGTCTAAAAGAGTACAGGGAACACCAGAACAGAGGCCCTCATCTTCCAGATTCCTGGTTAGTTTCTGTAAGGATTGAAAGGGAAAATACAGGGTTAATCCACACTTCCGTTGACCACTTGCATCAAGTGGTATCAGAGCCATGTCTGCTCCTGAGAACGTGAATGCGAATGAGGATTTTCCTACCAGAGTCACCAACATGGAACTAGCACGGATAGTGAGAGAACAAAAAGCAGCGAATGCAGCACTTACCAAGAGACTCCAAGAGTTGGAGAAGAAGGTCGATAAGGATAAGGTGAGTGAGTCCGGTGATGAAGAAAGGAGTGAAGAGGAGGCAGATGACCCTGACCAGGACATTCCAGCAGATCAGAGACCTTTCATCAATGCCCTCAAGACCATGGGGAGAAGAACCATGGATGAAAAGACAGACTTACCAGTTTTCAGTGGTAAGATGAATGCAAATTTGGCCTTAGATTGGATAGAGGCCTTGACAAGTTTCTTCTAGTGTGAAGACATTCCGGAGAAGCAGAGAGTGAAGATGGCGAAATCCAAGTTGAAGGGTGCAGCCTTAACTTGGTGGAACTTCATCCAGATAGAGAGGGTGAATGGGAAAAGTATGATAAATTCGTGGAACAAGATGATAGCCCTAGTCAAGGAAACATATGTACCGGAAGACTATGGGGTACAACTTCATAGAAGGAAGCAAAGCCTAAAGCAGAAGGATATGGACGTAGGCTCTTACACCGAGGAGTTCTTAAAACTATGCATGAAAACAAACGTGGCAGAAGATGAAGAAGAGAAGCTAGCAAGGTATATGAATTGTCTCAAGCTGTCCATTCAAGAGGAACTTAGCCTACACTGCCCTACCACAGTGAACAAGTGCTATCAAATGGCACTCAAGGTAGAGGAGAAGTGGAAAAGGAAACAAGAATCAAATAAGGGGAAGAACAATGACAGTGGGAAAAGTTATAGAGGAAGAGGAAACTCTTGGAACAAAGGCGGCAGCAGTAGGACCAATGACCAAGTTGACAAAGAAAACCATGACTCTAATTTTAGAGGGAACTATAGAGGAAGGAGACCCTTCAATAGGGGGAGATCAAACATGGGAATAGGAAATGGAAATGGATCCATAAGATGTTACTACTGCAATTAGTTGGGACATCATGCAGGAAGATGCCCAGAGAAGAGGAACAATAACAATCAGGGTGAAAGAAGAGCGCAACTCGTTCAAGACGACAAACAAGAGAACAATGTTGGTGCAAGGGACTTAGAACCGGAGGAAGGAGTATGCTTAATGATGAGACAAATCTTTCTACAAGTGCCACAAAATCAAGAACCTCCACAAAGGAAGAACCTCTTCAGAACAAAGATCAAGTGCCACGGGAAGGTATGCAATTTGCTCATAGATTCTGGTTCAACTGAAAATTTAGATTCTAATGAAATGGTCTAAAAACTAAATCTTCCTAGGCAGCCACATCCTTTTCCCTACCATGTCTCTTGGCTCACCAAAGGTCAGCAAACACTAGTAACTGAACAAGCATGGGTAGATTTTTCAATCTCAGATTTCAAGGATAAAGTCCTTTGTGACATTGTTGAAATGGATGCTTCCCACATCCTTTTAGGCAGGCCTTGGCAATTTGACGTGGATGCCACACACCACTGTAGGAAGAATACCTACTCCATCACCAAAGATGGGAAAACCTTCACCATGAAACCCCTGCCTGATAATAAAGGTGAAAAGGAACCTACTGTTATCATTATGGGTGAGAAGGAAATGCTGAAAACATTGAAGGAATCTGATACCGAGTCCTATGTTCTAATTTCCAAACCCAAGGACAACATAAGATCCAATGATAAGGACCCTATACCAAAGGAAATCAAGAATCTTCTAGGAAAATACAGTGCTGTCACTGCTAGTGACCTGCCCACAAGCCTCCCTCCCTTAAGAGAAATTAGTCACCAGATCGACTTAATCCCAGGATCATCTTTACCCAACAAGGCCCCATACAAAATGACACCACCTTAGAATGCAGAGATTGCAAGGCAAGTTGCTGAACTGTTGGAAAAGGGACTAATTCAGAAAAGCCTTAGTCCATGTGCTGTCCCATCAGTCCTAGCCCCTAAAAAGGATGGCAAATGGAGGTTGTGCACGGACAGCAGGGCCTTGAACAAAATTACCATAAGATACCGGTTTCCTATCCCGAGAATGGAGGATTTGCTAGACCAACTTGGCACTGCTGGCTATTTCTCTAAAATGGATTTAAAATCAGGCTATCACCAAATCAGAATTAAACCGGGAGATGAATGGAAGACAGCGTTTAAGACAACGGAAGGTTTGTTTGAATGGCTTGTCATGCCATTTGGCTTGAGCAACGCTCCAAGCACATTTATGAGACTTATGAATGAAATTTTCATTGATTTTATTGGTAAATTTGTAGTCATATATCTAGATGATATTCTGATTTACAGTCATAGCAAAGAAGAACACCTTGATCATGTTGAACAGGTCTTGAGGAGACTCCATCAGCACAAGTTAGTGATTAACTTGGAAAAATGCATGTTCATGAAGAAGGAGCTCACCTTCCTAGGATTTGTCATCTCACAAGGCACTCTAAAAATGGATCCGGAGAAGGTTGTAGCAATCGTCAATTGGCCGACACCAAAGAATCAAGGTGATGTTAGAAGTTTTCATGGCCTTGCAACTTTTTATAGAAAGTTTATTAAAAATTTCAGTCATGTATGTGCTCCCATGCTGGATAATATCAAGGGTGATAAAAAGACTAAATTTGTATGGACTAAAGAAGCAAATGATGCTTTCCAATACCTTAAAAATAGAGTATCTCAATACCCAATCTTAACTCTTCCGGATTTCAATAAAGTTTTTGTGGTGGAGACGGATGCAAGCAACTTGGCCATAGGCGCTGTTTTAAGCCAAGAAGGCAAGGCTGTAGCTTTCTTTTCCGAGAAGCTAAATGATGCAAAGAAAAGATATTCTACATATGATTTAGAATTGTATGCAATGGTACAAGCTTTAAAAAAATGGAGGCATTACCTACTTCCGAAAGAATTCATTGTTTACACGGATAACCATGCCTTAAGTTTCTTAAACAATCAGGAAAAACTTGGAGCCAAACACATCAAATGGATGGAACAATTGCAGGCATATACATTCAATATCAAACACAAAAAGGGGATAGCAAACAAGGTGGCTGATGCCCTTAGTAGGAGAGTTGGATTGGTTGAAGAAGTACAACTTCAGAGCATGGGGATTGACTCCCTAAAACACCTATATGCTGATGATCCAGATTTTGGGGATATTTTTGAAGTATGCACCAAAATGGTAGGCAAATACCATACTGATTTTTCTGATTTTTTGATTCAGAACGGACTCTTATTTAAGGGAGCCCAATTGTGCATTCCTAAATGCTCCATGAGGACAAACATTATTAAGGAGAAACACTGTGGTGGCTTAGGAGGTCACTTTGGCATAGATAAAACCACAGAGTCAGTAAAAAGAAGTTACTTTTGGCCAAGGATGGGAAATGAAATCAAGAAGTTTGTGCAGTCTTGTACCATTTGTCAGCAAGCAAAAGGAGTATCTACTAATCAAGGACTGTACCAGCCCCTGCCAATACCCACGAGACCTTGGGAATCAATCTCAATGGACTTTGTGATGGGTTTGCCAAGAACAAAACAAGGTTATGACAACGTCTTTGTCATTGTGGACAGATTCAGCAAGATGGTACATTTTGTACCTTGCAAAAGCACAAATGATGCCTCTCATATTGCTCATCTCTTCTTTAAAGAAGTAGTAAGAATTCATGGTCTTCCAAAGACTATTGTATCAGACAGAGATGTGAAGTTTCAGGGTCATTTTTGGAGAACATTGCACAAGAAACTAGGCACAAACTTGACCTACAGTTCAGCATACCACCCCCAAACAGATGGACAGTCAGAGGTGGTCAATAGGTCACTTGGAAACCTCTTAAGATGCTTAACAAAATAGTATAAACAAAATTGGGATATGATACTTCCCCAAGCAGAATTTGCATTCAATGATTCATTGAATAGATCCACGAGAAAAACACCATTCCAAGCAGTCTATGGACTTCATCCTAAAGGTCCTTTGGATTTGGTAGATCTGCCCCATGACTTTAGAGCCAGTGCACAAGGGCAAGAGCTGGCATAACTTATTGCCAAGGTACAAACAGAGGTCAAGCAAGCATTACAGCAGTCCACCATGAAGTATAAAGAGCAGGCTGACAAACGAAGAAGAGAAGTTCACTTCAAGATAGGAGACAAAGTTTGGGCATATCTATGGAAGAAGAGATTACCAAAAGGAAAATACTCAAAATTGCACATGAAGAAAGTGGGACCATGCACTATCCTCAACAAGATGGGTGAAAATGCCTACGAAATCTCTCTTCCCCCTACCCTATTGATTTCTCCTATATTTAATGTTTCCGATCTCACCCCCTACAAGTGTGTTGCGGATGTTGATAATGTGCAGGGCCAGCAACATGAAGCAGATGGAGACTATGTCACTGACCTCCCACAAAGCAAACCGATGGAGTTGGATAGAATTCTGGAATCCAAACTGCTGAAACAAACAAGGAAGCACAAGTACATGCAGTACCTAGTGCAGTGGAAAGGACTCCCCCCAATCGATGCTACTTGGATGACTGAGGACCAGATCAAACAGCATGGCACCACCATTGATCAGTTACTCTCAAGTGGGAACTTGAGTTCAAAATCTCCTGGGGAGTATGGTGCAGGAGCACCCCAGTTAGGCTAAGTATCTAAATGTAATAAAGGTTCTATTTGGATACCATCTGTAAGACCTAGCCCCGGGATTGGCGTTTATAAGCCCTTGGGTAGCTAATGGTTAATGGGTTATCCTGAACCTTAACATTAGGACAGTCATTTAGATTTTATGTTCTTGTTAATAAGATCCATGTTGGATCACTCAAAATTGGTTTAAGACCAAGCTGGTTATTTAGTTTGGGAAAAACTTTAAACTCATTCCCAAGCGGCTAGTTGGTTTTCAACTATATTGTAACCGCTGGGAATGCATCTACTTAACCCACAGGCGGGAAGTAGAAAGGGGGAGAAAAAAAAAAAGTTGTAATCTTTTCTTTTGAAATCAATAAAATAAAAAACTCTGTTTCCTGTTATCTCTTTCTGAACATTCGTCTCCTATAGATGTATTTGGTGGTTTGGAAACAACCTCGTAGCAGTGTCATTTGATTTGCATCTGCCCCAAACCAGTGGTCGTTGTGTGAATTGAAGTAGCTGATTGAGGAAGGGCTGCGTGTGGAATCTGGTTCGCTAGTTGGATGCCCTAAATTGGTTCACATTGAAGATTGAGGACTGTCCCGAACTCCATCATGGGAATCTGATATCCCCTGGTGGAGATTTTATCTTTCATGTCTTTGTTATGCAAGTTTGGAATCGGGTTTTGCAAGGAACAAGGCGTTTATTGATGCATTAAGTGCACATAACCAGTTGTGCACCCAGACTCGCCGATAACAGTCCACTTCCTCTTTTGAAATCGCAGACTTATTATGCCACGAACGACTCAAGATTGCAAACTTCACGCATTCCTCTACCTGGTGCAAAGTGACTGATAGACGGGGGTCATGATAAAGAGTTGGTAGTGTTGAAACCGTGCTAGCCTTTTTCATCCGTAGTGAATGAAGACGGCTTGATGACAGCCGCTTCCCACAAATGAATCCCGAGTTCACATCTCTGCACTCTGAATTAACTAAGGCGTCGATGATGGTAGCACAACTGTTTGGAGGCGTGGGTTGTGAATCGAGATACATGTCAAATGTTTACGGAAATGCCACACGGGTTTGACCGAAAGGTCACACAAAAGTGCCTTGAATCCCAATTTGGCAACCCCTGTCGTCCCGCCGAGGCCTGATAAGGAAATGGTCTATACAACTCGATACAACAACTTTGGGTTGTCGGCATTTTAATTCATATTGCGTTTGGAAGGCCTTAAGCCTGAGTCTTATGGTGGACTGTTGAATGTATCAACCATTGCATGGTGTTTCTTAAGAACCCGAGAAGGGTAATGTGACCTTTTACTCCTTCAAGGACAAACTAATATCCAGTGGCAATCTCAATAGAAATTTTTTCTGATTTCGACTGCAAGTAATGTTGCGAAGAGTCCCTAGCAGAGGGCTGTTTCATTTAGTCCCGGTCTTTTCATTGTCATCTTGGTGAACCCATTTTTTTTGTCTATTGCGATCAGATCTGCATAGTACACCAAACCCTTATAGGGCACCCTGTCCATTGTGGTTCCTTTGTAACAAGTTAACGACTTGTGAGTCCGTCCCTGTACTTGTTGTTGACCAGTGATTGGTTAACTGTTGGCTTAATTGGGGTTCAGTGATTGAGCACCATTTTGGACGGCTGTGATAGCCTACAAGGAGTCCTTGGCAGCAAGTCTGTGTCATGTCCCCTCCTTGATCGTTAGTTATAATCTAAATGAAACAATTATTATTATAAACTAATATAATCAACAAATGATTATTTGAAATTATTAATATTTCATTATTAAATATTATTATTATTTATTCACAAATTAATATTGAAAATTATTATACAAAAATTATTTAGCAATATATGAATCACATTTTATTATTAATAGAATTTAATATTGTTAATACAATTAATATTACTAATGCAATTTAATATTGATACTATTAATATAATTTAATACTGTTAATACAACTTGCTTGCGCATATATATATATAAAAGAGAGGCAATGATATTTGGTGATAATAATATAACTTTATCGCTGTGAAATTTGGATACATTGTTATATAATTATCAGGCACAACTCATGGTGCGAATTATTATTGAAGGAAACACATTTGGAGATTGCCACTGCACCCATAAGAACCACCGAGTTTCTATCAATTAGTATCATTGATTGTTCAATTGAGACTACAGAGTATTGCTAGTAGCTAGGATAACAAGGATATCGAAGATATATATATATATATATACCACAATACATTAGCGATGGTTGATATAAAATATTAATATCAAAAGATTTGAATTAAGTATGTGTCATGGAAGCTTTGGAATTGGAAGCGATACAAGCCAAAGTGAGGACGAACCAGTTACGGGACCAAACCAAATAATATTATCACCGAGGAAGATCTGTGAAGATCAATCACAGATGCTGACTTCAGAATATCGATTACGGACAAGGTATACGGTAAGAATTAAGAGTCGTGTTAACAATGACCAATAAACAATAGCGATTAAGAAAATGATTGTCAAACAACAAACTAGGACTATATGTGATTCATTAAGAAGAGGCGATGGACTCCCTATAAAGCTTATCGCGTGTATTAGGGAATAATATTATCAAGCGCCCACTTTATATTAAGAGATCGGAGTATAATATGTAGCGCTCTGGTTTATAAATAAATAGCATAGTAATTAAGTTATGAAAAAAGTTGGAATGTTATTGTTAATAAAGGCATTGACTAACATTAATGAAGTTAGTAATCATTTCATAACAAGGGTCATGTCTATTCAAAGAGATGCATTGCTTCATTTTGGGATGGGAATATAAAAGGAATGATGTAGTGTGAAGAATTGGGGGGGCTAACCACAGAGAGACAGAAAAGCAATCTGTTAAGCCACAAACTTTTATGTGATAGATGCATGATTTTAAGAGACTAATCCAGACAGCATTGGAGGGACATCTCATAAAAAGAAGATAGCAATTACGAACATAATAAGGGCCCATGCACATATATTAAGTGCAGTGATTAATAGAAAATGTTGTAATTAATAACAGTAATAATTAATACAGAGCAATTATTCTTAATGAAAGGCAGTGAACCATTCATTAAGAACAATAATGCATTAATAAAGGGGATCGGAACTGCAGATCCAATGAAGAGGAGTGTACAAAGATTTTTGCAGATTCATGAAGGATTGTATGAACAGTCCTAAACCTAGTAGGGACATTACAAATGGTATCAGAGCTATGATCCTGCCATCCTGAAGGGTAAGATTGAATCAACGAATTATTCTAGTCAATGAACAGAGGCAAGTACCATGACCGATAAGCAACGAAGGTTCTATCTCATAAGATGAATTTAAAATATATTATTATCAGCCAAATAGATATTGAATGGGTATGACTTCAGAGTAATTCAAATTAAAATAGTGGAATTATCTCATTGATAACAGTATAATCTTAAAGAAATTGACTAATAATAGATGTAGACTTCACATTCACCACTAGTGTGAGAGAGAGATAGAACAATGAGGTCAGCAAAAACTAGGCCTCTGTCAGGTAGGCAACCCGCTGTGGATGACTGAAAGTCTGCCATCAGTTGGGCCAAGGGGGAGTGTACCGCTCTTGGGCCTGATAAGCTCTACGGGCGTCTCGTTGTGTCTAAATCTTTTCTCTTTCATTAATGGCGAATAGGGAATTAAGCATAGTCCATTTAATTAATATTCGAGGAAAACATCCAAACATTGTGGTATCTATCCTCTTTGTCAATATGGCTAATCAGACTCATTATATTTACTCCAATTGAAATTCTTAGATACTCTACCTGAGGTTACAATTGGTGAATGATATAAGATACTACCAAGATAATTAATAAAGCAATTGCATATCCAAACCCAGTGAGATAAATGAGGAATTAGGGAATAGGGATAGCAGGAACTAGGCCTCTATGAGGTAGGCCACCCACTGCAGTTGACAAAGGGCTTCTGGCAGGAGGGCCAAGGGGGTGTGTACCGTCCTTGGGCCTGATAAGCGCTACGGGCATCCTAAGGTAGCTTATCCCTTTTATCCCACTAGGAATTAAATATGGAATTGACTTATTGATAACAAATAAACTCAAATGAATTTAGACAAATTACACCCTAAATGAATTAATCAATCATTAAAATTCATTGTTTATGTGTTTTCTTAGATTTGCGAAGTTGGGACATTACAAGTGAATTCGGCTAATTATACTCTAGATAAATTATTCATACCCAAAAATCAATTGTTGAAATTCATCGTTTATATGTTTTCTCTAGATTGCGGAGTTGGGGACATCACAAACTAGATTGGATGTTTATATTTTTGCATTAGGCAAGTGTTGATTTGTGTTTCTACTCATAACAAGAAAGAAATTTCACAATGTGTGTATTCACATGTATACTCCGTGTTTGCATATATGTATGCTTCGTGTTTTCCATGTGTATGCTCTGTGCCTTCCACGTGTATGCTTCGTGTTTCCCATGTATATGCTTTGTGTTGTTTAAACTCATGTTGGTAGATGACTTAGTTGAGGAAATTAAAATAAACATTTGCTTGAGGACAAGCAAATTCGGGAAGGGCGGACTGTCATGTCCCCTCCTTGATCGTTAGTTATAATCTAAATGAAACAATTATTATTATAAACTAATATAATCAACAAATGATTATTTGAAATTATTAATATTTAATTATTAAATATTATTAATATTTAATTATTAAATATTATTATTATTATTCACAAATTAATATTGAAAATTATTATACAAAAATTATTTAGTAATATATGAATCACATTTTATTATTAATAGAATTTAATATTGTTAATACAATTAATATTACTAATGCAATTTAATATTGATACTATTAATATAATTTAATACTGTTAATAAAACTTGCTTGCGCATATATATATATAAAAGAGAGGCAATGATATTTGGTGATAATAATATAACTTTATCGCTGTGAAATTTGGATACATTGTTATATAATTATCAGGCACAACTCATGGTGCGAATTATTATTGAAGGAAACACATTTGGAGATTGCCACTGCACCCATAAGAACCACCGAGTTTCTATCAATTAGTATCATTGATTGTTCAATTGAGACTACAGAGTATTGCTAGTAGCTAGGATAACAAGGATATCGAAGATATATATATATATATATACCACAATACATTAGCGATGGTTGATATAAAATATTAATATCAAAAGATTTGAATTAAGTATGTGTCATGGAAGCTTTGGAATTGGAAGCGATACAAGCCAAAGTGAGGACGAACCAGTTACGGGACCAAACCAAATAATATTATCACCGAGGAAGATCTGTGAAGATCAATCACAGATGCCGACTTCAGAATATCGATTACGGACAAGGTATACGGTAGGAATTAAGAGTCGTGTTAACAATGACCAATAAACAATAGCGATTAAGAAAATGATTGTCAAACAACAAACTAGGACTATATGTGATTCATTAAGAAGAGGCAATGGACTCCCTATAAAGCTTATCACGTGTATTAGGGAATAATATTATCAAGCGCCCACTTTATATAAAGAGATTGGAGTATAATATGTAGCGCTCTGGTTTATAAATAAACAGTGTAGTAATTAAGTTATGAAAAAAGTGGAAATGTTATTGTTAATAAAGGCATTGACTAACATTAATGAAGTTAGTAATCATTTCATAACAAGGGTCATGTCTATTCAAAGAGATGCATTGCTTCATTTTGGGATGGGAATATAAAAGGAATGATGTAGTGTGAAGAATTGGGGGGGCTAACCACAGAGAGACAGAAAAGCAATCTGTTAAGCCACAAACTTTTATGTGATAGATGCATGATTTTAAGAGACTAATCCAGACAGCATTGGAGGGACATCTCATAAAAAGAAGATAGCAATTACGAACATAATAAGGGCCCATGCACATATATTAAGTGCAGTGATTAATAGAAAATGTTTTAATTAATAACAGTAATAATTAATACAGAGCAATTATTCTTAATGAAAGGCAGTGAACCATTCATTAAGAACAATAATGCATTAATAAAGGGGATCGGAACTGCAGATCCAATGAAGAGGAGTGTACAAAGATTTTTGCAGATTCATGAAGGATTGTATGAACAGTCCTAAACCTAGTAGGGACATTACAGTCTGAAAGAGTACAGGGAACACTAGAACAGAGGCCCTCATCTTCCAGATTCCTGGTTAGTTTCTGGAAGGATTGAAAGGGAAAATACAGGGTTAATCCACACTTCCGCTGACCACTTGCATCACATGTCGATGAATAGACACGCCTCCACGTACGCGGAGACATGTCTCTTCATTGAGATGTCTCTATACCGAAGGTTATGCAAGACGACGATTCTCTAATCGTTTGTTATTCAGTTGACAATCAAATAGCAATTCCTCTTAATCCTTTGTTAGCAGTTAACGATTCTTCTAATCATTAGTTATTACTGTTACGTGCAAGTAACGATTTTCATAATCGTCTTTGAAGGGAGATTGAGTAAAGTCGATATACACGGCAATAAATATATATCGAACTCTTTAATGTGGAGAATCAATTTATATTGATCATTTCATTTGATCAATATAATCGATACTTATGGATATGGTGCTCATATTCTAATTTTTATAAACAATGATAAATATAAATTATGTATATATAGATATTCATATATATAATAATAATAAGAACACTTATTATTATTACATATATTAATATGTATATATTCATATCAACGATAATTTGCATTACTTATACATATGAGACTTCTCCAACCAAAGCTATAAAACATCAACATAAATTAGTGAAGGCAATATATATAATGCAAAAATAATCAAGAGACTAATCTTCAATCTTCATTTTTTATTTCCATAAACACACAATGGAGTCAACAAGCGAAGCCATAAATGTGTGTTACTTTGGAGAAGCATTGCATTGTCTCCCACCGGGTTTGGGAAGACTGTTACAAAATTCAACAAACAAGAAAGAAACTTATCATGATCACTACCAACAACAGAATAAATGCAATTAGGCTCCATATCAACCAAATTTCAATATCAAGATAACTACTGACTGCATTCTTGTAAATACACAATGGAGTCAACAAAAGAACCATAGATATGTGTTACTTGGAGAAGTGTAGCATTGTCTCCGACTAGATTTGGGGAGACAAGAAAGAAACCATAGATGTGTATTACTTTGGGAGAAGTATAGCATTGCCTCCCACTAGATTTGGCAATATTAGTACAAAATTAAACTAACAAGAAAGAAACCTATTTCATAGAAACATGTCCCTTGAATTTCATAGTTCCATCCCCTTAGGATTTGAGCTCACCAACTTGGAACTCTAATCAAATCAATTTGTTAGTTTTTAAATAATTTATTTGAAAATATAGATGACTAAGTTTCACAAATAGAAATGGAGCATCAATATGCTACATTATTCAATAGAAATTATAAATATTATTATGTCCACGAATGACCAAAAATATACAAAGGGACTAGAATGCCCTCAAGTGTCAGTGTTGAGTGACCTATTGAAGGAACCCGTGATGTTATCTCTATCATTGTAGGAGTACATATGCCAAATTTGAGAATATTCATCACAGGAAGTTTAGGGTTAGGGGGATTGGACTGGATAGTCTTAGATGGCAACTATTTCTGCAAAGGACCTCTCCTAACATTAATAAGTGAAAGAACTATTGGTAGTTGTTGGTGTCTGTTTTATCATCTACCAAATATTAGAATAAAATATCCAAAGACACTCTATCCTCTCTTGAAAAATAACCGCTTATGCTAATATCATATGGCGATTCCAAGGTTTCTTTTGTCAGGCCTTGACATGCGGATAAGCTCAATGGGCGTTGTGATATGCTAGTAATACACAAAGGGACTTATGCTTGGCATGTTCAATTCACAATGGAGGTTTAGACAATGAAGCTCTATCATGTGGGACTTGGATCATGGACTTCAAGAAAACTGAAAAGGAGATGAAGGTTCATAAATTCTAACCTTTTCCTAAGAATTCAAGAGACGACATTGACTAGGTGACTTCAATAACAACACTTTGCTTCACCATGCTTAGGACAACTACACAAAGTGAGTGCGATCTTTAAGGGATGTGCTTATGATTTTCATACTTATGAATAATACCAACAATTGAACAATATTACTCAAAGTAGAAGTTAAACCTCCACAAAATAAGCCTAGACTAACTTTACACAATGAACAAAAATCATCTATTCGTCAAAAGTATGAGCAAAAATTCACCATAAATCAATACTCATCAAATCTTGCATTCTTCTAACATACATGAAATGAAATCTAAACTATGATGAGGGATAAGAACCATGCAAATTCCAAAATAAAAGAATTAATCACCATCAATTCGAACAATGTATTACTTATTACTTTGACAATCATACACAACAAGTACTTATCTCAACATGTTTTTCAACATGCTCCCATGATTTACAAATGAGGGGGTGAGCTCAATTTATAGGCTCCCCAATTACAATTCAATGGTCAGGATTGATTTTCAATCAACGATCGAGATTAAGACAACCTAGAGTTTCCTAAAATAAATCAATATTCTGTGCATCCAAGACAAATGGCACAAGGTGCTCTTTTTTAGGATTGCAACCCCCTTCTGCTGTTGAGAGGCAAAATGTTCAATGAACCTGGATATGCTGGCTTGGAACAATTGAATGTCCTCCTTGAATTCTCCAATTTGTGCCGAAAAATTGCACAAGGATGGAAATTTGTTTGGAATAGTCTTCTTGCCACCATCTGATTCTGATTGGGAGATGAAATCCTTCAAGAAGTCTGGAATTTCTTTGTATTTTTTCGCCAAGTCTAAAGATTTTTCTTTCTTGATGCCTGGAAACTCTTTTAAGTGTCTTGAATTTGGAGAAGAATGCCACTGTGCCTACGCCACAATGAAGGAAATTGGAACTTTTTCAGTGAAGTATTTCCTATACTTAGCCAAATTTTGGCTAGTCAATTTAATTTTGTGATACCTTCATGTGGATCCTCCAGTTCCTAGCCAAGATTTTGACCATTTATATGCTCAGACACAATTTTCCTGTTGATTTGCCTTCAATTTTAAATCTAGCTTGTGCTGAGTAGAACAAACACCGCCATTGAACACGAATTTTATTTATTTTCTTCTTAATTTTCCCCTTTGTCCTTCTTCTTTCTTCCCGGTTCCTCTCCAACACTAAGTCAAAATTTGATTCTTTTGGTTATGGAAAATTCCACACTTAGCCATTTCTCATGTGTCAAACTTTTATTTTCCAACCCGTTCATTTGTTTGACCCTTGATTTCATGTGCAATTTTTGTCAAAATTATTTTTTCTCTAGCCATTTTTTATCTTTCACCATGGCAAGTTGATCTTTATGTTTGATCTTCAAATTTTGGGAGAATTTTCATGCCTGGCTCAGGCATCTTCACATATTCCATTTATGCCTAGACAAACTGGAACATTCTAATGTCTTATTTTGCTTGGCAAACCTCGTGCAATTCATCTTGGACAACTTGTGTTTGATCAATTTACCTTGGCAAAATTTTACTGTCTTTTATCATGCCAAACCCCCACCTTTCCTTGACTAGGCGGACTTTGTCTTTGTTTGGACAATCTTCTTTTCAAATTTATCTTTGCCAACCTCCTCCCATCATGAGCGGACTTTGGAAGCTCTTTGCCATGTTCTTTGGTGGATTTGGAAGAAGTCTTGCCACCTTGTTTTAATGTGTTTTGTTCTTTGGACAAGGCTTTTGCTTTACTTGATTTCATCTTCCAAACCTTTGCTAACTTTCTTTTCCATGTTTTCCTTCGTACACTTTTTCTAGTTGGGCGGAGTTTGTAGATCTTTAGGCATGCTAAGGCGGGCTTGATGGACAACTTGCTTTTCTTGATGGTTTCCTTGCCAAGGCGGACTTGGCACATGCTTGGACAGGGCAGAGTTTGAAGATGCTTTGCCATTTATCTACTTCTTCCTTGGCAGACTTTGCTCAAGTGTGGACATCTCCTTGGGGTGGATTTGGAAGACAGCATGCCGACTTGTTTGCTCTGCTAGATGGCGGACTTTGGAGTTGCTTGGACAATTCTTTTCATTTTTCTTTCCAAACAATTCTCTTTGGCAAATTTTGATATGCTTGTTTTATTCCTTCTCCTTGGCGGACTTGGAAGAGTCTTAGCCAACATTGTTTTCTTTATGTCTAAGCCCAACCTCCAACTATAACATCTTTCCAACCTTGGGCTGACTTTGAAAATCATTGGACAAGTTCTTCTTGGCAAACTCGGCATGCTTTATGCCAACTTGATGAAGGAGGAGTTGGAAGGTGTCTTGACAACCTTTTTTTAATCTTTATCTTCCATGTCTCAGCGAACTTGAAGGATAGCTTGCTAGGGCAGACTTTGATCATGTGTTGACACTGCTTTTCTTGTGTGTTAATCTTCCTCCTAAGTTGTCCTTCCCCTTGTCTTGGCGGATTTTGACAATCTTATGCCAACTTATCTTGCTAGGGCAGGGTTGGAAGGAATCTCTCCATCCTTGCTTTATGTCTTGGGCGGACTTTCAAGGCCTTTGGACATTTTCTTCATTAGCCAAGGCGGACTTGGAGTAGGCTTGGACATCTTTGCTTGTGCCTTAGGCGGACTTTGCCAACCTCTTTCCAATCTACCAAGGGTGGACTTTACACTTCATGTGCCATGTCTAGGGTGGAGCTGGAAGGGTCTTGGACAAGTTTGTCTTTCTTTAGGAGGTACGGACTTGGAAGACCATGTGCTAACTTTGTCTTAGCTTCTGTTCATCATGCTCACTGTAGGTCGGAGTTTAGTTAACTCTTGCCATGGGTTAGTTGACCTAAGGTAGGAGTTTGATATGCACTTGCCAACCTTGTTTGTGCATGGGCGGACTTCAAGCATTCTTTGCCACCTTCCAATATGCCTAGGCGGACTTGAGGGTGCCTTGACATGGGCGGACTTGAGTGTTGATCAGCCAAGGCAGACTTCATGTTGTTTGTGCCATGTTCATGCCTCCTTCCTTGGCTTGGGCGGACTTAAGAGGTCTCTTGCCATGGGCGAATTTGACAAAGCTTGGACATGTTTCCTTGGACAGCCATGGGCGAATTTTGCTCTTGATTTCAGTTTTCATTTATTTGGGCTGCTATGTCCATATATGATCTGCCACAGCTGAACTTGATTCGTCTGGAACAAAACCCTAGGTTCTTTCTTTTTGATTTGAAGACATGATTTTTCAATTTTGAGGACATGGGTACTGATCATATGACTTGAGGAATGCTTTTTTGGAACAAAACCCTATTAGGGTTTCCATCTTTCTTTTTACCCTTAGAGGCAAAAATTTTCGAATCTTAAGACATGGGCACTGATAATATGGCTAAAAGAACAAAACCTTAATCTCAGAAAAAAACAAAAATTTCTAAGCCTTGCTTTTTATACCTAGAGACAAGATTTTCAAATTTTGAGAACATGGGAAGAGATGAAATGACTTGAGGAACAAAACCCATATGCCACTTTAAAAAACATAGAAAAAAAGCAAAAAAGTAGAAATTTCTAAAAATAGCAAGTTGTCAGAAATGACCCAAAGAAATTGCGATCCTCGTCCTTCATACCTTCTAAGCACTTTGACAACATTCATACATGACTCTGAACATGATTTCTCAACTCGGCTCGAGATGACCCCAAAACTCTAACTCCTCATTTGCAAAAGGATTGGTGATTAGCAGTTGCAATGCCAAAGGAAACCCCCCCCCAAAAAAAAAAATAGGGGGTCCCATTTGCAATGGGGCGGTGTGAAATAGGTCACAACAATAGTTGGGAAAAAAATGGTTATGCGAGTTTTCCCTCGATATTTGTGCCATGGAAGAGGAATGTGAGGGTACTTGACATCAAGAAGAGATAGATCCACAACCTTTAGAGTGAGAATCAAGGTGTGAGGAGCTTTAGCCATAGTAGATTGTAAGGATGAGCAATGTCTCAATGATCTGTTCCTATTCATATGTGAATCAATAGCATCCAAAGGGCATACAATGCCTCCAACATTCGTGGTGGGTTAAAAGAAGGAAGTAATCAATCAAGTAGATCTATGACCGCCACAAAGAGATTTGTTGTCATGTCCCCCATTTATAGCAGAAATAATTAATATAAATTTTGCCATATAATATGTTAAATCATGTTAAAATTATATTATACTATATTACATTGATATAAAAAAAGATATCATATTATCAATTTACATTGAATGATGTTATTATGTTTTTTATTAAAAAAGCAGTGAGAACGAGGGCACGGACCCTTTACATAGCAGAACTATTAACGAGACCACAGTGCAAAAAACAACACTATAACAACATTAACAAAAACAAAACTAACAGCAATAAGGAGACCAAGTCTTTGAAAATAAGAAACAACAAGTAGAAAACACAAAAAACAAACTACAGGGTCACCTTTCGCACCCCAGTGGCATCAATGACACTGTTCCATTCAGTAAACAGGAACTTATACATGTCCTTAGCCTCCTGATTCTCCTCCTCCGTGTTCGCAGTACGTTCCCTCAGCAGAGAGAGGGTGAGCGCCGAGCTATGTAAGATCTACATATGAAATTTGTTAAGGCCCGCAATTTGGATGTCCTTGGCCTCCACCTTGCTCTTGAGCCGACTCACATCATCCATGATAGCCTGCAATTCAAGCACAATGCCTAGGTTCTCAATCCTTTGCATGATGTCCAACACGTCCGTGCACAACATTTCCATTTGCTCCAGAGTAGGGACACCCTGGGGGTTCATAGTAGCCTTGTCATCCATGGTCTTATCCATCGCCTTGGTCACATCTTCAACAGGGGAACAGTCGAGATTATTGCCCAGGCCCATCAGAGGAATAGTGTTCATCACCTGTTCCACCATCTTTAAATCTGAGTCCAAGTCACCAGAGTCCAGGGATTTAGTATCAGAATTTTCCTCACCCATGACACCCACAGTGCCCATTTTCATAGGGGCCCTATCCTTAACATCAACAAAGTCCTGGGCTTGCATCTCAGAATTGCCCTTGTCAGCGACACCAACAATGCCCAAATCCATGGGGTCCCTAGTCAAATCCGCTTCAGCGGTATCCTCACCGGGGGTTCCCATAGTGGTTTTAGGGTCCACTCCCTCCTTGTCCTTAATGGGGTCCTCCTTTGAGTCAATAGTTTCAATCACAAGGGTCTTCTTTTTATGCAAGCTTTTGGAAGCCAATCTGGAGGATCTCCTTTTAACCTCAGAATCAGGGGAAGGGTTGTCATTCTCAACATCCTCAGAAGACGAATTGTCTTGAAAGACAATACGTTTGCGTTTAATAGGGGTTTTGCCTTTACCCTTGGATAGGGAGTGGGAAACGTTGGGAGAGGCAGACAAAGTCAAGCTGGGAGAGACCGCAGATAAAGAAACAACAGAGGCATAAGCAGACAGACATGGAGAAGTTGGCCGTAGAAAAGCCTTCATGCGGAAATAGGAAAAATCTGGGGAAGGCCATAGAAAGGGTGGCAAGCTGCTGAGGAGATGGCATAGGGGGCTGAGAAAGCGAGAGGTTCCGAGGGGGGAAAAGAGCCTCATGAAATTTGTACAACCTGTAAATGAGGCCCTGGTGAAGGAGGTAGGGCGGCTTATCCCCATGCTTGGGGTCCATGGTGTCTTTAACAGAGCTTTCAATGGAATGCAATAAATAAAAGGGTAGACAGAGAAAATCATTATTGCGAAAATGATTTAGAAGGGGAAAATGATAGTAGTAAAATAACTTGTACGTTCCCTCAAGAGTGAAGTATTTCATGATCATAAGGCAGATCATATTCCACGGGTGTTTAAGCTCTTCCCGAGCAAACCCACCTTGGAGTTTGACAGGGTCCTCACGATTGCGGAAGAAGCGTTTTAGGCCTTCGTTGTTGGCAACATGGCTAGTTAATAATGTATTATGTTTTGATTAAGTAAAAATAGGTTTTTGAAAGGAACCTGAACCTTTTACATAACAGGAAATAGATAAAGCATTAAAGCAAAATAGAACTGTGTCTGATCAGCCTAATAAAAAACAGTTCCCATCCCAACCAAAAAGGGAACCCAAAACACATAGAGCCACAAAAAGACAGCAAAAGGATAGCAAAAGGACAACACAAAGACAAAGACAGAGACCGAGACAGCTAAATATTTTTCATGATATCTTCTACATGAACCACCATCTGCTTCATGTTGTCCGCAGAGGTCTTCAAATCATCCAACTCACATCCCTTGATATCACCCTGATTCCTAGTGTTGGCCCTAGTTCTCTTCTCATGACCTTTTTTCTCCATATGGTCCTTGTCGCCCTCTTTGTCTTTGATGTTATCAAATCTGTTAATCAAAATATTCATGTTGTCCACAGAGGCCTTAAGAATTTGGAAATTTTGTTCAGCAATCCTCTTCGCAGTTAATTCCATCTTGTCGACTCTATTGACTAGGTTTTTCATGGTAGTTTCCAACCCATTCGCCTCTCTATTCCCTTCCATTTCCTTAACCTTCTTTTCAGTATCAATAATTTTACCCACCATGGCTTCAATAGCTTCAACATTGTTGATTGCAACCACTAATTCTTTAACATTTTTAGAAAGAGGCTTCTCACCTATCGTTGCATTTTTTATAACATTAATATCATTCTTCAGGTTGCTGATATCTTTCACAATTTTACTGATAGTATCACAAAATCCCTTAATACTATCATTATCCCCATGACAGTCACTCGGATTTCCCCTTTGATTCTCTTGGCCCTCATTCTGCAATCCTTGATTCCCTTAATAATGTATTATGTTAATAGTGTACATTAATTTACATTTATATTTTGAATAATGTTATTATATTAATAATATACATTAACAATATGGAATGATGCCATTTTATTAAAATATATATCATATTTGTTGACTAGTCTCTGATAGCCATTCCTCTAAAATGATGGCTTGATTAAATGGAGGATCCCGTTAGGTGTGAGGGTAGCGACCCTTGAAAAAGGGGTGCTACCAAATAGGAAGCATCGTGGCTTTCCATCATGATGGGGTGTTAGGATAAATACCTTCACCCCCGTGCCAATTTGGAGGGATAAGCAAGCAAGGAATGGTAAAGTCTACTAGCAGGGATAAAGACATGGGTAAGTTCAGTGTCAGGTACGTATAAGCATGAATTTCCCGAGTTAGCATTAGAGTATATATCAACCAGTATGATATACATATTTAAATTCAGATTTGTGCATCATTGAATATAAATTAAGATGTTCTTAATCAAGTCAATGATAGTTAATATGATATTAAGTTAAGAAGGTAAATTTTATCTATTTATCCAACAGCATTAAAATAACATAACAGTGATGGACTTGAAAAGCACTGAGAGGGGGGATGAATCAGTGCCACCAAATAAAACACTACTTCAAACACTAACCGGTAGATGAACTTAACAAAGCTTTTAAACACAATGCATGCAATCCAAAATGATATAACAACATCCACAAAAAGTAAAGCATCCACTATAACACAAGTGTTTATACGTGGAAAACCCAAATAGGTAAAAACCACGGTGAGATGGAACTCGCAAGTTAACTATCTGCAGTAATAGATAACTGACTGGTTAAGGTCTACAAAGTGCTTTGCTAGGAGCGAATCTTGTTAGAGATCCCAAAGCTTGATTAGAAGCTTATACCCTGTTAGGAGTAACCTTGCTGGAGGATTTAAGAATCCAGACTAATGGATCACCTTGTTAGAGGATTTGTGCATTGAAGCTTGTTAGAGCTTACCCGGTTAAGGGATTTGATTATGTTGTAATGGTTAGAAAACAACAAGAATTTTTTTGTTGAAGAGCGATAAGTGTTAAGATGAAGAGTGTGTTGAAGAGCAGTGTTGAATGTACTTAGAAGGATCTAATCAAGCAAGTATTGTGCTACTCAGAACAGATCAAATTGCCAAGTAGTCGGTGCAAGTAACTCATCACAAAAATAACCAAATACCGGTTGGAACAATCAATACCGGTTTGAATAAAACATATGAACCATTGTCCATGAATCTTCGCTTGATCTCCATCTGGATCTTCATCTTGATGCCGACTTAGTATAACCATAGGTTGTCTCTTATGCACATACCGGTTGACACAAAGTACCGGTTAAAGATAAACCTCTAACATACCGGTTAATAGTGTAAACAATTGAAGTTACACTGGTAGTCAATATACTCATGTGTGTGAGAGTGTTTCATCAATGACAACAAGTGATGAATTTATTACAATCATCATCAAGCCAACAAACGGTACTGCCAGACATAACATATAAATATATATATCTGCACATAATCTTAGGAATACATAATACAATCAGATTCAGGTTATGCAAATTATGGTAATACTGCAAATTCTTATAAGGAATAACAAACTAAATATAATGAAATGACAATAAGTGGTTAATGCTGATACAAAGTAACACTAACAGGAAACTTTAATGACAATCCAATACACAACACTATTGAAATGTAATATAAAATGAAAAGTATGTCAGATGTAATTGATTATCATAATGTGATGGATTGAATAAATATAATAAATGGTTCATTGTAAAGAGGGACTCTCTTTTAAGTACTCCACTCCATAGTGGATGCTTAACACCTGCCACTTGGAGCCAAGAGGGATGAAGCATCTGCTCTTGAGCTTAAGAGAGAAGGTGGTTGTGATGAGGGGGAACGACGATAGAACACCTCGCTGGGTACGCCACTCCATGATGGATGCCTAACACCTACCATATGGATCCAAGGGGGATATGGTATCTGCCCTTGGGTCTAGGAGGATTGGTTTCTTGGACACCCTATCCAACTAGCCTACCCTAATGGGCTAAGGAAATTGACTGGTAATTGACTTTCAATCTGACTTTATATAATAAACTGATTATACCCAACAAATTGTAATTCTAAACAGTAACTAATATAGTAGAATTGATATCATTAATATAATTTCATTGGTATATGTTTCAGTTTTACAAGTATTATTTCATGTGTTCTCTAATCTTTGTTGCAAGAAACCAGTATACAAAGTTATACCCATAAAATTTAATTACCTATCTTTTAGATTTGGGAAAATTTAGGTTAATCTAAAGTACAATAAATGAGGGGACATTACATTTGTTCCTAAACTTGGTGACCTCACTAAGAAAAAGGATTAAGAATCTTTGATTTGGGTAAAACAAGATAAAGGCTCTAATACCATTGTAAGTCTCCAATTAGACATATGCAATATTTTATTATGTTTTACTAATTCTATGCAACAAATAAATCCAACCTACAAGTAGACAAACTGATTAAATCTTTCAAACCCTTATTTTGGTGATGTCAACAAACCATAAACCCTAGGTGGATAATATGCCCAGTTCTAGCAATAATAGACCCTTCAAAATTTATTGTATTTTATTGCAATGCTGATCAGAAAGTACATAAATGATAAACAACAGCAAAATGTTTTTTATGGATTTCTTTCACTCACAACTGCTATACAGCCTGGGATAGAGGTACAGACTGTTGCAAAGTGTCAAAAATTGCTAGAAACCCTTATTTGCTGTTGGAAACTACCACAAATAATATTTTATGAATTTTCTTGAAACCTTAGATGATACAGTGGCTTGCTGGAGATGTATGACTGGCTGGTGAAGTCTCATCTGCCCTTGAAACCCTTGCAAAACTGTCAAAATATGCTGGTGAAAATCAGATTTAGCTTGGAAACATTGACAACATGTCAAAATATGATTTTTAGGCCATTGTGCTGATGAATGATGACTGAAATGATGTAAACAGCAGCTGCTATAACTGATCTAATATCCAAAATGACTGGATTCCTCCCTCACAATGTGGTGCTCAGCTAGGTTTGACTGAAACAACTCATATCGAACTCTATATGATTCTCAAAATTTCACCAAAAATCTAAAAATCAATAAATAATTCCTCAAATATACTTTAGTGATGAAATGATATTTTTTTGCAAAAACACTATAGGAGCATTGTAGTCGAATCCAAATCTTCCACAAATCAGCGCAATTGTGATTTTTGGATGGAATCACCCATGATTGGAAACAAGGTTTTTTGTTCTTGATCCTAAAATGGGATTCAAGAGGATTTTCTTCTTCTCAAACCTCAAACAATCCAAGGGTTTTTTCCCTTGGACGTCCTAGATTGAACAAACTGCTCAAATCTGAAAATTGGATAACTTGAATGAATGAATCTCAAATGAAGATAGGAACCTCCTTCAATAGAGCTAAAAAATGGGCCTTAGAAACCAAATTTTCTGAAGTATTTAAAATAACTTTTATTATTTTCATTTAGCATTTAAAATTGCTTTTTATTTTAATATTAATATTTAAAAAGTGTTTTTTATCTTTTCTTTTAGTACTAGTATTTAAAAACACCTCTTCTTTTAATTATAATAACATAATTAAGTAACCCTTAAAATTAGAAGTTGCTAGATGTAACATAAACAATATTATTAATTATGTTAATCCAAAAAAGAGGATGTGACAATTATGCAGTCTACAAATGCTACAACATATCCAAAAATCTTAGGACACAATTGAAAGCAATTAGAGTTTCCACTACTCACCAAATCATATACAATAGAGTTTCCATACCTTATTAGATGAAGATCAAAACCTAAGGCAAGGTTTGTGCTCTCATATTATTTGCTCCCATTTTAATAGGAAAAAAGACATTCTTTTTCACAGGGATTTATTAATACAAGGTCAAAGTTACAAAGTAGGCTTTTGACTTCATTGATTGTCATGATGATCAACTTGATTGTGTAATGTCCCCATTTTCAGGTTCTCTTGTAGTGCAACTGGTGTTGGCTTTCCGGGTTGGTGTCAGTAGGGTCAAAGGAGTATTTCGATGTCGCCAGTGTGTTCAAATGGATTAGTGGATATGAATGACACTTTCTGGAGTGATTTCGGACTTGTTTTGGATTTACGATTTTTAGTTAGTGTTAGTTTGGACACCGTTTGATTAGTTGGGAGTTTTGGCTAACTTACTATTTTTAGAAATTTCTATTTTTAGTAGTTATCATTTATAGTAACCACTATTTTTGGCAGCTAGTCCTTAGCTTTAGTCTCCTCCCAACTTCAACATGCAGTATTGTTAGTTTTAGGCTTTGAATAATTATGGCTATTTTTAGTAAGTTCTATTTTAAACACTTGGTCTTAGCTTCCATCCTCTCTCAGCATAGTGCAATACTTTCCAATTTTGACCTTGGTGAGTTCTAATGTTTTTAGAGAGAGATTTGATTTTTTTCACTTAAGTCTATTGTAAAGTTACTTTATGACTTTAGTGAGGGCAATGGGTTCATGAGAGACCCTCTTGTTAATTGCCTAGTAAATTGGTGCCTTTAAGTTGTTTTTAAAGGCGAGAATAGACTTCTTCAAGGGGATGCCAAAGTATGGGGGATATTTTAGTGTTTTAAAAGATTAAGTTATTGCCTTCTTGATCCAAGAATGGAGAAATAAAGTTACATGTTTTTATTTGAATCTTATGAAAAGGAGTTGAACTTCAAAGGGAAATTTTATATTGTTTTAAAAAAAAGCAGTTTTGGAGGGAAATCACTCAAATTGAATGAAAGGTTGCCCTAATTTTCCCTCTCTTTATATATTCTCATTTTGGGCTCTCATTTGGTTATGCTTGCTTTGACAACTTAAGGTTATGTTGTTGGAATGCTTCCAGAGTTAATCTTTGCTGGTTGGAGGATGAAATCCCTCTGCTAGATAGCTGGTTTCGGTGGTGAAAGACCCACCCCTAGCTGGTTGGTGTTCAAATTTCCAGATCTTTCAATGATTTTGTCTTGTTGGGTGATCATATGGTTGATTAAAATGAAGATATATTCAGTTTTTTGATGTGAGTTAATGGATATTGGTGTGGTGTGTGCTATTTTTGTGTGGATTGAGTTTGAAGAAGTTTAGAAGCATTTTCAGAGTGCTGGAGTGAATTTTATGAGTTTTGTAGTGCATTTCTAGAGGTACTGGTCATCACATTTCTGCTCATGTCTCTGGGAAGTTGGCTGCTATCGATCTGGGTATTATTTCTGAGTGTTCTCCAAAGCTGGTGACCCTTTTTGACTATTCATTTGGGTTATTTGATGAAGCACTGAATTTAGAGGCCAAATCGCCCCTTCCAAGAGGCCGTACCTTTCTCATTACCCTTTGTTTTCTGACTGAGTTTCAATCTGCATTTATTACTGCTCTGCAATCTTCTATTGGAGGGACCCTTGCATTGTAATTTGACTTGTTAATAAGAAGATCAGTTTGGGAGTTGATTTTTACTAGCACTAAGACGTTTCTGAGGACTTTGAATGTGTTTGCTACTCACCTGGAGGTCTGAAAATTGCATTATTTGGATTATATCAGGTCTACAAATTAAATATTAATTCTAATTTTCAGAATGCTATTCATTGATATCTGATTTTAAATGTTTTACAATGCTCTATGAAGTTTGATTGAATTCTAGTTGTAATCTGCTCTTGTTATTCTATGCTATGTTTCAAAGTACCGTGTTATAAGCTTGTCCCTTATTATTAATAAAATCTGAAGCAAACAAACAACAAACTACTTCATTGGGAAACAAACTTGCAAAAAATTAAAAATTAAAAAAAATCAAAGGTGGTGTTGTCTCAATTTTTGAAATTTCAAAAAACTGACAACTCCTATGAATTTTTCTTTAAAATTCATAGTTTTCTTCTCTAAGTAACATTTTACGAGGTTCAAAACTCATTTGTTAATGTAAAATCATCAAGGGGTGTGTTTGCCATCGTTGTGCAAGTTTTGGTTGGTTTCTGCCTTCATTTTCCAGCTTTCTGTGCAATTTCGGGTTTCAAGTTAGTCACTACAAGTAGGAACTTTTTGTTGTCATTGCAAGTAAGAACTTTTTGGTGTCATTGCAAGTAAGTTTCTTGCAACTTGCAATGGGGATTCCAAGACCTGATTGCAAGTAAGTCTCTTGTAACTTGCAATGGGGGTTCCAAGACCCGATTGCAAGTCTCTTGCAACTTGCAATGGGGGTTCCAAGATCCCATTGCAGGTGAGTTTCTGGCAACTTGCAATGGGGGTTCCAAGATCTGATTGCAAGTAAGTCTCTTGCAACTTGCAATGGGGGTTCTAAAACTCGATTGCAAGCATGTAACCCTTTGTCTTCAAATTGCAAGTTTCCTTTACTTGCAATCAGGTCCTAGAGACCTGACCCGATTGCAAGAGGTCTTAATACATGTAAAGACAATAAGCAAAAGTATGTTGTCATATGGACATAGAGGGTCAAAATATCATGAACCATGAATCAGAGAGGACTTGACAAATGGAGTATTTAATGTCCCCACTCTAGTCAGTCTCAATGACTGATGGGTTAGCCTATTATTTTGGACTCTCGTACACTAACGTAGTGGATAGAGAGTCTTAGTGGCAGTTTCACTTCTTCAGTTCAATCTTGATTTCAGTTCCAGGACCTTTGCAGTCAGTGTATAGTAAGTCAATCTGGTAGTTGTGATATTTTTAGTCAAGGCTCTTGAACACATGGGGGTTATTCAATGTTGACCCCTGCTTTTGACGATTCATCAAACGGCTGAATATTGACGGAGATATTAATATTTTAGTGGTTAAGTTATTTATTTAACTTATATGCTTATATTATAAAGTCATAAAGTGACTTTATTAATTTAAATGCCACTTAAATATTATAAGGTGACTTTATTAGTTTAAATGTCACTTAAATTTTATAAAGTGACTTTTTTAGAGGGAGATATTAATATTTTAGTGGTTAAGTTATTTATTTAACTTATATGCTTATATTATAGTCATAAAGTGACTTTATTAATTTAAATGCCACTTAAATATTATAAGGTGACTTTATTAGTTTAAATGTCACTTAAATTTTATAAAGTAACTTTTAAAAAAGTCACTTAAATAAATTGGATGCCCAAAAGTGAATTTAAACTATGGAGATGAATTAAATACATTTAAATGTATTTAATAATGATTGGGTGTGGCTTTTTGGGAGTTGTGCTTTTTGGAGTTACAAGAAGAATGAGAAATTCAAACCCATTATGTTTGATTATTTGAAATTGCTTGTATTTGCTCTATGGATTTTTTGAGACAAGGGTTTGCTATTGAAGAATGAAAATTCTTCATGGATCTAAGATTCTGAGGCTGTGAAAGATCAACTGAATTTTTGCAAATTGAGAGGGCTTCATTCAGGAGTCTTTATGTGCTTCACCAGAGGTTATTTCATTCAGTTATTTGCAGATTACAAAATAAAGGAAGGGCATTTATTTAGGTTTAGACGCCCATCTTTAGCAGCAATTTACATTCAATAAGAAGCCGTACCATTTCTATTTGTTGGCCGTACAATTTTTTTATTGGCATGTGTGGACCAGAAATAAGACTTTTGGTTGGAGGGTTGAAACACCTTCTTTTCTTGTAGTTTGTCTACTACATCTCCAACGTCCAAACTATTCAGGCTATTTCATCACCTTTCAACTAAGTTACCGGTTCGGGTTCAGATTTGGGTTCGGATTCGGGTACGGATTCGTGGATTTGACAAAAAAAAAATTTCTTGGGTACGGGTACGGGTTCGTCCATACATATATGTAATATCCCCACTTTGAAATATAATTTAATAATAAATGATGATAATATCCCCACTTTGAAATAGAATTTAATAATAAATGATAATAATAAAATTAAAATATAAAATGATATAATTAAATATGATTAATTAAAAATTAATTAAGGTAATGAAAAGTCAAACGACATGAAAGGAAAAGTTGTGACTCCCTCAACAATGATATATAAAAGGGAGAAGAAAACCTCATTTGAGAGAGGGGATAATTTGGTAATGAGAAGTGCAGATCTGATTTAAATAATAAGTGTAGATCTGTTTATGAAAGGTTGTGTCCCTTTCAAATGGTAGAAATAATGAAGAGTTGCACTCTTTCAAAGGGTGCTAATGGTGAAAGGGTATGTCTCTTGCCAAAGGGTATACATGATGAAGAGGTGTGACCTCTCCCTCAAATTGAGAGATATAAAGGGAAGGAATCAAAAGCATCTAGTGACATCACCATTGATAAGATCAGATCAGAATTGTTATCAAGTTACAGGAAGTAACATTTGTGTTCTTTGTGGTATGCCTCCCAATCTGCAGGTGAAATCTATACTGCGAACTCCAACTGCAGGCTACAATCTACGTACAGGTAAGAGGGGTTAAGAAGTCTTAAGGTATATATGTGTGTGGACGTGTGTGCCACACACACACACATATATTAATGCATTTTTATGAATACATATATCTCTAATGATTACTTATATGAATGTAGCAATAAAGATAGAAATCTATGTAGAATATGTATGTATATTTAGGACCATTAGAAAGATTAAAGAATATGTAAATGAAGACGTAAATTATGGAATGGAAAATAGTAATGAATTATAAAATGTAATATTAATGTGATTATATGATGGAGGCTATAGGGAATGGAGGCTATAGGGAAGAAATTCCCTTAGCCTAATGGAGGGATTATGATAATCCCTGGTAGGCAGTATATACTGAATATCTATATGGATATATATGGCTTGGTTGACTAAGTTCATCCAAGAAGAGACGGATCTGGCTGGTCCCCTCTGATGGAATTGGATGATGAGATGCATCATCCAAGGCAAGAAATTGACATATGGTCTTCCTTGGATGGCTTGGGTATAAGAAATTACACCCAAGACAGGAATCGAATTAACCTTCGATTTCTTGGATGGCTTGGGTGTAAGAAGTTACATCCAAGACATGAATCAAATTAACCTTCGATTTCCTGGATGGCTTGGGTGTAAGAAGTTACATCCAAGAAAGGAATCAAATTAACCTTTGATTTCCTGGATGGCTTGGGTGTAAGAAATTACATCCAAGACAGGAATCGAATTCACCTTTGATTCCTGTTATCACTTGAACTTGCACCCCTGTTTGCTAAGCTATCAACTCAGCAGGCTTGTGACACATGGGAACCCTCCTAGGCCTACGGGTTGCCTAAAAATTGGAGTGAACCTCCAGAGTAAGCTGGTTCTTTTCAAATTCTGCACCTAAACTAACGGTTTCTTCAGGGAAAAGAGTAAGGAGGAGAACATGTAAAATTGAAAACTAAATCTAAGGTGATTGCACTAGATGATATGTTGAAATCCAACTAAGTAAAAGATACACAGTATAATAATGATAATGAAGCTCTTTTACACTAACCAACAACCCATGATCTTTGCATTAATGCTTCATAAGAAGGCTGGATAATCACAGTCCTAAGAGGGAAAACTCCTTTCACAACCTAAGACTGATAATTACTAAAAAACACAGCTTATGACCTGCAAGAACATATGTATTTCTGTATAAGGCATCAACAGAAAGTGCAATTTTAAGGGGGGCAAAAAGCCAACCACAAAGAACTGACTAACACTAAAGACACAATAATAGAAAAGATGAGAAGTAGAGATGTATGCCAAGCTATTATCCCTGCCAAAAAGGTATCACCAAGCTTTATAATTCCTAAAAATGTGTTACAAAAACATTCCTTCCTGCAGAGAGAACTCAGAAATTACAGTCTGCTAAAGGATGAATGAAGAAGAAAACTAACCAAAATGAAGGCTTCTAGTATATAAGCTTTTTTCCAAGGCAGTCAAAAAGGCTCCACCTCCTCATTTTAGGTCGAGCAAACTCAAAAAACCCACCTTTTTGGCCCCAAACATGTCTGAAAAGGAATGTACTTGAGCCAAAAAGTCAAGCCACCCATTCTAAAACTCTCATTTCGCTCCTCTTTTTGCATTCAACTTTCTGGAAACTTCACTTGGAAGCTCTGCTGGGCGCCGCTAGGGTTTGAACTGGGCACGAAAGGAGAAAAATTTTCTGGTGCTGGGCGCCGCTATGAGTGTTGGGCCTATGGGGCGTTTACAGCCTGATCTCCTTTCTGTGTATTTGATGATTCTGGTAGCTTAAAAACTGCGAATTTCTTAGCATCTCCTTGGCATTCGACACTTATCTCTACTGCTGGGCACGATTTTTTCTTGGCTTTTCTCTCTGCTTACAGGTTCGCTATCTTTCACTAAGTCTGGAAGGAATATTTGTATTTTTTTCAAATCATTGCATGGCTTTTCAATTTAACTTGAATATCTCTAAACACGTAGAAGAAACAGATAAATAGAAAAATATATGATGGAGGAGAAAACAAATGGGAGGTACGAGGTGGGTTACAAATAGCAACTAAAAGATATTCTTGTGACACCATTGCTTGTAAACTCATGGAACTGAATTTGCTTCTTGAGCCCTTCGACCTTGCCATATTCTTGATTGAGTCCCAAAATGATCTACTTTTATTCTCCTCTGCAGCAGCTTCACGTTATGTACTCATTTTTCTGTCTCTGCTTTCCTTTACCTGATTGATCTCCAGCTTTTGAAAAAATTGAGAAAGACTTGCTGGTACCATGCAGATGTGCCAATTCCTCAACTAGTTTGTGTTCCACAGCACTGATTTTTTTTTTTTTTTTGGGAATGGCAACATTCACTACAAATAGGTGATTGCCCCTCCTTGATGGCTTTTCAAGCTTTGGAATGCCCATATTATGCATTACTAACACATCACCTGGTTGCGTTCCTGCAGGAATTTCAAGACTTTTGAATCCCTCCACAGTCTCCACCTTTAATATTGTTCCCAGTATTGCCTCTGTGTAGTTGATAGTAACTTTAGAACGAAGGTTGACGCCATCTCTTTCAATTCCTTGCATTTCCTGTATATTAAGAAACACATACAGGTCACCAGCTGGGCCCCCCCTTTTTTTTTTTTTAGAGTCTCCATCTCCAGAAAGTTGTATGGTATTGTCATCACTTACACCTGGTGGAATTTCAAGTTTTACAGTCTTCTTGGACTGAACTCTCCCATCCCCACCGCATTTACGGCATGGATCAGTAATCACCTTACCTTCACCTTTACATTTTGAGCAAGTAGACACCTGTGAAACAACCCCGAACGACATCCTCTGTGTTTTCTTCACATGGCCTTTGCCTCTGCAATCTTGACATTTACGACTGCTTGCACCAGACTTTTCCCCATTCCCTATGCAACTTCCACAAGTCTTCCAGAAAAATATATCAAATTCCTTCACAACTCCAAAAACTGCTTCCTTAAAGCTTAGAGACAAGTCAAATCTTGACCATCTGGTGCATAAAATGCAGCCTTGTACCATGTTAGTGGCTGTCTCTGAGGAACAGCCACTCTTTTCACCCACTGAACAGAGGATTGCCCAGATGTCATATGTAGATCCTTCAATTGGCCTTTGAAGCCGAGCTGGTATGACCACTTTTGCCTGGATAAGCTATGTGTTCATAGATAACTGAGATATTTGGTACCTTTTGTTGCACAAAATACTCTTGAATCTGAATATCATTTGCAAGGATGTAGCTATCTTGGAATTGTTTGAAATATCTGATCAATCATGCCTCTTCCAATTTATCATAAAAATTTTCAGGCTCGATGCATAAAATGTCCTCTTAATGATCATTTGTAAATATTTGCACGCCTTGTTCATGCTCCTCGCATGCATTTTTTTCTTATACCTTTTGGAAAAGCGTATTAATGTTGTTTGAAGATTCGTGCACCTGCTGTCATGGAAGATATGTAGCCTGTGGCGTGAATGATTGCTGCCCATACTGACTTTATATCTTGTTTGTATCACTTTCTGAAATATGACTACATGCCTTTGTGAATTGATCACTGTGATTGTATCTTTGATTATATGCATCCCCTTCGTAATTGTGTTTAATGATATCTTGCATTGTGTTAGAAAATGTCTTCGTCATGATTCTGAAAATGCATTGTATTCCTTACTATTTGCTGCTCACTGAGTCTGAAAAACTGAATGTTGCATTTTCTATACTTAGTGTATAGCTTTATGTATGCACTGCATATCTCATTAGCATGCATAAATACCTTGTCCACGTCTTTTAAAAGGAGAGTCTTATCATGCTTATTGGCTGATCATGCGATCGCATACTCGCATTTTGTTACTCTTTTTCTATCACCAGCTCTGATATAATTTCATTGTATGAGACCTTGCTATCGTTTCACATGAGCTGGGCTCAACCCTTGTGGGAGCCTCATTCATCTCCACTCATTTTTGTGAATTTTATGACCAGCAAGCTGTCCTTTTTCCTAATCCTGCACATGAAACAAACATGTTAGCAAAAATATGCATATGTATGGTGATTTTCCTTTGATCTGATAGCCTTTCGAGATCCCTTTGTGATGCGAGTTATATGCATCTGATGCATGTAGGGATCATATATATATATATATGCGTGCATTAGTACACATGTTAGGAATGTAGTCAGCCATTGCTTAGAACAAAATGTTTTAACGCATTGCATATTTTAACTCTTTTGTAGATACCAGAAAGAAAGCAGATACGGACCAGGGTTAAGTAGCAAGACAAAGGCAACATTGAATCTACTTCAACTGTTCCAGTCATTCAGGCAATGACTGGTTCCATTCTCAACATGCCTTCTTCACTTTTTGTACTTATGTATACATATCTGTATATTTCCTTTCTGCACTTGATGCATGTAGCTAGTCTCACGGCTCTTTGTGTGGGACGCATGTTTGAATATGAATAAAATACTTCTCCTTTTGATGAGATGTCTCTCTCTTTTGTTGTTACAAACTAGAAGTATTTAAAAATACCATCTTTAGCTCACTCCTTAGTGCAGTTGGAAACACAAAAATAGAGAATTAGTACATACTTGTTTCTTTTTGTAAAAACTAGCATCTCTTAACCTATTTTTCAGCTAGAAGCGAAAAATAGGTAACAATTCCCTGGATGGCTTGGAACCAAGATGGGTTCCAAGAAGGCGAGCTTCACAACTGCCTAAGGACATATCTTCGTATGGCATTCGTATCCTTTTTATTTTTAAGAATTGAAATTAGTGTTAATTAAGTAATTGAGCTATAATTGCAAATTAGATTAGTTATGTATATATTTTTGTTGTGTTCTAACAATCTGTTTTGCAGGACAATGATCTCTAACTAGTAGGGACATTACAATATATATATATACACATATATTATATATATATGTTCAATATATACAATTCATACAAAAATAAAATATACAATGTGACTTTCCATACATAAATGATAAATGATAAATCCATAATTGCCAATGCCAATAAATATTCATATATCGCAAATGTAATCAGTAAACTAATAACTAAAGTCTAATATCATGTCATGTCCCCACTCTAGCTCAGTCTAGCAGAGACATGTGAGTCAGCTTATTATGGGGTCTTGTAGGCTGACAGGGTTGGACAGAGACCCGGTATGGTTATTCAGTGTTGGAGACTTGGTATTCTAGCAGTTATTGATCAGTTGGGAGACATTCCTTGTTTTTAGGAGGCAGTTCCTACTTTTTAGGAGGTTTGATCATGCCCAAGGTTGGGTCTCCATGAGATGCCTCTTTGGGTTCAGTTTCAGAGAGATTGGGCTTGTTTCCTAAATTTTAGGAGCATCCCTAGATTTTAGGGATGAGACTACCAGTGAATCCTTGATTTCTGACTTCAGTCACAGACAGGTGACAGGATGATTTTAGGGTTTGTAATGTCAGTTGGGCATTTTATGGCTATTTGGGTTATATTTTTAATATTTCCTAAGTTAGCGTTTAATAATTAAATAAGGCTAAGTTGTTAGCCATTTTGGAGTAATAAGGGGATTTTTGGCCTCATCTGGATGCGCACCCTATTGTGTGATAGCTCGTTGGAAAGATCTTGAAATTCTTTAAATCTTTCTCTTTGGTCTCAGGGCAATTCAGTGAGCGGATTTCTGTCTATGAGGAAAAAGGTCATTTTCTAGTAACATGACCACTTTAAAATAAGAAATTATAACATTTCCACTAGACCATGCCACTTGGAGACAATTAGGGTTCGATTTGCAATTGAGAGGGGTTATAAGGGGATAGGAGCTTCATTCTATCATCATCTTTTGCATATTTGACAACTTGTATGAATTTGCTCTGGAGAGCGATTTCTAGACTGGGACGCAAACCCCAGGATTAGGATTGGCTGGGACGTAGCCCTCAGCAATCTTTGGCACCGGACTTATAAGGCATTGTGTGTGGTGATTAAGGACAGAGGCATCAATTCTCAGTAGGGTTTCAGCGTGGCCTACCATCTTTCCAGTGGAGACGTGGTTCATTGCAGCTGGAGGAATGCCATTTGCAGCAAATACACCACGTGGTGTATAGGGTATTGCTTGTATTCACTTCTAGTGTATGTGGGGTTGGAGAACATTCTTCATCTTCCAGTTTGACTTTGAATTTGTATGAGAGCTTGGGAAATACATTGGATTCATTGTTTGGCTTTGTAATTCAGACAAATCTGCTTGGTACGATTTGCAATAATTCTGACTTTTGCTGTATACCTCATTTATTTCAGTATTGCTTCATATTTGCTGTTATCTATTCCTTCCTATGCTATTAAACAATCAAAAACACAAAAACAAACAACCCTTTCTGCACTTCTGTCTAGTTCTGTAAGAAAAACTTAAATAAACAGGAAAACAAAATTAAAAATAAAAAAATTACAGTAGGTTAACAGCAAAGATCTATCAGGGATCTTTCATATCATATTCATAATTTGCAAAAAAAGATAATATTCAAATTTCAAATATTTTTTTAAAAAGTCATAAAGGGGCGAATTAGAGTTTTATTATAGAAAAATTATTTTAAAAAGTCTTTTTTTATTGTTTTTTTGACCCGTGGGCCCTGTTTTTGGGAACCCACGGGCCTGGGTTCACGTGAGTCCTCCTGGGTTCGACCTGGGTTCCATCCGGGTCTTTCCCAGGTGGCCGAGTTCCTTGTGGGTCTTGCGTCATAGGACCCACAGGGAACCCGACCACCTGGGAAGGACCCATGAGGAACCCAGGGAGAACCCGAGGAGAACCAGGACCGGGTAAGAACTAGGACCCAGACCCAGGTCAAAAGGGGAAGAACCGGTATCTTAGCCTTTCAAAGATGGAGAAAGTGCATTCTGGACTTGTACGTCCATTTTGGTCAGATTCATAGTTTTGGCTGGCAACTGTCAGAATTTTTTATTTAAAATAAGCTGAGGATTTACGGGTATGCAATTAGTAGTAGAATTCATTGTAGTAGTTATCTCATTCATAATATAGTTGCAGTTGCTCCCAATTCCATTCTAATTTAGTTTTATGTGCATTTCTTGCCTGACAAAAGTGTTGTTTTTGTTTTAATTATCTAAAACCCTTGAAAAACACAAAAACAAATCAGTAATAGCATTTCAGAGAAGTTAGAACCAACATGGTTCATACAGAGTAATACAGTAGAGGAATGCATTGTAGCAGCGCTAGGTGGTAAAAAGTAGTGACTTTCACTATCACAGTAGCCAATGAAGAATGTTCATTATCTTCAAGTTTAGTGGTTGATCCTCATCAGGTTATTGTCATTACCATTCATGTTCAAATGATACAAGTTGTTGCTCCTAGATAAATATCTTCACCGATGTCAAATACTTCAAGTTCCAACATCTTGTAGCAACATGAAGACCTCTTAGATAGAGGATGATGTAAATAGAGTCGTGTCTTGGACACATAGATTAGTTTCAATTATGCATTTGTAATTTCCCTTTGACAAATTACATGTAATGACAAAAATTGTAATTGCAAGTAGTCACATTACTTGCATTCTTGTAGCTTGTAATAAGTCATAGTTACTTGCATTCTTTTAACTTGCAATAAGTTCAAAAACACTGTAATTTGTAATAAGTCATAGTTAGTTGTGGAAGAAGTCTTAGTTAGTTGGACTTCTCCCACTTTTTTCTCTTAGCCCCTCCCATATATATTGGAGGGTGCTCTATATAATTTTTTTCTTTTTCAGCAAGCAAGAAAACTTTGTAGAAATTTACAATCATAAAGACTTTGTGCTTCATACTTGTAAATTGTTTTCTTAAGTAATATCAAAAAGGTTTTTAAGTTTCAAACTTTGGGTTGAAGTCTTGCCCTTATATCCATTGTGTTCTTGTATCATAGTGGTATACTTTTCTGAACTTGCTTGAGATTATAACGAGATTGTTGAAAGTAGCTTTGATCTGATTTCTTGTAGACTTTGTGCCATAAGTATTAAGGGTTAAATTATTGTAGTTAAGTGTTCAAAGATGAGAAGAGTTGCAAGACTTTGTGCTTGTGGTTGTTCCCATTTTAAGTAGTTGAGAGGTACATCATATTCGTAGACTTTGTGTTGTTATATGCTGTATATTATTCTAGTTTTAATCATTTTGAAAAGGTGAATTTGTGCTTTGTTTCTATTTTCTCGTCCCGAGGGAAGTGACGGAAGACTTTGAGATTTCATGGAAACTTCACTTCCTTTTTGTTTTAAGCATTCTTGTTATTTCTTTAAGCTACTGTATTTGTTTTCAAAACTGCTATTTCTTTTCTAGGAAGAGAAAATAATATCATCTTTTTTGAAAAAAGAGAAAAGGATGTTGTACCACCCAAGTTAGATTAGTGTTTAGTTAGTAATAATATAAAAGGGGGAGCCTTCCCTTAAATTAGGAGAGTTTTATACTCACACGCTATGGTTGAAACCACAATTTTGCACATCTTCCCAGGTGTACAAAATTTTCAACCAACAGGTGGACATTATAGATTGGAAGGCAATCAAGGAAGTTGAGAGTAGCTAACACCTTAAATGAGATCAATATCTATGGTTCACTTTCATATGTTGACTAAGGAAGGCAACTCACTTTACAAAAGCTATTTTAAATAGTAAAAAGTAGTATGTTTTTACACTACAGTTAAATGAAGATCCCCACATGTCTGTACCACTTTTCTGCCATCAATTTGTAGCAAGTTATAAATCATATTCATTTGTGGATATTGGATTCCTTAATCTACACATAGGTGGTTCCATTGATTAGTATGCAATTATGAAAATTTTTAAGCATACACAATAACAAGATCCCCTATTCTCCACATTCCACGTAAGTATGGATCCACTAAATTAAAATTTAGTACATATACAGTAATAACTTGTCCATATATGACTTCCCAATAGAAAACATGAATTTTGACCACCAAGACCTATGCAATGGAGGTTCTCAATTGGAATAAGGGCTGACTGTGAGGTACCAATCTGGGTCAGATCAGTCTCATTATGGATGCATGCCAATTTGTGTCAGTTTGAGGACAATAGATGTGGTGCTGCAGAAAACTGAGGAAGAAGGAATTTACATCCTATAATTTGATTTCAATGTTCCCTTGGTCCAAGTTTCTGGTGAGTCATGTGATGACAAGAGAGAAGGCTCAAAAGAAAAAGTGACTAAAGGTAGAGGGAAGAACACCAACACAAAGCGAATCTTTCAATGGCACATGTATTGGTTTTACCTAGTGTGTTGAAGTGTGTCTAACATGTGCAATAGAAATGATACTTGAGAATGTCATGCCGAGTAAATTGCTTTTACTCCAAGAAAAGGAGGTCATATAGGTTGTAAGAGTTGTGAATCTGTTTGTCCAATGAAGTAAAACCATGTTGAAGAAAATCAGTAAAATGACACCATAACTTTTGGAGAAAGTGACATACCAAGGCTAGTAACTGTTTATTAAAAACATAGAATTAGACCAAGTGATAAAATAACATATAGAGTCTGACAACTCCCGGGTGTTGGAAGGTTGGAAGAAGTGTAGCTTGAAGTAAAAGTCCATGTAAACAATGACTTTTCAAAGCTGTGATATATATCAATACGAGGCTTAATTTCCTCCAGCAAAGGTTCCTAGATTTGTTGGAGAAATTCACAGGTAATTCAATAGTTTCGATCTAAGATTCCCTACTACAATTAAACAGTATTGATTGAGCTTCTATACATAAATGCATCATGCTTAAACAAATTTTACATTGAAGGTAATCTATGAAGGAAAAAAAATATGTGGTACTGAAGCTAGACATCTACTTCACCTATATAATATGCCAAAAACCCTCATTGTTCAATCACTGAAAATATGTCTGCTGGTGTTTACAACAAGATACAATTCAGCATTAACAAAGAATTGGAGATGAAGGGCAATGCAGAATGAAGATTTTCACCTGCACCATTTTCTACCTTCCATATTAAAATCTTGTTCTCAGAATGTTTGTTTTTTGTAAGCACGTATGGCTCTTTTTGGAGCAAAATGTAATTTCTATGCTTCGGTTTTTTAATTATCAACCTTATTTTTTTCTGGTTTTAGAAAAAATCCTAGCCGTTCACAATATTAGTTTATATCATTGTCTAGAATTTCTTGTACCAAACTGCCTTTTTATTATGTTTTCATGCACGTAACATTTACACCTTGCAAAACAAAAGTGAATGGTCTTCAAAGGATGGTGGTTTGGAGGAGATTTCTCCCATGGTGAGTAACGGGACACTATAAATGAGTAGTTTGAACTAAACTATGTTAGCGTTTAGTTTAAGTTTCTTTGTTATACTTTGCCACGTTGTTGGATCTTATTTCTTTTAGTGCACACATCGTATCCTTCAATTGGAATTTAAGTAGCAACCAATGATAAGACCAACCTTCTTTTCCCTGTTAAATTATTTATGTGCAAGTATCTTGAGACATGTACTTTAGTCAGTCATTGAGAACATGCATGCATATTATATGAACTAATTTACAAGTATGACATATCTTTGTGAATTGTGTGTGTGTGTGTGTGTGTGTGTGTGAGAGAGAGAGAGAGAGAGAGAGAGAGAGAGAGAGAGAGATCTTACATGTACATAAGTGATGAACTCATCTGTGAAGGAAGCTTCCCAAATAGATTATTATTTCCAAGAAAGCTGCGATTGTTGCAACATGAATTGTGTTCAGATAGGTCCACATTATCAACTCCCATAATGAGATTAATAAGATATTTTTGAATGCATATACTTTTAGATATACCTATGATTCAAAGTTCAAACAAATATAGTTTTTTAGGCAAGTGACTTACAGGAATATCAAAGATCTCAAATTTTGAAGTGAAGCAGGAAACTCTCCTGTAAAATTATTAAAACTCAAGTCCCTGACAACAAATAGTTCAAAATAAGTAGATATAGAAAAATAAAATCATTCATGGAACACGTCAAATTTGAATCATAAACTAAAATCTGTATATTTTTCAAATTTCTAGCTCTTGAAGCTTTTCATAAAAACACTATCACTTATTGAATACCATACACTCAGTCCCTATAGTTATTGCTATGACGGCCTTGTGAAATTTCAGTCAATTGAGTGATGTTTTATTAAGATTTAAGTTTGTATTTTTTTGAGTCAATCTCATTGGCCCATATACATGATTAGTGGTTCATAAGAACTTTTTAAATTATAACTAAGTAGATACCTAAAAAGAGCACTTGTTAATAAAAAAGAACAAAATGGAACTTGTTTACTAATTAGGAGTTAGATATCATAATCTTATATAACTGACCAAAAGCAATTCAAGTTTTGTGAAATGTCAAGCTATCTATGTATGTTTTCTATGACTCTATATAATTAATGTGGAAATACAAATCAGCATTAGAGAGGCTTATATGGTATGTATAGTGTAACAAGCTCAGATTAGTTTGCTGTAGATAATTGTCTTCCAAGCCAGTATTCAATTACTCTTAACAATATAAGGGCTAGCCGGCTAGGGAATGAGAAAAACTAAGATATGAATGCTAGACTAATAAAAAGTAAGTTGATGCTATATGATTTTTTAAAGACACCGGGGATGAATGCCAATAATATATTGATATGAATGGATGGAAGTTATCTAGCTAGCATCATATGTAAATCTTCTTTTTATGATACAGCTTGAATTTAATGAGATGACCTGTAACATGTGTCAAATAGCCTTCAATGAAAAAGTGAGCTTGAGGTTTTCTTGCCAACATAAACAACACATTCAAAATGATTTTGTGTTCCATTGGGAATGAAAAATACCAATTGTTATTTTTTCTGTTTGGTCATTTTTTACTTATTTGATTAGGAAATTGAGCTTGAAGTTTTCTAAACTACATAAACAAAGCATTTTATTTTCATAATATATAGTTTTAATCATATGACCTATGACTCATGTGTCAATTGGTCTTTGATAGGACACTGAAGTCAAAGTTTTTCTTACAACATAAATGAAGCATTCCAAGATTTATTCAGCACCAACACACATGGAAACATACCAAACTTTCAATTTTATTAGGCAGCATTCTTACTTCTTTGATTGCTATAATATCTTGAATGGAAGAAATTAGATTCTACCTTCACGTTGATATTTGATTTTTTTTGTTTTATGTCTAAGACCTTTTTCATCATTCAAACTCTCTCTTAGTCCACTAGCTTGTATTACCTCATATTGAAAATGCAAGATGATGATTGGTACAAGAGTTATCAATCAATTACTAGAATTAAGAATTTTCTAGCTTCTACAAACTAAAATCAGTGTTTATGGGGATACATGACTAGGGATGTAGGCAACATCCTTAACATTTTGGGAAGTTGGGAATTTGGAGGGAAGTATCCTTTTCTAGGACTAGAAAACCTGCTCTATGTGGTATTGTTGACGTGGCTAAAATTGCATTGCTACAACTCTCTCCGATCAACGCAGAATAGAATGTTCTTGGTGAGTATCCTATCCTCTCTTGTGTAAGGAATCCCTAATGCTGATTTAGTTGATCAAAGGGGACAACCTCAAGGTTCCAAATGTCAGGTCATGACTGCAGGATAACTCAGCGGTTTGATGTGTTTTTGCTGGTAACACAAGGGGCCTTACGTTTACAACAAGTTGGTCTCCATCCAGTGATGTTGATTCTCAAACTACGAAATAAGATCAAAAGGGAAGGGTTTAGGGATCCTAAGTGCAATGATAGGAATGACTAGTGCTGTGGGTAGATAGATTTCCATAAACCAGTTCTTGTTTTGCCAGAGACATCCTCACAACTTGACAAGAACGATGCAAGCTCCAAAGGATAAATGGATTTTCAAACTGTGGGGATTCATCTAGGCACCCAATTCTGGTGCAACCCAAAACAAACACCTACAGTTGAACTAAGCACAGTTTTGGGTTCAAACTAACCATGCATGATGACCTACAATCAACAGATCGCAAATGGTATGAATCTGAAATGCATCAAATACCCCCCACATTTTGCCATTAAAACCATTGAACTCTAACAAACCAATTGAAAGCATACCATGCAAACAGAAGAAAACAAAGACAACAAACACCATGTTTCAATGTTCATATATTTTCTTCAGTTGCCATTACAACAATTTCTGCAGCAGTTCTATGCTACTCCTAATAATCTAACTAATTCTAACCTCTAAGAGTCTAAAAATCTAACCTGATCTAATCCTTTACAATGAGAGGCATCCTGCCTTTCATAGATTTTACAAATTGAATCAAAGGCCAGGATTGATTGCATCCAAGGGCCCTGATCTGCCTTCTAGAAACTTGGCAACTTTAATCCATGCCTAGTTAATCCTCAGTTATCCTCCCAACCATATTCTCAACTACCTACAACTGTTTGGCATTAATTTAGCTCAATTCAGTAGTTGGAAATAAATGACCTGTGTCCCTTCACTTTAAATTCATTAGACGAGGCCCACAGGTAGTCATGTACATTAAACAATTTCAGTTTTTACAAACCATCTTTCTAGAATTAATTCCAGCTGTGTATTTTTGAGAATGCATAGACTTGTAGCATTCTGAGTATTCTTTTGTCTTCAATCTTGCTGGTTCAGTTGATGGCACGCTTCTTCGTACTTTGTTTTATGCACTCTACTGTGCATTCTTCATTGGCAATGTTTGGGACTATCGTTTTGATCCTACGCTCTTGCATTTTTGCTTCCCAACCTCGATCGTGATCTCGTCTTCTCGATGTTGTTGATCTGCAAACAAGCGATTTTGACTTGATTTAATCACCTCGCAAGATTTAATAAATTCAACAAATATTAAATGTCATCAAGGCAACGTTGGGCTCCGTTTCGGCGAATAAAAGGGGAAAATGAAAGATGTTTACTTTTTAAAACAATTTGAATCCCCTTTACTTCATTTCACTTTTTGATTTAAAATTGTGCCACTTAAAGGGAAAAGTTAGGCTTTTTGAAGCAAAATGTAAGAAAGTCCCTTTTCACTTTATCACTTAAAGTTCCCTTTTCTTCATTTTTCGGGCTTTTTCACCAAAATGCAAGAAAGTCCCTTTTTCACAATTTGCTAAATTCAGCCAAATCAATCAAGAAGTGCGATTTTGGTGCAGGAGCACCTAGAGTCTAGTTAACATGTCAATTAGATGTTTGACTCTTAGGAGTTAGGGGTCATGTCATTTTGACTCAATAAGGTCTATTGAGACCATTTGTAATGTCATTTCATGTTTTTAGGTGGGTATGTCAAATTTGGAGTCATAATTTGCAAGTTTGTAAAAGTTGTCAATGTTGTCATTGGGATAGTTAACTCGATAAAGTGTCATTGTTGTAAAAAGTTGTCAAAGTTGTCGTCAGGATAGTTAACCCGATAAAGTGTCATCGAGATAGTTTACTCTTTTTGGATTGGAAAATCTTGTTCAGCCGACTTTGATGGGCTATTCCAATAGGCATCCGATGCCTTGTTCGGTATAGCTATGCCAAAATAGGGACATCGGGGTAAGTTTACTCTATCGAAATTGCACATAATGGTTACTTCGCCTGTATCAGTTATTCCAATGGGTGATCAAGACCTCGGTTCGGGATTGTTATTTCGACATCGGTGTCCAACATTGATTTGTCATTTCAGGATTGTTATTCCGATGTCAGTGTCTACATTTGATTTTTCAAAATTTGGGAGTCCAACAGTCATGCAGCCCAAAGGTCTCTTGGGACTGTGGGAAAGTGCAGAATTTGGTATAAATTGTATAAGCAATGATTGGAAACAAAGGATATGATGTGAATTCTAAAAATTTGAATTTTTGAAAACTAATTTGAAATCATTGGCAACCAATTGGAAGCTCATTTTCTGCAATTACTCCTTTTTTTGCACATGCATGGTGTTGTATGGATTCAAATTGATTGGACAGTCATATGTATTTATAAAGCATTGAATTACCTTCCATTTGTCGGTGATTTGAGTTTTAGACTCGTTGTGAGGAAGAAGTTATAGCAGTTTTTCACAGAGTGACTTGGTTAGGTAGGGTAACTAGGGTTCAACACCAATTTGACCAATCCTCCCTCCTTGTCTTGCATCAAATTTTGTTTGCCTTAGGAATTTTTCTTTTGTTGTCTTTCATTTTTGTTTTCAAAAATGAAGGACCATTACATGAAATTTTTGTGAAAAAAATGAAAATTTTACTCTATGGCACGCTTCTCGAGGCAAAATTTTGACTAATCCTTGGATTGAATTAATCCTCAGTCCATCCTCGAACCACGTTTCAAATTCCATCACATTTTGGGTTCGTTTGCTATGTCATTCCTTCAATTTTGGGTTTTTTCTCCCTGACTGCAGGTGGGAAATTTTCCTTGAATTGCAAGTTTTAATGATTTCCTTTGTTTTGGTCTTTGTAGGAAAATTTTAGGCTAATTACAAGTGCACTTTATTGAAAAATAATAACTTGTAATTTGCTTTTTATTTCCCCTTTGTTGCTTTTTGGTTATTTAAGTTAAAATAGGGATTTTTTGGTTAAGTTACAAGTTTACTTGTAATTCTTTTGAAAAACCCCTACTTTAATGTCTTTTGCTTGTAATAGGGATTTTTAAGCTCTATTACATATGTGCAAGTTATTAAAACTACTTGTAGGGATTTTATTTTCCCTTTACAAGTAATTTGTAACTTACACATCTCTCTCCAAAACCCGATTTTGCCTAGAATTGAAATAAAGTTACATTTTAAACTTTCTATTTTGCCCAAAAATCCCGATTTTCTCCATAAAGTGCAAATTGGGGAATTTTAAACTTGCAATTGAATTTTTAAAACCCGATTTTTCCTTGTTGATGGAAAAAGTGAAATTTTAAACTTGTAGTTGGATTTTTAAAACCCGATTTTGCCTTGTTGAGAGAAAAGTAACATTTTAAACTTGTTGTTTTCTCTAAAAAACCCGATTTTCCTTATTGCATGCAATTTTAAACTTGTTCTTTCCCAAAAACCCAACCAGCAATATTGGAGGATTTTGTTGAAGATTTCCAACGATTTTTGTGGATAAATTCAAGGAGGAAGGCGTTTTGAATTCCTTGCTATTTTCATGCATTTTCCAACTCTCTTCATGCCATTTGGAAGACATTATCGCTAGTTTTATTGGGTTTTAACAGCAAAAACGTTTTTGAAAAATGCCATGATTTGCCTCATTCAATTGCCACAAATCTTATCTTTCCTAAATCGTTTTGGCTTGTCTTGCCTAGGCGTGGAGGTTGGGTGCTTTACTTAACCGATTCTTCATGCTTTTAATGGGCATTTTGATACATTTGACGTTTTTTCCAAAAACGTGGCTAGGGTTTTGGAATGCGGTAAATTTCTTTTCAAGAGTTCTCCTTCCTTCTTTCAGAGATTGATCATCTTTTTGAAGAGGCATTTTCAGTTTGAAGCAAGGTTTGATTTCTTTTCTTTCTTTGTTTCATTTTCTTGTTTTCTTGTCTTCTTGTTTTTCCTTTCTGGTTGTAAATTTGTATATGATTATTTTGCCCCAAAAATCGGTTTTGTGAGAGATTTTCCCCTTGCAAGGCAATTTGTGGATTGCATTGTTCTTCCCCATTTTCCCTCTTTACTTGTATTCGGGATTTTAAATCCCGATTGCAAGTTGGATGAAAATAATTGTTCTTCCCTTACAGTTAAAAGAATTTAACCACTTTTGGTTGAAATTCCAAGTTGCAAAGATGAAAAATACCCATTCTTTCAAAATCGGGTTTTTAGAACCGGATTACATGTTGAAAGTTCTTCCCATTTTCTTGAAGACGATCTTCCCAAAATCTTTTCGTTTTCACTCATTCATTTCCATCATCCGTACATACTATTTCATCCACTCATTTCACACCTTCATCCATTTTTTCCATTTAAAGTCTACCTATGGTCAGCCATCCAGAACCCGAAATTGGTCCAAAATGCACTCAAAAAATACTTGAAAATGAGTTTTAAAGGTCCAATTACAAGTGCAAACTTGTAGTTACCCATTACACATATGAAGTTGCATGTTTGTTCTCCACAATTGCAAGTTAATGCTCTTGTTTTCCCCACACATGTAATGCAGCTTCCGGAACCCGAAATTCACTTGTGAGCCCATTTTCGCATCAATTTATCTCTTCCCTTGTCAGTTCGGTTTGCACACACGATCTACCAAATCAATGGATTAAGGCATGGGCCTTATTTTGCAAGAAGATTTCAAGAATGAAGGATGATACAAAGAAGAGATACAACAACAATTCATGGTTGAGAGCATAGAATGCTTTCAAGACAAAGATGGTCATGACGTGAAAAGAGGAAGGCAGCCCTTTCCCTCTTGAAAAGCTAGTACTACCCCAAGCAAGAAGATAAGGATGCAAGTTCCCGTTCTGGTTCAAGATGTCTTTACCAATCTAGAATACTTCAAGTTCTAGCATCCTGAAGCGACATGAAGATCATCACAGACAAAGGATGATGCTGTTAGAGTCGTGTCTTTAGACACATGGAATAGTTTTAGTTATGCATTTGTAATTTAACTTTGTAATTGCAAGGTAACTTATTACTTGCACTTTTGTAATTACATGTAAAGCAACTACAAGTTGTGTTCAATTAGGACTGTAGTTGGAATAAGTCTTAGTTAGTTATTGAATAAGTCTTGGTGGTTGAGAGAATCTCTCAAGTTAGTTAGGATCCTCCCACCTTTTTCTCAAAGCTACTCTTCTATAAATACTTGAGGGGTCTATTGTAATCTTCATCTTTTGGAAAGCAAGCAAAAACTCTGCCAAATTTACAGCAAAGAAGTCTTTGAGCTTTCATGTGTAAATTCAAGAATTGAAAGGAATAGAAGGAAATTGCTCAAGCTTTGAGTCTTTGTGCTACATACTTGAGTTTGTGTTCTATATTATCTTTCTTCCAAGTGTTTCTTAAAGAGATTAATCACATTTGATTTGCAGTCTTTGTGCTGCAAGTAGTTGAGGTTAATATAGATTAAAATAAATATTTTGTTGAGAGAAGTTGTAAGTCTTTGTGCTTTCACTTGTTCTTAGGAGAATTTAGGAGTAGATTTTGTGAGAAATAGCTGTGAGTCTTTGAGCTTATACTACTTCCCATTGTTTTAAGTAGAAAAGAATAAGATATTCCAATCTTTGCACTGTTATAATTTGTTCTTGATAGAATTAGTATAGAAAAGGGTAGATAGGACTTCATGTAATCAAGTCTTTGAGCTTGATATTGCTATCCTGTCTCGAAGGAAGTAACGGAAGTCTTTGAGCTTTCAGGAAACTTCATTTCTTTTCTCTCATTTCATTTCGAAAGTTGTTACTGCTATTTTATATCAAATCGCTATCACTTTTCTGTGAAGAGAAAAAGATATTGTCTTTCTTGAAAGAAGAAGAAAGATTGTTGTCCCATCCTATTTTATTTTCAAAGTTGTAGTTAGATAGGGGGAGCCTTCCCTTAATTAGGAGAGTTTTACTCACACGCTGTGGTTGAAACCACAATTTTGTATATTTCCCCAAGTGTACAAAATTTTCAACCAACAACTTTTTTGCAAAATGTGTATTTTGGCCTATTTAACCCTTTTAGGCAATTTTTGGCTTTACACTTTAATGCCTTACTCCTTAGTGAAATTCGGCCAATTTGGATTAAATGAGTGATTTTCTTTCTAAGTTATAATGCCTTTGCAAAAATTGGGCATTTTGGCAAGATTTTGACAAACTTTGGCCATTTTGGCATTTTTGCGAGATTTTGACAAACTTCAACCATTTTGGTATTTTTGTGAGATTTTGACAAACTTCAGCCATTTTGGCATTTTTGCGAGATTTTGACTTGTTTTCTTTTTGTGTCAACATTTGAATCTTTGCCTTAGATTCTTCTTTGTTCAATTTTCCCTTGCAAAATGAATTGCAAGTAACATTTCAATGCATCCAAGCTGCTCGTCAAATCCCTATTTTTGAGGTGCGAAATCTTTAGGACTTAGGACTCAGGATAGCTCAATTTCAAGTCGAATCATCTTCTTCAAGCTCAGATTTCTCATTGTTGTTATCCACTCTACCTACTCACAAAAACTCCTACTCAGGGCCTCAACGAGGTAAATACAAAAAGGGGGGACCCTGTTGACAATGGGGAGTGTGTGCAATGAGCACAACAGGTACATAAAAATAGAAAAAGGTGATCTTTTAGGAAAAATACTAAAAAGTCTAAAATGCTAAAAGGGGGAGGATTGTCAATGCAAATTCAATGGAATGCATTTATTTTAGCTTGTTGAAGTTATTTAAATTCTAATATCCATCCCCATTGTTGGTAAATAAGGTTTACATTTTGTAATAAAGGCACCTTAGTGATTTAGTGTTAGTAATTAAAATGTTTAGTTAGTTTTGTGTTGGTTGGAATTAGTTTTCCATTGGTTAGTTTGGGGAAATTACATGAGAATGCATGCTTTATAGGCATTTGCATAATACATTGTAAGAAAACCTTGGATGGATAATAATATCATTTTACATATTTTGTTATTATCCTTGAGAGCAGTATGATTTAGTTTTATTTTACAATTTTTTCCTACAAATTTCAACATTGTATCAAAGCTCATGGGAGATCCTTAAGGCAAGGAGAAATATTTTGCTTCATACGAGTAGAAACATATTGCCAGAGTTGCCCTAGGTTTGTTTGTCTCTAAATGTTCACTCTACATCTCCTGTGACATTGTTCTATGTGTTACACTTTTGGTAGAGAAGTGGAGGAGATTTGATCAATTGCTAGAATACTGGTCAAGGAATGAATACAAAGGTCTTGATCATGCCACAACATAGGCTGATATTAGAGGTAAAGGAAACCATTGATCTACATGAATATAGAGGGTGGTTTTGTTAATGCTACTATTGTCCTATCATGAAGACTATGGGTGGTAGATTTCCAACGTGTGATTTGTATGAATAGTATTTTGTGATTTCGAGGTTTGGCAATAATAGGTTAGAGCTATATATATACAATGGTGATAAATATAAAATTGTGTTATGGTTAAGTATCCAAATATCTTTGTTCAAGGTATTAAAACTTCTTTTGTCTTTTGTAAGAATAGAATGTAATGTCCCCACTTTAGCAATTGACCAAGTGTATGTGCGTTAGCCTAGCTCTACATGGTCCCGAGGGCTAACGAAAGGTTTAAGGGGATCCTGGAGTGTTTTGGCCTAGTTATTTCCAGTTTGGGCTAAAACAGAATTGATTTACTTAGTTTTAGGCATGCTTACTATTTTTAGTAAGTCAGCAGGACACAACGAAGGCTAGCTTCGATGATTGGGTTCGATACTCCTCGACGAGAGCTTTTCGACAAGCTATCACTCGCGCTATTCAGAGTCCGATTGCTAATATATTTTAATGCCTGAAGTGTTATTAAAGTAACATTTAATTTAATTGTAAAATATTAAAGTGTTACTTTAATATTTATTTTATGGGGATGTGTGCAAATCAAAGGGGCACCCAAGGGAGACATAAGTGAATATTTTAATATTTTTTATATTGCACATCTTTTATCCCACATTGCTCAAGTGAGTTGGGTCAACCCTTGGAGAAAGAATAAAAGGAAGCTTTTGTGGCTTCACTCGGCATGTTGAATATGAGAAGAAATTGATGTGTGAGTTGCAGATCCGTTCTTGGCATTAGGGAACGTCTATCCTCTCTTGTGACATTCTAAACATCATTCCTTTGGGGTTTGGCCTTTGAAATCCATTGCTATCAGCTTCATTAGCAGGCAAATTGGGTGCATCTCCAGCTATAGGCAAATTTGGTGTTTTTGTTCATACCTTCTTCACTTCTTGTCCAATGCTTATGCCATTCTGAAGGGATGATTTTATGAAGATATTGGACTGATTGAAGACTAATTAATACTGTAGCAGCATTGTAGCGTAGCACTATTCATGTTACCGTAGCATGACACTATTCACGCCACTATAGCATGACACTATTCACATTACTGTAGCATGACACTATTCATGTTACTGTAGCAGCAAGATGGGAAGTCATTGTTGGAACATTATGGTGCAGGGCACCTTCACATGTCTTTTATGGAATTTTGTTTTTTTTCTTGTTTGGCATTGTAATAAGGATGTGTGATGACCATCCATGGAATTGTTGATCCTTTTGTGTGGTCAAGGGACTCTTAGGTCATGCTATAAGCCTAGAGTTACCCTTAGTCCACTAGGATCCTATTAGGTCTAGTATGGCATTTTCTAGTATTGTTGAGTTTTGACATTAGGAGATATATTTTTATGTTTTGTGATCATTATGGACATGTTAGAACCATTTATAAGTTGATTGGAGTCCTAGAAGGCAAAAATGCAAAAAATGCAAAAATTGTAAAAGTTGCTTTGCAACTTTGACAATTTTTTGAAAATTAGTTGAAAAATGGTTCTCATGGTTTCTCACCACCTTGGTTCAGTTGTAACAGTTTGGGGAAGCCTATTTAGGCCTTCAAAACAATTCCCAAAAGGTGGGGAGTCGAATTGATGTAAAAAGTGATAAAAATTCTGGAAAAAAACCAGTTTTCTGAGCAAAAACGTGTTTGTACGAATTTGTACGGATTGGAAAAGTCTGATACAGGTCCATGGTTGCATAGGCACATGAAATACCTTTCATATGAATCTGGTTTGACTGAATTTGGAGTTGTTTTGTGGAAGTTATTGCATTTTTTCTAAAATCAGCCCCAAACCCATAGGGTTTTGAGGAATTTGCTGCTATATGGACAATATCTTGCAATTCCAGAGGTAATAATTCATTCCCCTTTGGAATTTACAAGGTCTAAGGATGTACTATAATATCCCAAATGCTCAGGATCTGGTGATTGAGTTTTCTTGGTGTTTGTGCAAGCCTTAGGCTAAATATCCTCATGTATTTAGCCGGCAAGTGGATGAATGAAGAGTGCAGATCGGTGGAAGGACCAAGGGGTTGGTGAAAGCTGTTGAAAAGCATGAAATCAGATTGAATATACCTCTCAAGACTCTGTCCTAACCTTGTGTACCCATCATCAAGTGTTTGCTTGTGTTCCAAGCCTAAATTGGCCACTTAGGCCTATGAACCAAGTAAGGGTTTGATAGTGCAGGAGTGGGGTGAGGATCTGATCTCTTGGGGTTTGTCCAAACATCTGTTGGAGGTTCTAAATCAACAAAAACAGTACCAAATACTTTGTTTAATTTGTCTTGTGTTACCCGATTTCTATTTGTGAGACCTAGTAGCCTAGTAGGTCCAAATGGTGAAGTTGGTATTGTGGGGCTTGGGGAATCAAACCAGTAGTTGATTCTTGGTTGTTTAGGGTCCTTAAAGGTGTCCCTACTGCTGTTTTTCATCAGAGAGCAGATTTGAGTTATTTTTCCTATTTGAGTCTCACTAGGGGATTGAGTCTCTAAAGCAACTTTTGTGTCTAAGTTGAGTAACCCATAGGATTTGGGTTTGGCCTTTGAGTAGGTCTAAGGATTGAGTGAAGGTGAGCCTTCATACCTTTTGTGAAGTGTGGGTAAGGTTGACTAAGTTGGGAAAGTCACCTTGTGAGGTTTAGAGACGGTGAGCCCATTGGCACACTTCTGGTTGTGCACTCTGCATCAAGTGGTATCAGAGCACCACTAAGATCTTTGGTAGTGAGAAGATGTCAGAAATTGAATGAAATGATGGGGATGGATTTCCTCAAAACATCACCAACAAGGAGTTGGCAAAAATGTTCAAAGAACACCTAGCAAGGAGTAAGAAAATGGAGATGGAGTTAGAAAAACTCAAGCATAAACAAGAGACAAGAAGAGATGAAGAGGAATGTGAGGAAGAAGAAGAAGAAGAGGCCCCTAGGTCTCAGTTTGATGGATTAAATATACCTGCTGATCAAAGACACTTCCTAGAAGCCCTTGAAAAGGTAGGAAGGAAGGATAGCAAACCTGATGTTCCAATGTTCACAGGAAAGATGAATGCTGAAGAATGTATGGATTGGGTGGAAGCCCTTGAAAACTACTTTGAATGTGATGATACACTTGAGAGTTCAAAGGTGAAGATAGCCAAATCAAAGATGAAAGGACCAGCATTGAGTTGGTGGAACTTCTTGCAGAATGAGAGGGTGGAGAACAACAAAGCACCTATTACCACATGGAAGAAGATGTTGGCTGAGATAAAAAAACAATTTGTTCCTGAAGACTATGAAGTAACCCTCCACAAGAAGCTACATAATCTGAAACAAAAAGATATGGATGTAAGTACCTATACAGAGGAGTTTTATAAACTTTCTTTGAAGACTAAGATATCTGAAACTGAAAATCAGAAGTTGGCTAGATATGTAAATGGACTGAAATATAGCATTCAGGATGAGTTGAGTTTGTTTAACCCTGAATCAGTCCATAAATGTCATCAAATGGCTTTGAAAATAGAAGAAAAACAAAGGAAGAGAGGTGAACAAAACAATAGAGGTGGAAGAGGTAATCAAAACTTTAGAGGAAGGGGCAGATTTCATGTTAGAGGTTCATTCCAAAGGCAGCAAAGTGAGAGCAGCCAGCAAGATGCTGATAAAGATTCTAATCATAGAGGTACTCCTAGAGGTGGAAGAGGAAATGGAAGAGGTAGATTTGGAGGTAGAGGATCTAATGTCTTCACTGGGAGATGTTTCTCATGCAATCAGGTTGGTCACCAATCTTTTAGATGCCCTGAGAAAGCTAGCAGTAGTTCAGGCCAGCAAGGAGAAAGGAGAGTGCACCTAGCACGAGGATGACCACCAAAGTACCACTTCATATCAGACTGCCTCATCTAAGCTTGCTGATCCAGTGAATGGAGAATGCATCATGTTCAATAGAACACTCTTGACACCAATCAAGGAGGAGCCACCACAAAGGAAGTCCTTGTTCCGAACTAAATGCTTGGTGAATGGTAAACCATGTAAGGTAATTGTAGATTCTGGTTCTACTGAGAATTTGGCTTCTATTGAAATGATTGAGAAGTTAGGATTAAAGAAAATGCCTCATCCTAACCCATATAAGGTTTCATGGTTGAATAAGGAGCAACAAACACTAGTTAATGAGCAATGTTGGGTAAGTTTTTCAATAGGTGAATATGAGGATAAAGTTTTGTGTGAAGTAGTGAATATGGATGCTTGCCATCTTCTTTTAGGAAGACCTTGGCAATATGATACTAGTGCCCAACATGATGGGAAGAGGAATGTGTATCACATCAAGAAGAATGGTGAAAACTTTACAATGACACCCTTGCAGGATGAACCCAAGGATATGGTATTAACTAGTAGTGTGATGCTGGTTGGAGAAAAAGAATTTTTGAAAGGCTTGAAGGAGGACAAAACACCATGTTTTGCTGTTGTAGTGAAGCCTAAGGACAACATACCTAAGAAGGAGAAAAATCAGAACTTGTTGAAGAATGTAGGTCCCAAGGAGGTTTTTGATTTGTTGGATCAGTATAAAGGAATTGTTGCAGATGATACCAATGATACTTTGCCCCCTGAAAGGATGATAAGTCATTGTATAGATCTGATTCCAGGAGCCACTTTACCCAATAAGGCAGCTTATAAACTTACCCCTGAACAAAATGCAAAAGTAGCAAGGCAGATTCAAGAATTGTTAGAGAAGGGTTTCATAAGGAAAAGTGTTAGTCCATGTGCTGTACCAATAGTCCTTGCACCTAAGAAAGAGGGAACTTGGAGATTATGCATTGACTCTAGAGCAATCAACAAGATAACCATCAGATATCGGTTTCCTATGCCAAGATTAGAAGATCTCATGGATTGTCTAGGAGGGGCTAAGTACTACTCAAAAATTGACCTCAAGAGTGGATACCATCAGATTAGGATCAGACAAGGAGATGAATGGAAAACAGCTTTCAAGACCAATGAAGGTTTGTTTGAGTGGGTTGTAATGCCTTTTGGTTTGTCAAATGCTCCTAGTACTTTCATGCGCTTGATGAATGAAGTCTTAACACCTTTCATTAACAAGTTTGTTGTAGTGTATATGGATGATATTTTGGTGTTTAGCAGCAACAAGGAAGAGCATCTAAAACACATAGATATGGTTTTAAAAAAGCTTCATGAAGAGCAACTAAAAATCAACCTTGAGAAGTGTTCATTCATGCAAGAAGAGTTGGTTTTCCTTGGATTTGTTATCTCACAAGGAAATCTGAAAATGGATCCAGCCAAGGTTGAAGCCATTCTTAATTGGCCAGCACCTACAAATGCCACTGAGGTAAAGAGTTTTCATGGCTTATGTAGTTTCTATAGAAAGTTCATTAGAAACTTTAGTGGAATTTGTGCTCCACTCATAGATACTATCAAAGGTGGAAGGAAATGTGTATTTGTGTGGACTCATGAAGCAAGTAGGTCATTTGAGATGTTGAAAAAGAAGATTGCAGAACTTCCTATGCTTGTACTTCCTGATTTTCATAAGGTTTTTGTGGTAGAATGTGATGCTAGTAATAGAGCTATTGGAGGAGTCCTAAGTCAAGATGGGAGACCAGTAGCATTCTTTAGTGAAAAATTGAATGAGGCTAAACAAAAGTATTCCACTTATGACCTTGAACTCTATGCTATGGTTCAAGCCTTGAGGAAATGGAGGCACTACCTACTCCCTAAGGAATTCATTGTATACACAGACAATCATGCTTTGAGTTTTCTAAATAGGCAGGAGAAACTTCATCATAGACATGTTAAATGGATGGAATTCTTGCAATCTTATACTTTTACCATAAAACATAAAAAAGGAGTTGCTAATAAGGTTGCTGATGCTTTGAGTAGGAGGAGTTTAGCCATCAAAGAAATTCAATTGGAAAGTGCAGGTATCAATGCAATCAAGGATATGTATGCTACGGATGAAGATTTCAAGGAAGCCTACAAGGTATGCATGGATATGACAGCAAGGTATCATACTGATTTTTTTGAGTTTCTGATACAAGATGGAATTTTGTTCAAAGGTAGTTTACTTTGTGTGCCTAAGGGGTCAATAAGGGAAAATATAATCAAGGAAAAGCATTGTGGAAGCTTGGCAGGTCACTTTGGAGTAGATAAGACCTTGGAATTGGTGAGAAGATTTTATTTTTGGCCTAAACTTCAGACTGATGTAAGAAAGTTTGTTGAGACTTGTTATGTTTGTCAAAGAGCCAAGGGCCAAACATCTAATGCAGGACTTTATACACCATTGCCTATCCCTTCAAAGCCATGGGATTCAGTAAGTATGGACTTTATGCTTGGCCTTCCAAGAACTAAATCTGGTTATGATAGTGTGTATGTAGTTGTGGACAGATTTTCCAAAATGGCTCATTTTATTCCTTGCAAAACCACTCATGATGCTTCACATGTTGCTAGTTTATTCTTTAAAGAAGTAGTCAGACTTCATGGATTCCCTATGTCAATCATATCCGATAGGGATCCTAAATTTATAGGTCACTTTTGGAGGACCTTATGGAAAAAACTTGGAACTAATGTTGCTTTATCTTCAGCATAACATCCTCAATCAGATGGACAGACCGAGGTCATCAATAGGTCACTTGGAAACCTCTTGAGATGTCTAACACAAGAATATGGTTCAAGTTGGGATTCTATATTGGCACAAGCTGAGTTTTCTTATAATGATTCCATTAATAGAAGTATAGGTATGACTCCTTTTCAAATTGTGTATGGTGTGCACCCTAGAGGGATAATGGAACTCAGAGATGTCAGTCATATGGAGAAGAAGAGTGCTTTGGCTGAAGATTTTGTAGAGGTAATGAAGGATGTGCATGAACAAGTCAAGAACCGGTTGCAACATACCACTGAAAAATATAAGGCAGCAGCAGATAAGAAGAGAAGAGATTTGCAATTCAAGGTGGGTGATTTGGTGATGGTACATCTGAAAAAGGAGAGATTGCCAAAGGAGAAGTACACCAAGTTGCTGATGAAAAAGCTTGGTCCTTGCAAGATCCTCAAGAAGTGTGGCAACAATGCCTACAAAGTGGATTTACCTTCTTCTATTGGTTTATCACCTATTTTTAATGTTGCTGACTTGTATCCTTATAAAGGATCTGTAGATGATGTTTTTGTTGCAGGTGCATCAGATGTCCAGCATGATGAGTCACTCAAGGAGATATCCCAGCCCTCTACTCTAGAGATTGAGAGTATCCTTGACAAGAGGGTGATCAAACAAACAAGGAGGAAAGTGTATTATGAGTATTTGGTCAAATGGAAACATCAACCCCTGGAGGAAGCCACATGGATGACTAAGGAGGCCATTGAAAAGGCAGGGTTTCAGTTTGAGAGCATTCCAACTCAAGGGACTTGAGTTCTTTTGAACCTGTGGAGCATGGTGCAGGGCACCTTCACATGTCTTTTATGGAATTTTGTTTTTTTTCTTGTTTGGCATTGTAATAAGGATGTGTGATGACCATCCATGGAATTGTTGATCCTTTTGTGTGGTCAAGGGACTCTTAGGTCATGCTATAAGCCTAGAGTTACCCTTAGTCCACTAGGATCCTATTAGGTCTAGTATGGCATTTTCTAGTATTGTTGAGTTTTGACATTAGGAGATAGATTTTTATGTTTTGTGATCATTATGGACATGTTATAACCATTTATAAGTTGATTGGAGTCCTAGAAGGCAAAAATGCAAAAAATGCAAAAATTGTAAAAGTTGCTTTGCAACTTTGACAATTTTTTGAAAATTAGTTGAAAAATGGTTCTCATGGTTTCTAACCACCTTGGTTCGGTTGTAACAGTTTGGGGAAGCCTATTTAGGCCTTCAAAACAATTCCCAAAAGGTTGGGAGTCGAATTGATGTAAAAAGTGATAAAAATTTTGGAAAAAAACCAGTTTTCTAAGCAAAAACATGTTTGTACGAATTTGTACGGATTGGAAAAGTCTAATACAGGTCCATGGTTGCATAGGCACGTGAAATACCTTTCATATGAATCTGGTTTGACTGAATTTGGAGTTGTTTTGTGGAAGATATTGCATTTTTTCTAAAATCAGCCCCAAACCCATAGGGTTTTGAGGAATTTGCTGCTATATGGACAATATCTTGCAATTCTAGAGGTAATAATTCATGCCCCTTTGGAATTTGCAAGGTCTAAGGATGTACTATAATATCCCAAATGCTCAGGATTTGGTGATTGAGTTTTCTTGGTGTTTGTGCAAGCCTTAGGCTAAATATCCTCATGTATTTAGCCGGCAAGTGGATGAATGAAGAGTGCAGATTGGTGGAAGGACCAAGGGGTTGGTGAAAGCTGTTGAAAACATGAAATCAGATTGAATATACCTCTCAAGACTCTGTCCTAACCTTGTGTACCCATCATCAAGTGTTTGCTTGTCTTCCAAGCCTAAATTGGCCACTTAGGCCTATGAACCAAGTAAGGGTTTGATAGTGCAGGAGTGGGGTGAGGATCTGATCTCTTGGGGTTTGTCCAAACATCTGTTGGAGGTTCTAAATCAACAAAAACAGTACCAAATACTTTGTTTAATTTGTCTTGTGTTACCCGATTTCTATTTGTGAGACCTAGTAGCCTAGTAGGTCCAAATGGTGAAGTTGGTATTGTGGGGCTTGGGGAATCAAACTAGTAGTTGATTCTTGGTTGTTTAGGGTCCTTAAAGGTGTCCCTACTACTGTTTTGCATCAAAGAGCAGATTTGAGTTATTTTTCCTATTTGAGTCTCACTAGGGGATTGAGTCTCTAAAGCAACTTTTGTGTCTAAGTTGAGTAACCCATAGGATTTGGGTTTGGCCTTTGAGTAGGTCTAAGGATTGAGTGAAGGTGAGCTTTCATACCTTTTGTGAAGTGTGGGTAAGGTTGACTAAGTTGGGAAAGTCACCTTGTGAGTTCTAGAGATGGTGAGCCCATTGGCACACTTCTGGTTGTGCACTCTGCATCACATTGTGTCAAAAATGTTGGAGTATTTAGTGAGTTGAAAAAATTTGCTATGTATTTGATTTTATTAATTCTGGAAATAATATCATATTAGCAGTAATTCAATCTTCATGTTGCATATTATTGTAATTTCCTTCTAGTTCATTTTATGTGATTTCAAATCTATGCAAAGACTTAAAAATAAACAAACATTTCATTTCCGAAGCCATAAGGGGGTTTAAACATTAAACAGAGAAATAAGGAGTTGGATGCAAACTATTTGGCTAAATTCCTATCAGCAGTTGGTTTAGTTTTTGGGCATTCTAGGGTGTCCATTATAGTGGTATCAGAGCTTGTTTTTCTTGCCATCCTGTGAGGGTTTCATGCGTCCAGCACATCAGTATTACTTGAGGAGAAACAGGTCAAACCCAAACTTACAAAATTCACCAGAGATTGAAGAGGAGGGTGACCCTTTTTCAGCATCAGCCATGGGTGAAAGAGATGGGGAAAGGGGAGAACCTAGGACTAGGGAGATGCTCAATGATCTTGCTAGGGGTCAGAGGGAGCTCCAGGCTACATTGCAGTAGATGGCTATAGCCATTACCCAACATTTGACGAGAGCAGATCAAGGCAATAATGCCAACCAAGGTAATAATGGCAACCAAGGTAATAATACCAATCAGGGTAATGGAGGTAATGGAGACGCATCGGTCAACAGGGGAACCGGGACATATGCTAGAGCAGGTTCTTCTACTACGAGACCACTCATGCCACAGTTTCCTCCGAGATAGAATGACCAGAATAATGCCAGTCCTACACAACAAGAGATTCAAGATATGATTATGGATGATTGGAGGAACTCTAGCCCTAAGTTACAGGCTGAGATGACATTCAGGGAATATATGGATGTTAGACTCAAGAATATGCCCATGAGAGGAAACCGACAATAGAATTATGAGATGAGGAAGAAGTTGGGAAAGTTGTCTATTCCATACTATGATGATACAGGGAAGGCTTCAGCATGGACATGGGTCCAGAAATTAGATACTTATTTCCAACTTAATCCCATGCTTGAGGAGGATCCGATTAAATATGCTGCATTGCACTTGGATGGGAGTGCACACGAGTGGTGGTACCATGGTATGGTCACATTGGGCCATAACCAAATAGACACATACACAGAGTTCACTGAGAGGTTGATTGACAAGTTTGATATGAAGGATCCAAAACTCCATTTCAAGGAGTTAGCCCAGTTGAGACAGTGGGGTCCTATCGATAGTTACATCTCAGATTTCCAGAGTCTATCAGTGTTGGTTACAGACATTTCGGAGAGCAGGTTGATTGTACTGTTTGTGGATGGATTGTCAGAGCCTCTTCGTGGTTGGGTGAAGGGACACGATCCCCTCACATTGCAGGATGCCATTCGGAAGGCAAGAGATCTTGCACCTTCCACTTCTAGGAGTAAGTTCACTCCTAAGGATCCACACTTCAAGAAAGATAAGGATAAGAAACCTCTACATAAGGATTCTCAGCCTCAGAAAAAAGAATCAAAGAGGTTAGACGATGAGACACTGAACGAGTTGAGGTGGAAAAAACTATGTTTTCAGTGTAGGGAACCGTGGGATTTATCTCACAAGTGTCCTCTGAAGGCTAAGGCCAACCAGATGGAGTACTTCTCTACTGAGGAGTCACAGTTAGAGGATGAGGAGCAGCAGTCAGAGTCTGATGGTGAGAGTAGTGCCACTAAGGAGGGTTCAGGGAATGAGAAGTCCCTAGCTAGATTGACAGGTGCTCAAAAGGCAATTACTTTTAAGGTGCGTGGCACCATACAGGGACAAAAGGTGGTTGCTTTGTTGGACACTGGGGCCACACATAATTTCATAGATTCACAGTTAGTGGCTAGGAGATGGTGGCAAACTGAAGAACATTTAGGATTTCGAGTCATGGTAGCTAGTGGTCACAAGTTACTATGCACACAGAAGATTACAAATCTTCGCATCAGATTGGGAGATGGTTATGAGCTCCAGGATGAGTTCTATGTTGTGGACATGGGTGATTATGACGTTATCTTAGGGATGACTTGGATGGCATCGTTGAGAGAGTTTACTCTCAACATGGAGAGAGTAGAGATGAGTTTCCAGCATGAGGGCAGGACCGTGGTACTCAGAGGATTATCAGATGGTAGTTGTAGGGTAGTTTCTTTGAGAAGGATGGAGAGGTTGTTCAAACATGATGATTTTGAGTGGGCAGCGGAGTGCTTGATTATGCCAGCATCACTAGAGCCATAGGTTAAGAGTCATCCGCTTGATATGCAGGACATCCTTGATAGACATGCCAAGTTATTTGGCAGTATTCCACATGGCATTCCTCCAGATAGGGGGATAGATCACGTCATTGAGTTAGAAGAGGGGACTAAGCCCATTATGATCACACCCTCTCATCATCCAAAGAAACACAAGGATGAGATAGAGACAACCATCAAGGAGTTATTGGAGATGGGGCACATTAGGCCAAGCAAAAGCCCTTTTGCTTCAGCAGGTGTTTTGGTTAAGAAGAAGGATGGAACAATGCGCATGTGCATTGACTACAGGGCCTTGAACAAGAAAACCATTAAGAACAGGTACCCCATTCCAAGGATAGATGAGCTAATAGATGAGCTACATGGGGCATGCTTCTTCACAAAGATAGATTTGAGATCAGGGTATCATCAAATCAATATAAGGGCAGAGGACATTGAGAAGACAAATTTTCGGTGTCACTATGGTCATTTCGAGTTTCTGGTTATGCCATTTGGGCTAACCAATGCTCCTACTACTTTTCAGAGTTACATGAATCAGGTGTTCAGGGGGCAATTGAGGAGATTCGTTTTGATTTTATTTGACGATATTTTGGTCTTTAGCAAGACATGGGAGGAACATTTGCAGCATCTTGAGGAGGTGCTATCTATTTTGGAGAGAGAGTCACTGTATGCCAAGGAGTCTAAGTGTGAGTTCGGGATGATAGAGTTTTTGTACCTTGGTCATATTATCAGTGCAAAGCGAGTTCGGGTGGATCTTGAAAAGATTAGAGCTATTGTTGATTGGCCCACGCCTACGAACCTTACTCATCGTAAGGGGTTCTTTGGTTTATGTGGTTTTTATAGGAGGTTTGTTAAGGGTTTTTCTCAGACAGCTTCTCCCTTCACAGATCTTACTAAGAAGGGGGCCTTCATGTGGATAGGGGCAGACAGAGGTGTTTTGAGCATTTCAAGCAGGTGATGTCTTCATGTCTAGTCCTAGCTCTACCAGACTTCACGAAGCCTTTTGAGCTTCATTGTGATGCATCGAGTGATGGGGTTGGAGCAGTATTGATGTAGGAGAAGCTCCCCATCGCTTTTGAGAGTAGGAAGCTCCGAGGTGTGGAGAGGATCAATTCTATTTATGATCGCGAGATGTTGGCCATCATGCATGCCTTGGCCAAATTCCGATCCTACTTGGTTGGAGGTAAGTTTGTGATCAAGACGGATCACAATAGCATAAAGTATTTCATGAGCCAGCGAGACTTGAATGATAGGCAGCCGAAGTGGGTTACTAAATTGTAGGCTTATGACTTTGACATTGAGTTTGTCAAAGGGAAGAAGAATCTAGTAGCTGATGCCTTATCCAGAAGACCTCATATTTGTGCTCTTGCAGAGATTACAGGAGATCAGAGGGATAAGATTATAGCAGAATATGTTGGAGACACTTGGGCTTCTGGTTTGATTTCAGGTACTATACAAGATGATCGCTATGAGATGATAGATGGATTGATCAGATTTCAGGACAGGGTTTATTTGATTCCGTCATCACAGTTGATAGAGGCGATACTAAGGGCATTTTATGATGTGCCTACAGCTGGGCATCCGAGGGTCTTCAAGACCTACATGCAGATCCGAGAGCGGTTCTCATGGAGAGGGCTCAAGGATGATGTTCAGAGGTATGTCAGGGAGTGTGCAGTTTGTCAGCAGAATAAGGGAGAGCACACATTTCCTACAGGTTTACTATAGCCCTTGCCCATTCCGGACAGGAAATGGGAAAGCATTTCTATGGACTTCATCACTGGTTTACCATGAGTGTAGGGAAGAGATGACATTTATGTGGTGGTAGATAGATTGATGAATTTTGCTCACTTCTTTGCTATTTCTTCTACTTACACAATAGCTCAAGTGGCAGATTTGTTCTTCAGAGAGATTTTTAGGTTGCATGGGCTACCAAGATTTATTGTTAGTGATAGGGATAGCAAGTTCATGAGCGCCTTTTGGCAGGAGTTGTTTAGGCTGTGTGGTACAGATCTTACACCTAGTACGAGCTACCATCCTCAGACAGATGGACAGACGGAGATAGTAAATAAATGGGTGGAAGGTTATTTACAGAACTATGTGACTGTGCAGTAGAGAGCTTGGGTTAGGTGGTTACACATGGGGGAGTATTGTTACAATACCACATATCACATGACCGTCAGGATGACTCCATTTATGGCATTGTATGGGTATGAAGCACCAAGCTTCATGGATTTGGCTTTGGGGGACAACAGAGTGCCCAAAGCCAAGGATATGTTGCAAGATAGTTAGGATATCTTGAGAGCGCTCAAGGAGAATATACAATAGGCTCAAAATCAACAAAAGTTGTATGCTGACCAACATAGGGTAAAGCGCAATTTCAAGGTGGGGGACATGGTGTATTTGAGGCTACAGCCATATAGGTAGTCATCGCTCAAGAGGAGCGGAGCAAAGAAGCTGAAGCCTAGATTTTATGGTCCCTACAGGATGATTCGCAGGGTGGGCGAAGTCGCCTATGAGCTTGAGCTTCCAGAGGGCAGTCGAGTACACAATGTATTTCATGTGTCTAGGCTTAAGAAAGCCATTGGTTAGAGTGTAGTACCTTTTGCAGATTTACCCCCTTTGGATGAGGAGGGGAAGCTTGTGTTAGTACCTGAGGCTATTCTGGACACTAGAGAGAGGAAACTCAGAAATAGGATAGTGAAGGAGTATTTGGTCAGATGGAGAGACCTGCCGAAGGAAGATGCTACATGGGAGAATGAGTAAGTGATACAATAGGCTGGACTGAGATTGCTTGAAGACAAGCAATTTCAAGGGGGGCGGACTGTAATGTCCCCACTTTAGCAGTTGACCAAGTGTATGTGCGTTAGCCTAGCTCTACATGGTCCCGAGGGCTAACGAAGGGTTTAAGGGGATCCTAGAGTGTTTTGGCCTAGTCATTTCGAGTTTGGGCTAAAACGGAGTTGATTTACTTAGTTTCAGGCATGCTCACTATTTTTAGTAAGTTAGCAAGACACAACGGAGGCTAGCTTTGGTAATTGGATTTGATACTCCTCGGCGATAGCTTTCCGACGAGCTATCACTCATGCTATTCGGAGTCCGATTGCTAATATATTTTAATGCCTGAAGTGTTATTAAAGTAACATTTAATTTAATTGTAAAATATTAAAGTGTTACTTTAATATTTATTTTATGGGGATGTGTGCAAATCAAAGGGGCACCCAAGGGAGACATAAGTGAATATTTTAATATGTTTTATATTGCACATCTTTTATCCCACATTGTTCAAGTGAGTTGGGTCGACCCTTGGAGAAAAATTAAAAGGAAGCTTTTGTGGCTTCACTCGGCATGTTGAATATGAGAAGAAATTGATGTGTGAGTTGCAGATCCATTCTTGGCATTAGGGGACGTCTATCCTCTCTTGTGACATTCTAGACGTCATTCCTTTGGGGTTTGGCCTTTGGAATCCATTGCTATCAGCTTCATTAGCAGGCAGATTGGGTGCATCTCCAGCTACAGGCAGATTTGGTGTTTTTGCTCATACCTTCTTCACTTCCTGTCCAATGCTTATGTCATTCTGAAGGGATGATTTTATGAAGATATTGGACTGATTGAAGACTAATCAATGCTGTAGCAGCATTGTAGCGCAGCACTATTCACGTTACTGTAGTATGACACTATTCATGCCACTGTAGCATGCCACTATTCATGCCAATGTAGCATGACACTATTCATGTTACTGTAGCAGCAAAATGGGAAGTCATTGTTGGAACATTATGTCAAAAATGCTGGAATATTTAGTGAGTTGAAAAAATCTGCTATGTATTTGATTTTATTAATTCTGGAAATAATATCATATCAGTAGTAGTTCAATCTTCATGTTGCATGTTATTATAATTTCCTTCTAGTTCATGTTATGTGATTTCAAATCTATGCAAAGACTTAAAAACAAACAAACATTTCATTTCCGAAGCCATAAGGAGGTTTAAACATTAAACGGAGAAATAAGGAGTTGGATGCAAACTGTCTGACTAAATTCCTATCAGCAGTTGGTTTAGTTTTTGGGCATTCTAGGGTGTCCATTACATAGAAGTTGTTTGATCATTATTTGTGTAGTCATGGAAAACAATAAGTTTCAAAGGCACATACTTGTGTTATGGAAGAGTCTAAAGAAACATCAAATGGGTATAGTGTAACAAGTCAAAGAGAAGATTGGCAAACACTAATTGGAGGAATTTCTTTATCTTGAGCTAGCTTCTCACTCAAATATGGTGCCTTGTGTGACTGCATCAACTTTTTTTTTGCTTATGTATTCTTTTCTCTAGATGTTGAAAGTGATGAGAAATTTGCATATTAAGAAGCCTATTTATTGTAAATAGGAAGCAATCTAATGCAAATATAAATCAGCTTGGATTGTTGCCCAAATAATTTGAGTCTAAGGATTTTGGGAATCATACCCTTAAGAGGGTCACGAGATAACTTGATGGAGATATAGGTTGACATGGACTGTTGTCAAATAATTTGTGAGATCAATAGTTTGGGAGTTTGAAAGGATGGTAATCTAAGAACTTAAGAATTCAACTTGGGATCTACACCTTAATGAGTCTTATGTGGTAGCTTGATGGAGTTCTATTTGGTCTAAAATATGTTTTCAAAGTGAAGCTTTTGAATAATATGTGGTCACATTTGGTCAGCATGTTTTTGTTGTATTTTTTGCAATGGAAAATTTAAGATGGGAGTTGGAAAATAAGATTTACATTTCTAATAAAGTCACCTTAGTGATTTAGTGTGAGTAATTACAATTTTTAGTTAGTTTTATGTTATTTGGGAGTTAGTCTTTTGTAGGGTAGTTTACGAAACTTGTACAAGAATGCAATGATTTCTAAGTATTTGCATGATATATTGTAAGTGAACCCCACGAGTAAATATTATTTACATAGACATAAACATAAAATACTCAACAAAAATTATAAGCTCCCCAATATGAATTCATCACTAAAGTTGAAACTTCTCAAGCACAAATCAACCACCAATTTCAACAATTCTCCAAGAAATGAGCTAAAGCAGTCAAAATTACTTGAAACTGAAATTCAAATAGCTAAGTTACCGGTTCCGGTTCGGATTTAGGTTTGGATTTGGGTACAGATTCGCAGATTCGGCAAAAAAAAGAAAAAATTTGGGTACGGGTACGGGTTCGTCCATACATATATATATATTTTTTAATTTTTTTTTATATATATATATGTTCAAACTTCAAACATCAAAATTATATATGTTCACAGTTCAAACATACAAATATGAAACATACAATGTAACTTTCCCATACAATGATACATAAATGATAACAGATAAATCATAAATCATAAATCCATAATTGCCAATGCCAATAAATATTCTGATATTGATATATCATAAATCATAAATGTAATATCATATTCATAATTTGCAAAAAAGATAATATTCAAGTTTCAAGTTTCAAAATATGAAAATGTCATGACACAATAAAGTATAAAGTTAAACATTCAAATTACAAGCCATCTATGGGATTTAAATTCCATATTCATCTTCATCTGAAGCATCCAACCCAAGCCCACGGTCATCAAGTGGTTCAAATTCAACATCAATTGAACCAATATCAAATAGAATGCCACTCCCACTAGCTATGTCTCTCTCAAATTCCATAACCGCCTCGTCTATAGAGACTTGGCAAAGTTGTGCAACTGTAGCATCTAAATCAGCACACTCAGGGGCTAGATACCAATTCCTTGTTACACCCTCACTATATTCAGGGTCCTTATGTGACAACAAACGAAGGTTGGAGTGTACGTAGACCAAATCCTCAACTTTCTTTGCACCCAAACGATTACGTTTGACTGAGTGGATGAAGGAGTATGTACTCCAATTCTGCTCAGCTGAAGAAGAACTTGCAACCTGTTAAAAGTTAAAACATAATTAAAAATTTATAAATTAAAATTATAAAATAAAAATATGGGGCAAGTGCAAGGTAATGAGTCACAAATTCACGGAAGTCCGCGCGTTGGAAAACGTGCTCTTATAAACGGGGGCCCGTTTTCAAAAAATGGGGGCCCATTTATGCTTCAGGCTCTCGAGCCGAAAGGTAACGGGGGTCCGAAGCAAAAAAAAATGGGCCCTCGTTTTGTTCTAAAACGGGGGCCCGCTTTTAAACAAAACGGGGGCCCGCTTTTAAACAAAACGGGGGCCCGCTTTTAAACAAAATGGGCCCCCATTTCTAAATGGCATTTTTCCTTTTTTTTCCGCAAGCCGCCCTTGTTTGAAAACGGGGGCCCGTTTTGTGGAAGTTAATTCCACAACCCGTCACTTGGCTCGGGATTAGGCCTGAGATGGGCCTGGGATGGCCACACCTGAGACATGGACCTACAAATTCAAATCTCCATGAATGAAAGCACAAATATGAACTTCAAAAATAGTTTACGCGCCTCTAATCAGAGAATTTTTATACGAAATTAAAACCCATTTCAAATTATACTGTCTAGATTCTAAATATGTAAATTTATTTAAAAATTGATTATTTTAACTATTTTTCATTTAATTTATACTAAATCGGGTCCATAAATTTGAAATATTAACTAACTTTGTTAATTTAATAACTTTTTTATTTTAAAGAATTTTGGAAAAAAAATTATATGTCATCAATCTACACAAAATTCTTTTGTATTTAAAAAATAAAAAATAAAAAATGTTAAAGTTTACATCAAATTATGTGGGTCGTACACATCAAATTTTTAAAAAGATAATTACGGCCATTAAAAAATTAATTTAAAAAAAAATATTAGAAAAAAAAATACAAAAAAATATGCTCATCAATCTTCAGTGTGTTACAAACCATTTCCAAAAACGGTTTGAGAAAATAATTTTAATTGTGTCAAAAAGTGTGGGTCATACATATGCATGGTATGGTCCTGAAACAAACATTTTTAAAACATAGTTTTCAGAACTCCATTCAAAAAGTTATTTTTTATTATGTGGGTATTAAAATAAATTACATATTTGGAAAGTACACTCAGAGGGCTATCTTTTATATTACTGACTTTTTCCAAGATTCAATCTCTAAATGTTTCAAAATTTAAGCTCAAATGAGACAAAATCTGAAAATCAGGGAAAACACTTCCACTTTTTGGCCAAAAAGTGGACTCATCTTCTTGCACTGACCCTATGATAGCATCAAATGGAATTGGAAAACTATAAAAATAAAAAATTAAAAGATACATAATTGGGAGTTAAGTTTAACTGCAAGAGGCTGCAAGTAAACAGAGCCTTGACCATGTACATACCACCACTCATCAGCATCCATCCCATATCTAGCATTAAGAGCTACAACATCATGATTTTTTGCAGATACAAATTGGCCAAACTCCCTCATGACAATATTTCTTGTCTCCTCATCTTGATATATCTTTTTAAAGGCAGCCCTATAGCCAGAAGCAACCTCTGCATCTCTATATGGTGGCACCCTCCTTGGTGTTGCAAGCATTTCTGCACTCTAAAATTTTGGCCTCAAAGCAAATGCTAAGAGATGTAAGGGGGTGGTCATCTTGTTCCAACGGTCAACAACAATTTTCTGCACAACTTTGAAAAATGTTTCCATTGGGTCATTTTCTTTTCTATTTATTACTTCTTTTTTTTTTTCAACCATGCAATCCATGCCATCATAAAGCCCAAACATGGGCGATCAGTATCAGCATACCTGATCATGCTCATGATGGGCTCAGTGAAATTCAAAACATATTCCGTATCATCCCACCATTTCTCACTAAGGATCAATGCTCTTACTTTTAGAGCTCTTTCTGTGTGGGACTGCTTCCATACACTCCACAAGCTGTTGATGACCATAGAACTCAAGGTGTCTCGCACCTTCAAAAGTCGTCTTAAGACGAGCGTGTGAGATGCAAATTGTGTTTCAGCAACCTAACATGACATAACAAAATACACAACATATATCAAATGCAAGTCTATAAAAAATACAAATTTAAAACTAAAAAATTAAAAAATTAAATTTAAAATTAGTAATTATAAATTACCTTCAACAACTCCAACTTGGAGAAGGTCCTGAAAATGGCTTGTGACATATGATGATTAGTCACAAACATTTGAATCTCCTTGCCCTGCACATACAATTTTTTCACCCAATCAATTTGTGTGCCAAGCTTTTGCATGATTAAAATGAGTGAGTGTACTGCGCATGGTGTCCAAAAGATGTGACCATATGTAGCCTCCACTATAGTCCCTACTGCCCTACAATTTTTAGCATTGTCAGTTACAACTTGGACAACATTTTGAGGCCCCACCATGTCAATGCATTCTATCAAGATATTGGCAATGAAACTTGCATCTTTCACTTGCCCCTCACAATCCACTGCTTTCAAAAACATTGCCCCTTTAGGACACACTGCTATAACATTGATCAATGGCCTATTTTCACAATCTTTCCATCCATCAGAAACAATGGTCACACCTATTTCCTGCCATGTATCTTTGATGACCTTCAATTGTGACTCTATGGATGCTTTCTCCTTTGCCAATAAGGTGGTTCTCACCTTTTCATACCCTAGACAAACATAATCAGAAGGTGTATTGCAAAGAGTATGCACCATGTCCCAAAAGTAAGGTGATCTAACAAGGTTGAAAGGAAGCCCATTGCCATAAAGGCAACGTCCAATTTTGGAATCTGCAATCTCTCTCAGTTCATTTTTGAAGGCAAAATCCAATGGGCCTCTTTTCCGTGAAGCCACAACATTCTGATTCTCTACTGCATCAACTGGCGGGTTTTGCATGAAAGGATGTGAACCAGCTAGTCTTGTGGAGCCAATGCTACTAAAAGGCCTCTTAGACATTGAGCTTGGATGGACAAGAGGATGATCGGTCTTTGTTTTGCTACTTCTCCTATCATCTTCCTCTTGTTCTCTAATATATCCCAAAACTAGAGCTTTTGACAGCCCCTTGCCATCTGATCCCTTACAAAATTTTATTCCACGCCCAAGGATGAAACAAAGGTGGCCTTTCACTCAAAAGTATGAGCTGGTATACTCAGTGCCACAATGGTTGCATTGCCAAACAAAACCCCCACCACCAGACACTGGCTTGATCATTGTTGTATAATGCCAAAGTGGTGAATCTTGATCAATTTTAAAGGGGGTATTTTCAGTTCGGACATTTGCAATTGAACTAGAGCTTGCACTTGCACTTCCAGTTCCAGCCATTATGTATGATTATATGAATAATGCACCTAAAATGAAAAGAGAACGCACAACATTATTGAAAAAAATTATTAAAATTTCGGTATTATAACCCCATACTATGCATACAAAGTGTAAAAAAATATACAAGACTTCTTTAAAAAAATTTAAAAAACTTTAAAAAACTTTTTAAAAAAATTTTAAAATTTGAAAAAAACTTGGAAAAATTCTTGAAAACTTGAAAAAAATTCAGATTCACTTACCTTTAATGGCTAAATCTTTCTTCTCCAGTGATTCCTATGCCTTTGATGCATGTCTCACACCTTCGTAGTCGTCACCTTTGAATAAAAATACAAAAACTAAGAAGCCCGATTGTAGAGAAAAAATCTTCAAAAATGCAAGTAGAATAGGTTGAATGCATGTTTTGATGCATGAAATGCATCATAGAGGGGCAGATTAGGGTTTAGATGTAAAAATAAGATTAAAAAAATTGTTTTTTAATTGTTTTTAATTGCTTTCTAACCCGTGGGCCCCGTTTTTGGGAACCCACGGCCTTGGGTTCACCCGGGTCCTCCTGGTTCGACTTGGGTCCCACCCGAGTCCTACCCAGGCAGCTGGGTTCCCTGTGGGTCCTGGCTCGGACCAAGACTGGGCACGGACCAGGACGAGGACCTAGCCAGTTTTGGCAAGAACCGGTATCACAGGTTAAAGCCAAAAATGGAAAAATAACATAAATAGATAAGTAATGCTCAAAAAAAATTCCAATGTCTATAAGAACTCCAAGATATTGTTTATCAAAAAAATATGCAAAGATTTAGACTTCAAACTAGAGTATCAAACACCTACAAGAGAATATGCAATAACCCCATCGCTTAACAAGGAAGCATAAAGGCCAAAGGCCACTAAATCGTAGAAAAAGTCACTAGAAAACAAAGACAACGATCTAAGGAAGAGATGCAATGACTATTCTATGTTTTTAATGTCAAAGACTTGGATTACATTGAAGACTTAATAAATAATAAAGAAAGAAATTCAGGAGAGAAGCAACGATCTATAATGTTGATGAATATCAACATAGCTGACTTTATGAGACAAGATAGCCAACTTGATTTGGTGGTCGACTCTATGTTTAATAATCCTCTTAAGGTGGTAGACTATGTAGTGTTCCACCAAAGGAACAGTGATGATTTACAAGGATAGCGACTAAAGGATAAGAAACAAGCAATTAATGAATAGCTTATCCTATGAGTCTGAAGTAAACAAACCTTACAACAATTACAATATATATAAAGAGCTGAGAGATGGCAGCCATTGGATGGTCTAAAGTATATACTAAGGATGATATAACATGAGCTAGCAAGTTCAATGTAGCTATGGAGGACTATCAGACCAACAAAATTGCCTGGCTTCAGCAGGTAAGAGAGATAGATGATCACTGTATGGACACTAGTTTCTGGATGAATCTCTCTCTCTTGCCTCCTCTTTTGGAGTTAATGGTTGTCTGCATAAAGTTTCAAGAATATGTTCAGACAAAGCAAACTGTAGGCCGAGATATCTGGAAACGTTATTGGGATGGTGAAAATGAATTTTTATTGTAGAAGGGGAAACTATCTACTTTGGGATGAAAAAAAGTGCAGTCCCCAAAGTTAGTTATTCCTCTCAACTACCAAAGTACATTTTCAGTTTTTGAGCTCTGTGTTGTGTACCTTTTTGGGACAGCTTTAGGGCTGGTGGTTGTTAAGTTAGTTGGGAGGGTAATTTTGATATTTACTAGGCATGGGTGCACATATTGTATGGATGAATCTGGGCCACTTGTTTAGTTAAATCTTGGCCATTCATCCAAATTTTGAAAGTCTATATAAAGGAGACTAGGTCCCTCCTATTTTTGTAATAAGTTAAAGAATTGTTGCTAAAACTCTGCCAAGATTTATATAGAATTGATGGAAAGCAAATTTGTGTCTATTTTCTTGTGAGTGCATGGTTCCCCTTCTTCAAAAACTTAAATTCTGTTATGCATTTCATTTACAAATGGTTTATTTGGGTTGATATTTGATGGGGATTTTCTATTCATACCATTAAGGATTAGTTGATTGTTAATCCCCCTGTATGGTTAGTCTGAACATTTTAAAGAGCTTAGTTTGGCTACTTAATGCTTAGTTGGATGAATGTTTTGAATTCAGCATATGTATGTAGTAGTTTGAAAATCAAGTGATCCCTTGAAGATTGCACTGGTTTTGTTTAGTTGTGTTTATCTAGCGAAGTAGAGCATGGTAATTTGAAATTTATGTCTGTTTGCCCAAATATGTTGTTTTAGTTAAAGTAGCTTAGTTTCTTTCCCTTGCTCTTTTTCTATTTATTTCATAAATTTGAAGTCGATACCCTAAAATAGCATCATGTCTAATGTAACTTTGATGAATATAAGGATTGTTAAGTTTTAAGAGTGACTTGTAGAACCTTTGAAGCCTATCCTAGCCACAGGTATAAGTCCCCTTGGAGTTACCAACAAAACACATTACTACTGAGTTGTCCTGCAGTCAAGACCTGACAATTTAAACCTTGAGGCTGTTTTCTCATGATCGTCCCTAGTAGCACTAGAAACTTCCTTATGCAAGAGAGAATGGGATTATCTCAGTAATCTAGCAGTACAATTTCCCGCATCAACACTACCTTCCTTGGCGGTACACAACATATTTAAAGTGTTGACGTTTATAGCATCGGTTAGCATTCTTCTCTAAACCGACAGTGCAAAAACTAAATGTCTAATTGGCCTTTCGACCTTAGACATTTCAAGAGATCGATTTAATTCTCTCTTGCCAATTTTATATTTAATATTATAACTAACTGCAACCCCGCCATGCTTAGTGAAAGGTCGGGTTAATCATAACTTAACCAATGATTAAGAAGTGTCTCTTAGCATTAATCGGTTCTTAATAAAGACGTGTTGATAGAGAGCCGACTTTCCAAGAAGACGTGTTGGTTGGCACCACCTTGTGTATGGGTATATAGAATCATTCCTTCTCTCCTTCAAGGCATAAAATTAACACACAAGCAGATCGTATCGCTTCTACAGTTTGTATTCTTCTACAGTAGATCGACATCTCTCCTTCACATTCAGGAAGATTGTACAGATATCATCTTCTTCAAGATTGGGTTCTATCTCCAGCAGTTTGATATCTCCTACAGCTAATTGTGATTCTGATATAAGGCAGATCGAACCTATATTTATTGCTTGATTCTAGAGTGAACCTTCTTGTTGTATAGCTTCAAAGTGTGAAGCATTTGTAAAGACATTTTGTTAATACATTACAAGACATTTGTTGCTGGTTTTTTACACCTTCAGGAGGAAGGGTTTCCCAAGGTACATCCTGTGTTATTGTGCTTGAATTATTGCTTATCTAATCTGATCACTAAATTTAACATAAAGGACCCGACAATTGCCGAGAGGTACACAACTGTCAACCAACCTACACATGAACTACCCTTGAGTGACAACCTACTTAATACAAACAATTAATACATTGGCAAATAACAAATATTATCAAACATAAAATAGGCATTTTATGCCGAGTACACTTGTCCTTACCCAGCTGTTGGAAAAAGACATTTTTTATCATATTATCCTTTCTTTTTTTGCCTTATTATTCTATTGCAAGTTGATCTAATTAGGCTATCAAAGTGTGACTTCTTTTCTCTTTATTTGGCATCCAACATGAACCTGAAAAGAACCATATGTCTTTCCATTGCTGCAATATTGATTTTTATGTTGTTATTGTAAACCATAAGTTCCTTTGTAAACCATAAGTTCCTTTGTAAACCATAAAAATATAGATACTTCTACTCTCTTAACCCTGTAGGTAGAAACACTGAAAGATGTTGGTTTCGTATAGTATAATGCGGTTTGTCTCAGTGATTTAGCTGATCATGTGTGATAATTTTCTCCCTACATCAGGTTTACTTTAAGAAATCAGTCTATTTGTTCTTGTGAATGTAATGAATCTACAGGGACTGTAACTACACTAGCTGATTTATCAGTAAGCAAAATTGGTCATGATAAATAAAGGATAAAATGAAAGAAAAAATAAAACAATTGGCATAATGAAACATTAGCTTACAAGTACTGCAATTCACTCAATTCTGCAACATATGAAGGGATTTCGCCAGAAATCTCGTTGTTTCTCAGAACTCTGCAAAACACATATTATATTATAATATTCTATATAATATACAAATAACAAAACAAACAATGTTCCATTTAGGTGAAAGTTATTTTACTTACAGTTCAGTTAATTTCTTCAAGCCTTGTAAGAATGTCAACGATGTGATGCCTGAAGTTAAGTCACTTATTCTTCTGCTAGAACAAAAATGCACAAAATGGCTCAAAAACTGGAGTTATGACTCCACATTTACTTCTTTGCATTTGAATATCAATTAAAGAAAGACAAGATGATCACAAACACCAAAAATTAAATGAATCGACACATACAGAGTTGTCAAAGAGGTTAACTTGGAGAAGCTTGAAGGAATTGGACCCTTAAGAGCTGTTCCTTGAAGTCTCCTGCATAACTAATTGGTCAACATATATACCCAAATCTATAGAATAGAAAAATATTGAACATTAAATAGTACGCAAGAGGAGAGAAAATTTCAAGACCAATAGTATACCCTGGTTAGAAATTCACAAATGAAGGTGAATAGTTTCTTTTATGTCCTCTTGTATGAAAACTTAATTTCAAAATGCAGTCCTCAATGTAATGAAGCATGCAAATTTCTCATTCATTATATTACTACCTCAGAAACAGGAAATCAATCTACAATCTAGTTCTCCCATAAACTAAAGTTTCTAAGTTATATGGGTAATAGAAATTTTAGCTAGGCCGTCACAAGATGCAGATAAAATGTTGGGTGTACTAACAAGTCACCATTTTGAATTACCAGTACTTCTGTACCAATTTGTTTCTAATCAATGTAAGAAGTAGATAACTTTAAAGTCCCTTGGGTTAGATTCAAGAATCGTCATCAAGAAACCTTGTCTTCAAGCAGTCATAGGGTATGCTTGCACAAGGATAAGTCATATTAAGAATAATAGGGGTTCAGATTGTGGCATATTCACAAGTAAAACAAAGAAATGGTATTTTAATGTTTTTGCACCCTCTGCCAGTTTTACATTACAGGAATTGCTTAATTAGAGTGTACACCAGAACTATCTCTAACAAATGCTTATAATTTTTCACATCAAAGAACTAGCATCCACAATCATACACAAACAAATATATATTTACACCTTTCTCTTCTTATGTATCATTTTATATATGTATCATACAATGGCAATTTCTCTTGCAAGATTTGGGCTATAGCTTTTGTCCTCTTGCAATAGAGGTTAAGATCAATTTGATGTGATATTGTAATTAAAACCAAAGTACTATAAACACACACACACATGCAAGCACACACATCTATTAAATGAAGGTATCTACCAATGAGTGTATAGTAGACTTCAAATCAACTTAAAACCATAAATTCTAAATTGTGCAGAAAAAGCATCTTACAATTCAATTAGATCAACCCAGTTTCCAATGAAATCGGGTATTGCACCTGTGAATAGATTATCAGATGCCCATCTGCAAGCCAAAAAAACAATAAGATTGTCTACACTCCCAACAGGTGGAACATATAATGAAGTCTGTAAATCTAAGATGAAGAATACAAGATGTGAATCATAGCAGAAACTCACACTTTCTTCAATTTTCGTAGATTTCCGAATGTGCTTGGAATCTCTCCACTTACACCGGAACTATCAATATACCTGTCAAGTCAATAAGAATATTGATTACTCTTGTAATTGAGCAACATCTGCCATTTGATCGAGAAATTCCTGCTAGAATATGATAGGAAAAATGTACTAGTAATTAATGATAAAATGAAATTTTCCTTATAAGATGTGAGCAAGTAAATCTTGTCATCAATCAGCATTCAATATTGAGCACACATTTAAAATGGAAAACTTAGGGACTTCCTGCATAACTGTGCACTGTATCTCAATAGTCAAAAATTAATTTCCTCCATATGTGTGCACTATACCTCAATAGTAAAAAATACACATTTTTTTATAGTAAAAACATTTGACATCCAGCATTGTTTCCAACCTTCCACTTGGACATGAATATATATAACTATATGGATTTCAAAAATATATGTGAACCAAACAAAAACTGCCTGCCCTTTGTATCATCGTCCTCCATCTCCATAGTATTTTTTGAACTGAAATGTTAGACAAAGCTTATCGAGAATAACAAATGTTATTATTTAATTTGATTGGATAGAAAAAATTACTAAATAAAGAGCTTGAGAAGATATTAGAGAAGAAACAGCATTGCATTGAAATAATTTTTCTTTCTACCAATCACTTCCTGAGAAACAATATTAGAACACTGTATAAGTTATTTATTACTCATGTGGCTAGGTGGCGCTATATATTTTTATAATTGCCAGATGAAAGATGTGATCTTGAACTACAAACTGAACAACAGCCTCCATGTATATCGTAGGTTTCTTAGCTAGAATGAACAATAATTACAGAATAATGTAGCTTAATAAATAAGCAATAACATAATAATTGGAATGAAAATTCTATTCATATGAAAACAATTTAGAATAGATGACAGTCTGAAATCCATGGAGATGCACACGAAAGCAATGTGTAATAGATAACAATTAGAAATTCATATAGAATGTATGTGAAGTTCCCTGTATCTTTTCAACTCTTGATCATAAATATACGTGAGTTGCATGGCTATGACAGCTGAACTAACCATTGCCAACAACTCAATCAACTTAAATAGGAATTAATAGTAGACCAACCATTGCTTGACATAAAACCTAACTTAGGAAGAAAAAATATTTTCCAAACACAAACAAATTTTTGTTTTCCTAACACCAGTTTATAGATGACTATATCTGACTTGATAGTTATTGTCACTTCGCTACAAGATTGCTGCCTAAGTACAAAAATAGGATTCCCAATAAAAATAACGTTTACATTCAAGAAGATACTTGCAGGTGAGAAGGAAAAATACCTTTACGGAACTCTTTAAGTGACTTGCAAGTATCGAGGTGCTCCATCTAGTCCAATCATTTAGTGTAAATTTCTGATTCTACGTAGGACCTAGCAAAACCCTCCACCAAAGCCTTTAGTCTCTTGAGCTTTGCTTGCAGACTCTCCACCTCACTTCACTTGTGTTTCAAGTCTTCTTCCTTATGTATCCCTGCTGCATTTACTCATAATGGCTCTTATAATCCTCTTGATTCTTTGGTGTTGTGCCAATTCAATCTCGCTCCACAACTATTAACTCTTGGAGTTCACACTCTTTCTGTTGTTTCTCAAGATTTTCTAGTTGCCTCTAACAAGGCATAGTCTTCAGCATTCTTTATTTTCGCCTTTTAGACCATAGACCCTAACCATTGTCACTCATTCAATAATACCTCTTTCTCTTTCTTTCTATTTTTATCACTACAAGGAGCCACTTGTTGTCCTCATTTTTGGATTTTCAAAAATGTGACAACCCCTACAATTTTTTGTTTAAAATGTGTCGTTTTTGTCTCCAATGCACCTTTTACAAGGTGCAAAACTCACATTTGTTAGTGTCAAATCATCATGGGGTGTCTTTGCCTTCGTTGTCCAGGTTTTGGTAAGTTTTGGCCTTCATTTTCCTCTAGACTACGAGTGGGAAATTTTCCTTCTTTTGCAAGTTAAGAGACCTTTGTGTTTTTAAGTTGTAGGGGTTTTTTCAAACAATTACAAGTGAAAGTTTATAAAATATGTGTAACTTGTAATTTTCTTTTTCTTTTCCATTTTCCCCTTTTTTCTTTTAAGTTTTTTTGTAGGACCTTTTTGGTTAAACTACAAGTAAATTTAAAAATACAAGTTTATGTGAACTTGTAAGTTCTTTAAAAAGTTCTCACTTTCTTTTTTTTAAACTTGTAATCGAAATTTTAAAACCCAATTTCAAGTGTTTAAGTGTTTTTTGTGTTTTATGTGCTCTTGCTTCTTTAAAACCCAATTTTGGAAGATTTAAGGAAAGTGATTTTTAATAAAACTTGTAATAGGGTTTTGATAACCCAATTGCATCTCTTTTTGCTCCAATTTATTGTGCCCATTGCCTGTGATCTAATTCAAGAAACCAGACAACGCTTTTTTTTCCTTCAAGGGCATCGATTTGCGTTGGTTTGTAGCTTGAATCTTGTGGTGCTTTGCAACTTGAATCCGATTCCTATGGGAGTGGCGCCTTGAATACATGCCAAACGTAGGGATTTTCTTCTCCTATTTGCGTTGTTTTGGCTCCATATTTCTAGTGCTTTGACCACATATTTTGCCTTTGTGTGATACGTTTTGCATCCAACCTTCAATGTGAAGAGTGTTTGGCATCAAATGTGACTCTTCTTCCAAGCCTTTTTTTTGTGTTCCAAGTTGAATGCAAAACCGTTTTACTTGCTGCAAGGAAAATCAACGTGGTGGCTTCTTCATCTATTTATAGAGCATTTCGATTCATCCCAAGCTCGTTTATTCTTGTCTAGGGCATTTGATATAAGCAAGATTTGGGGTTTCTATATGATCTTCCCAAGTTGTTTTTGTAGTACCCCTATCGTAATCGATCTCTAACCTTGGTTTTATCTTGATTAGTTTATCGTAATATTATGTTATAGTCAGATGTTGATTTTACGCATAGCTATTGATGTGGTTCTCACACTAGTTTTATGCTAGTTGTTTAGTGTTTTTATTTCGTGGTATTACATCGAGCTGACGCTTTCATTAAATTCTATATATGTATGCATGTATGATCTTTGGTTGCAGGAGATTTCAGGTACGAAGTCGCATGAGTGCGAGGTTCGCCTTCACCTGGATGTGCAGGTTTGAATGTACCTCTGTTAATCCTTAGAGTTGGATTAGGTGGTCATAAGACCCTAGTCGACCTTAGTCGTGCTCCAGTGAGCATCGCCGGTCGTCGTCGGTAATCCCCTTCTTGTTTGGGTTGCGAGTCGTCTGTTTGGTTGACTTTCTCGTTTTGCGTGCTTGGTGTGTTTGGTTAAATTGATTAATTAGTCCTTAGTAATTATCTTGATTAAATATGCGTTTGTGCATTGATGATTAATGGATTAAATTAATCTGGTTTCCGTTATGTGATTTTCGTTGATATTGGGTTGCTCGTTTTAAATTGGGAGTGAATTCGATCAAATAACTGATTTTGAATATTAAATGCATTTATATATGCTGTTAAAAAGGAAAGCTTTGTATTTTATTGCGATAAACTTAACTGTATCCTGTTGGCTTTTGAGATTAGAAAGATTATATTTGATTAAATGAAAGAAATCGATTTTTGGATTTGGAATAGCAAGTTAATTAGTTGCTAAAGTTAGAAATGGATTAAATTTGAGTATTATTTTTAAATAAAAATTTTTATTCCCAAAAATGGAATTTTTGTGGTCAACTCTTCCATATAACCCAATTTGGGGGAAAATTGAAAGACATGGACATTTTTGGAGGATTTTGGTTGGAAAAGATTTTGGGAGATGAAATTGGAGGATTTTTGGATGGAGAAGGAAGGATTTGGGCAGCTGGAGATTGGGATTCTTCAGCCGATCTTGCCAGGAATGCGAGATCAGGTAGGATCAAACTCTCAATGTTAGTTTTTGGTTTGAAATGGAAATGTGTATTTTCCTCATTGCTGTTGGGTGTTGGGAAAACCCCTTTGTGTTTGGAGAGAATGTTAATCACCAAAAAAAATGGGATACCAAAACAAATTTCTTTGGAACCGGAATTTATGCATATCGAAATATTAATTCGAAGGGTTTCTTTGTTTAACGTTTTATGTGTTTAAAAAAAAAAAAAAAAAAAGAGAACTGTGTGTTTAAAATATTATGGATTATATCTAACTGGGCTTTTTGTTCAAACCCGGTCTGTGCGTTTTAAACCAAGTTAGCAATTTTCGGACTGGGCGTTTTTTTTTATTTATTTCAGACTGGGCGTTTTTATGTGTTCTAACTGTGGGTATGGGGTCGGAGGGTGGGGAGCGGAGCTCCACCCGCTCCTCCCCCCTTCCCCCGCGCGTTTCCCCCAGCTTGCTCCCCCGCACGCCCTTCCCTTTTGCTTGCAACCGCGTGGCCTGCGGCTCACGGCGGTGGCCGCAGGGCGCCGCGGCACCTGCGGGCACCACCGTGAGCGCCGCCCGTGGTGCTTTTTCGGCACTGCGGCTAGGGCACGGCCCAGCCCTCGCCTTGTTCATTTTTGTTAAATGCGTGTTTTGTTTAAAAACATCGTTGTTAAACGTTTTTTTTTATGTATTTTTTTTATAAAAAAAATAAAAAAATGCATATGTTATTTAAATATTATTTTAATGCTTAGTCTTAATTAGATCTTAATTTTGATTAAGAAGGCAATACCTTGATATATGTTAATTTGGATATTAATTAATTCTATAATGGAATTTATAAGTTAATTACTATTCAAATTCATTTTGTGGATTATGCACTTCCCTAATTAAGTTTTAAAACTGTTGAGTTTCGCAATTGAATATTGTTGCTTATATTCTGATCGATCTTGGATTAATGAATCTAGATCTTGATCGTTGAAATACGATGTAATTACTGCTTGATGATGTTAAATTTTATCGTAGAACAGATCATTTGAGTAATTGTAAAGTAGTGAAGTATTTATCGTTGGGCATTAGAAATTTAACGATATGCATTGGGAATGACTATCTCCATTTAGATTCTCTTTCTACATTTTTATTCTGTAATCCGTATTATGTAACTGGAATTGAAAATATGAATCTGTAGAGATTGATTTTGAATCAGTATGTCTATGACGTTTTGATTGGAGATTAAATACCTTGTTTAATTGATTAATGGTTGTCTGAATTCTATTAATATGAATTGGTTTAAAAAAAAAAAAAAAAACTCGTTATGACTTTATATGTCTGTTCTATGCTTTGAAACTTAGAGAGTTATAAAACCAAGAACAACTTATCCCTTGATGAGGTAGATAACTGTAAGCTGATTTAGATCTTGTAGAAAACTTGATCGACTTGTAATGATTAAATCAATTTGAGGAATATTGTCTTTTCTGATTATTGCCTTGCGAGTTTAATTTCTGTATTCGCCTTTAATTATGAAATGGCATGTTTTGCTTTGATCAGTAGGACCCTGTCGTATGGATGATTTGGTGTTCCTGTTTCAGTCCTCGATTCCGAGTTGACTGTTGTATTGTGGTAGTGTCGTTTTGATCATATCCTCTTTGTGTGAGTCGAATGATGATTCATGGTTGACCTTAATTTGTCAGGTCTCTAGTTAGAGTACCGTCAGTAAGTGTTCATCTTTGAGTCGTGTTTGACCAGATGATTGTCTCTCCCTTCTTGAACTCCGTTCGTCTGCCCATGTGTATTCCTTGGTTTGAGTTCGTCTGAGTATAGTCTAGTGTCGTATGGGAAAGTGGCTTTCGATTGGAGGCCGCGCCCAAAGTGGCTGCTGGGTAACCCGTCGAAAGTGAGTCTAATAAGTGATAACCTAAGTAGATTAGAAAATAATCTCTAAATAAGATAATGTGCCTCACACATGAGACGAGTGCTATCATAGATTCGACATGCTGTGAGAAGGCCTGAAATGGCAAACCATCTTCCTTGTCTTCACGAGAGGATGTGTGGGTCCACATGAGGCTTGGATGGGCCGGAAGTTCGGATTAGGTTGCCAGGGTGACCCAGTGTATGGGGCCGGAACCTATGAAGACTTGCCATGGTATCCATACCAGGTCGTGTGATGACACTTGTCCCTACGTTCGCTAGTGTGTTGTTGTTTGTCCTGTTAGGAGTACTTTTGTGAGTCGTCCTTTCGTCTCTGCCCTTGTGAGTGTCGGTTTCATGTTAGACCTTGGGTGGTGATGGCTCAGTTTGATGGATGCTCTCATGGACCTCTTGTTTTAGCTTTGATTATGTTCAGCTGGATCCTGTTCTCTTCAGGGATCGGTTATGTATTAATTGACCGATGTGGTCGCTTGTATATTGTTTATGTTTTGCCTTGATGGCTGGATTATATGGTGTAACCTCTTGTATTCTTAACCTTTATTATTTATCAGAGGGGTCTTGCAGTTGCGCAGACCCGGAGATGTAGCCCTTTAGGGGTGAACTCCGAGATCATTATGGTGTTATGTGATGTATTCTCTTATGTTTCCTTTATTCAGCTTTATCATGTATGTTTAGCTTATGTTAAAATGGTTAAGTGGATAAATGGAATTAACTTAAATGCTTATATTCAGCTCTTCGTGAATGCCATGTTGATTGAATGCATAAGTGGTTTAGATGAGATGTGCCGTAGATGCATGTAGGTAATCGTCCTTTAAAATGCAATAAGTTGGATTATGAAAGAATGTATCTTAGAGTAATGGAAATACTCAGTTGTTGTTAAGGAATTTAAATATGCTTGGAAAGATCTCTTTTGTTATGATGAAATCCTAGTGTATTAGAATGTTAGATGTATGACTTGTTAATTTTAAATGAAAAGATTGAATGAGGATTATGAATGGATCTTAATGATGAATCCTTGCTTGTGATTTATATTTCCGTCTTTTGAAAGAAATTATCCTGATTATGAATTATCTCGTTGTTAAGATAATTAGCTTATTGGATTAATCGTGTGAGTTAAATGGATTGTGAAATTTAAGTAATCTCGTTGGGAAACTCTCTAGGAGTTAGTTGATGTCTTCCACTATGTAATCTGAATCTTTGATATCTTGTTGCATCTTATGTGTTGTAACTTTAAAAAAAATAAAAATTTTGCACTCTATTCTTGTGTTATGGCTTAATCCCTTCGGGGTTTCCTGGCGGGGCATTACAGTTTTTCTCTTTGAATACAACTTGTGAATTTGCAATGTTTTTCCCATTGTATTTCAAGTTAAATTTGTCTCTCATACCAATCATGGTCTATCAGAGATGTCTATGTGCATTCCCAATAAGACAAGCTTGTGTTCTTCCCTTCAAGTAAATTTGCATTTTACTTGTAATTGGGATTTTGAAACCCGATTATAAGTGCAAGTTGTAATGTTCTCTTACTTGCAATCAGCCTTCCAGAACCCGAAATTGGTGCAAAATGCACTAAAAAACACTTGAAAATGAGTCTTAAAGGTCCAATTACAAGTGCAAACTTGTAGTTACCCATTACACATATGAAGTTGCATGTTTGTTCTCCACAATTGCAAGTTAATGCTCTTGTTTTTCCACACATATAATGTAGTCAGACTTCTAGAACCCGAAATTCACTTGTGAACCCATTTCTACATGAATTTATCCCTTCCCATGTCAGTCTTGTTTGCACACACGACCTACCAAATCAATAAATTAAGGCATGGGCCTTATTTCGCAAGTAGATTCCAAGATTGGAGAAAGAACAACAACATGAAGGGGCCACACAAGGAGATAGATAAGTGATATGAATGATTGAGAGCATAGAATGCTTTCAAGACAGATATAGGCTTTTTACTTCAGCTTTGCAAAGAACTTCCCTCCTAAAAAGCCAGTACTACCCCAAGCAAGAAGATAAGATTGGAGTTCGTTGGTCATGGACACAAAGATCATTAAAGATGCAAATTCCCATTTCGGTTTGAGATGTCTTCACCAATCTTGAATACTTCAAGTTCTAGCATCCTAAAACAGTATGAAGATTTTCAAAACAGAGGATGATGTAATTAGAGTCATGTCTTCGTACACATAGAATAGTTTCAATTGTGTATTTGTAATTTGTTTTGACAAGTTACATGTAAAAACAAGTTTTGTAATTGCAAGTGTCACTTTCACTTGGACTTTTGTAAAATGTAATTACATGTAAGGCAACTACAAGTTGAGTTAGATTAGGACTGTAGTTGAAATAAGTCATGGTGGTTGAGAGAAATTCTCAAGTTAGTTAGGATCCTCCCACCTTTTTCTCAAGGCTCCTCTCCTATAAATACTTGAGGGGGTCTATTGTAATCCATATCTTTTGGCAATGCAACAAAACTCTATCAGTTTGTATGTACACAGACTTTGAGCTTAGTTGTAAATCAGATTGCAATCAATTAAAAGAGGCAAATTGCTTTCAAATTTTGTGTTGATTCAAGGTGTTATGTGACGACATTTTCTGGAGATTGATTGTGAGTTTTGAGGTGTTATACAAGAGGGATTCGAGCTCAATTTTGCAGACTTTGAGCTGCTTATTGTGTTTGGAGTTTTAGATTGGTTTTTAGATTTGATACTACAGACTTTGAGCTGCTTGTCACATTTGAAACTATTGTATGACACTCAAGCAAAGGGGTAACTTGTAGACTTTGTGCTGCTTTTATTTTCTATGTTTGTGCATAAGAGGTGCATCATGTAGTTAGACTTTGAGCTGCTACATACTGTGCTTAATTACCAAAAAATCATCTAAAAAGGTTGATAGGAGAGTAGATAGTTGAATACTTTGAGCTTTCTTTCCATTTTCCCGTCCTGGAAAAGCAATGGAGGACTTTGTGCCTTTAAGGGAAACTTTGCTTCTTTATTTAGTTTACATTATTAATCATTTGTGCTTTCAGCTGTGATTCTTTTATGAAAGAAGAGAAAAGAATAAGAATCTTCTTTAAAAAAAGAGAACAAGACAGAGTTTCACCTAGATTTAGAATAGATTTAGAGTTAGAGTTTATTTTTGAATTGTTGAAGTAGAAAGCAAAGGCGGAACCTTCCCTAAATTAGGAGAGTTTTATACTCACACACTATGGCTGAAACTACAATTTTGCACATCTTTCTAGGTGTACAAAATTTTCAACCAACACCACTAACCCTCTCGCCATGCACTCAAATTTTGTGAGAGTAAAATCCACACATCAAATTCAAGCGAGTATGATACTATGCAAATATCTCTTCAACATTTCAAGGTTGTACAAACAAACCTATGCTATCCATGTTAAGGTAGTGCAGCCGATGTATGGATGAACACGTTTGTCAATGAGGTAAGGGGAGCCAAAGATTCCAAGAATAGGATGAAGTATGACTTCCTAGTTTGCTTTGCCAAATAGGCTATGGAAATTAGCTCTTTTTTTTTATGGCAAGTAGGCAATGCATGCTCATATATTCCTTCAGCCTGATTGTTTTCTGCTTCCTCTCATGTTAACATATTCCATTTACTTATTTTCTCAAGTAAAGCACAGCCATGTGTTATTATTGAGAAAAATCATTCAACGTATTATGTGGGTAGTGCCTAATACCACGAGCAATATAAATATGAGGGTAATAAGCATCCTCTAACTCCTTGCCCTCTACCTCTTGCCTCATGGATCCACTCACCACCCCATCTTTGTCCTCACCCTCCGTGTGCCCATATCAGACATCTAGATCATCATCACCCACATGCTCCCAATAAACACATGTTCCATGTATTATGATAGGCCTATGATTCTAGATCAACGTGAGATTCAAATATGAACAGTTCCTATTGCTTCCTATACATCTATCTCAACTTTATGTCTTCATTCTTTCCTTCAAAAATTCTAAAAATCCTCCCAAAAAGTGTCTTGAAGGATAGTTAGAGAGGTTAAACTTGAATGAGCCATCATAGTTATTGTTGGAAAATATGCACAAAAAGGAATAATAAAAGAAATTTTATTTTAGCAAAGAACATGAGTGTGCCATTGCCAATTTAGTAGGTAAACTAAACAAGCACTTGAAATTATAAGGATGAAGTAATCACAACCAACTGAAATAGTGAAGGTACATCCATATGGGGAGATCCACTAACTAACCTGGCAACAAAGTAGCTGTAACTTACGCAAGAAATATCAAAAACAACAACAAAAACATATAGTTGTCCCTTGAGGAGAGAGATTCTTCAATAGATCCTTGTTCATTGGCGAGGAGGTTTTATTCATAGTCATGGATGGAGTTCTCATTTGCAAACACACATCTAAAGCCTCTTCCTCATTTAATCACATCTCCTCCTTTGACTATGGATTATCTAGTTATGCTAGCATTTTAATTTGCTCCTTTCAATGTGACGCAAAATAGAATAGTGTGTACAATAGAGCCATTCTTTGAATTAGAAATAAATACTCCTTATAAACAAAAACTTACCTAAAACCCTACTCTAAACATAATGTCTTACTATTTATAATTTGTACAACCATCATGTTTTCTAAGGTGTTTCATGCGTAGTGAAAAAAACAAAAGGTGTGTCTTTAGGTATGGAACAAAAAACCGTAGCTATCATTTTGGTTTTCAGGCTAGGACACAAAGTAACTTAGCACAGTTGCTGAAGGTGAGAGCTTTTTATGTTTTTTGAGTAAACAAAATAAATAGCTATTAGACACTCACTTTTTTTCACTACAAGTATATATTGAAAAGATGTGAGTGAAACACAAGGATTGAATAGGATTAAACATAGAGATGGAAACTTCGGTAAATTGAATTAATGAATCATGTACAAAACTATATTCTCTAGCTTCAATTAAACCTATAATATAAATATTTCAAACTTGCTAAATTCAATTTAATTTGCCTCAACATGTTATAAGATAAACATGACAGTTGCATTAAAAGATACAACAATCAACTTAACACCAATTGCAATACGAATTGTTTGGTATAGATTAAGAAATATTCAACTCAAAAGAAATATAGAATGAAACATATTAACAACAATCTAGAAGCAAGATAGGCATTATTTAATTATATCGAATAATATTGAATCATTAAACCAAGTGCATTCCTAGTCCCATACATGATCATCTTAGCTGAGGCCAAAGAATTTCGAACTGAAGCAGCAACGATGATTTGATTGCTAGGTTATTTGAAAAGAATATTGAACATGGAAGGGCACTACTAGCCCAAAGTTGCAATGGTGGAAAAGCTAAATAGAAGAAAGAGCATGTGGATGAAGAAAAATGCCAAGTGGATGAGTAAATGGGGAATTAGCATGCAAGAGTTCCAAAATGCAAATGCAAAAATCAAAAGGTATGGAGAAATTCAAAGTATTGTTGTGGAAAAAACAACTTAGTGAAAAAGAGAATATTATGTCAAGCAATTCAATCTTGCATGTGACTATGAGCAAAAGCACTATATAGAAGTGGATGTAAAAAAGAATAATAGCCCAGCTAAGAACTAGTACACACCATCTTAGGTATGAAATAGGGAAGTGAGAAAAATCAAAAGAGGAGTGGGATGATAGGGTTTGTCATCTTTGCACAACAGGATTAGTGGAAATAGAATGACATTACATCATGGAGTGTATGGCAGATGAGGACATATGAATTGATTATGCTAATAATTTAAAAATGTCATTATACAATGAAAATTCATATATTATGTTCAAAAATATAAATTATAAGAACAGTGATACTCAGAATTGCCCCCAAAAAAGAATATTTAGATATCTCATATTCATAATTTGCAAAAATGAAAATACTCAAGTTTCAAAAATGTCATTACACTGAAAATTCAAATTATAATTGATATTTAATATTCATATTCTTCTTCATTAGAAGCATCAAAGTCAGTATCAACATTTGGCTCAATTTCATTTGAACCGCAATCAATTGGATAGCCACTCCCACTAGCTTTGCCAAGTGCAGAAGCTGGTTCAATTTCATTTTTCAAACATTTGACAAAATGTCAAATCATTAACAACACAAGGAAAGTGATTTCACAAAACATAAACAAACAACTCCTACATAAATGTAAATCAATTGAAATCAATCTCATTAATGCTGATATATAAAGTTCACTAACCCTGTGTTCACAGGTATAGCTCACAAAATGCAACTGAAATGATATTTAATTGCTTGCTTGCTGGCATATTCTGATATAAGATTTTGTCACAAAGTTATGAAGAGTGAAGCTATGAGGTTTTAGTGTATAAAACTATGCTTGGTTATGGCCCTTGGTACTTCCTGGGTGCTTGGGTTTGTTGTGGGTCCTTCACAAAAGGACCCATAATGAGCCCAAGCACCTAGAGAGAACCCAAGCCATAACCTGGGCCATACCCAAAATGTATCTGTACAAAGACCCAAGCTTTATTAGCAATACCCAATAACATAGACTACAAACACAATTAATAAAAAAACCTCTTTGTATTTTCCCAATGACTAAATTGATAGAATTCTACTATCACGATGGATGCCCACACAATCTTCATTTCTAAATGGTTCATAGGTAGTATTTTAATATGGTGAAGTGCGATGGTGACAAGGTTGGACGACATGAAACTAGCCTTTGGCATGAATAATGATAATTTGGGAACCATTGTAAAAGAATAATTGCTATTTTCTATGTTAATTGGGGGTGAAAGAGTCCAAAATTAAGATGTTTATTATTATTGGTCTCCTCACCAAGCAAGGAAATATAAAAAAAAAAAGCCAAGATACACAGATCCTTGAAAGCCCTTAAGGTGTGACTTTTTCATCTTGTCAAAAGAAATCAATTCTCATAGACTTTCAATGTTTATTTCTAACTCTTTTCCTTCTTCCACCTAATTGCTAATTCATGATGACAATGAGGTAGAAAAATATATGTCTCAAGAGTTAAATGTAACCCTCTTAGAATCAAGACTCACCAAGATCTCTTGCTAGGATTTAGTCTTAGGTGCCTAGAGATTTTTTTGTGAGGAGGTTATTTAGAATGCTATCTTTTGTGCTCATTGCACACATGCCCCTGTTTCAGGGAACCCTCGTCTTTTGTCTAACCGAATGAGAGAGGGAGGGCCGTAGGAAAGTTCGGATCTTTCTTGAGTCTTTTGGTTTCTGTGTAATCTCATGATAACCTCGAGTCTAGGCGCCAAAGTATGCCGAGAGGTGTTCTATGTAAAGGGACAAAGCAAGATTCAAACTTTTACTTCCAGATGTAAATCACACTTTTTCCTTTGAATGGCCAAGCTTCCAAACAGAAAACCCCAAAGTTCAAATCTCAAAAAGAGCCTCTTAGGCCGAAACGAAGTTCAAAATCTTACAAAATCGGCTCATAAGGCCGAAATGTAAAGAGAAGTTCGAATTCGCACAAAATGATCTAAAGGCTGAAAAAGGGAAAGAGACAAGCTAAGTTTGCAATTCACCCATTTTAGCTGAAAATAACAAAGGTTAAAACCTTGCAAAGTCCTCTCAAGAGCCGAAACAAACAATAAGTTTAAATCGTGCCATAGAAGCCGAAGAGTGAGAAGGAGGTCCAAGTTCACAATTTCGGTTCATGAGCCGAAAAGTTAGAAATCTATATCGCGCCAAACCATCTTAAAATGCCAAAAATCAAAGAGCGCCAAGTTCACAAAATCCCCTTATAAGCCAAAAGGGGAGAGATTGGTCTAAGTCGCACAAAACACTTCATTAAGCCAAAAAACTAAAGGTTCCAAATTCGTGCAATATAGCCGAAAATTTCAAAATCGCACAAACCTCCCAAATAGTCTGAATTTCAAATGAAGGGCATTTTAAGGCATTTCAAAATTGCACAGATGACTAAAGAGGCCCAATGTTTTGATGAGTTAGGACTAAAGAGAATACAAAGCCAAAATTCGCACATTTCGTGAGAAAGTGTCAAGTTTTGCTAAATCAACTTTGGCATTTAAAAGCCTAAATTCGGCCTCTCCTCACGTTTTGCAAGACACAAGTAAAATTCACACAAACCTTCCAATTTAGCCAATTTCACGTCAAATGACATAGGCATTTAAAATTCTTGCATTTTGGCTTAATAAGTCGAATGTTTGAAAGGTGTTTGTATTTTCACCTTAAGGCCTGAATTTCGTCTAAGAGAACGAATCAAGAGCAAGGACCGAATTTCATATTGGAGAAGAGGGGCACTTAAGGATAAAATTTAATATGATTGTTAAATTAATTTATTTTATTTTTTCGAAATGATTATTAAAAGTGGAATTCATTGTTTGCAGGATGACGTCGGGAAGGGCTATGGTGGCGAAAACCTAAATGCAGATTGAAGACCCGATTGTGATTAAAGCTGGGAACGAGGAGCACGAGATCAAAACGACAAAGCCAAGCGCTTCCAATGCAAGAGCGCATTGCAAAGGATCAAAACCAAGCATGGGGAAGCATGCCACCACGGACCACAAAGTTGAAGTCCATCCTCAAGACCAAAGATGAAAGAGTGCTACAAAATGTGCAAACTCAAAATCACACAACTGGATTTAATTCCAGAAAGTTAGTTTGCAAAATTGAATTGTTCAAATTAAAGAACTGCCTATGGGCCTAGTTCAAGATATTTTAAAACAAAGGAACACAAGACAGTTATGTCCAACTACGGAATCGACCCGAATTGATGCCAAACAGTTGTAGGTAGTTGAGATAGTGGTTGGGGGTATAATTGAGTAGTTATTGAGCATGGGTGAAAGCTACCAAGTCCTAGAAGGTAGATCAGGGCCTTTGGATGCAGTCAATCCTGGCCTTCGATTCAAATTGTAAAATCTATAAAAGGAAGGGACCTTTCTCTTGTAAAGGGTTAGATAGTTAGAAGTTTTTTTAGATAATTGGATTTCTAGGAATTAGAAGTTAGATAGGTTTTAACAGTTTTCAAATTAGGAGTAGCACAAAAATGCTACATAAATTGTTGTAATAGCAACTAAAATCAATATGTGGACATTGATTTGGTGTTTATCATCTTGGTTTTATTCTGTTTGCATGGTTTCTTTCAGCTAGTTAGAATTAGAGTTCAATGATTTCAATCACAAAATGTGGAGGGTATTTGATGCATTTCAAGTTCGTACCATTGGGGGCTTGCTGATGTAGGTCACCGTGCATGGTTAGTCTGAACCCAAACTGTGCTTAGTTCAACTGCAGGTGTTCATCTTAGGCTGCACCAGAATTGGGTGCCTACATGAGTGTCTCCGGTCTGAAAGTCCTTCATCCCTTGGAGATTGCACTGTTCTTGTCTAGTTGTGAGGGTGTCTTTGGCGAAACAAGAATCTGTTTATGGAAATATGTCTACCCGCTACACTATTCATTCTTATCGCTGTCCTTAGGATCCCTAAACCCTTCCCTTTTGCTTTTATTTCCCAGTCCGAGAATCAGATGCAGACTAGCTTGTTGTAAACGTAAGGCCCCTTGTGCTCCCAAAAAAACACATCAAACCACTGAGTTATCCCACAGTCATGAACTGACATTTGGAACCTTGAGGTTGTCCCCATTGATCAACTAAAACAACATTAGGGATTCCTTATTCAAGAGAGGATAGGATACTCAGCGAGAACATTCTATTCTGCGTTGGCCGAAGAAAGTTGTAGCGATGCGATTTTAGCCACATCAACACTACCAAGTTTCTTTGAGGCTAGGATTGAATGACTTTTGGGGCACAAAAATAGAGAACAATAACTTCAATTTCAGCTTCAAAAATCAAAGAAAGTCAGATCCTTTCTAAAAAGAAAGGATAAATTGGTGACTTGAATCTTAACTTTGGAAAATTTGAATATAAGGCAAGAGGAGCTTGAATAAGGATGTTCCATTGCATAATGTGTTATAACTTATAGCCTCCAAACTTTACTTCCAACATTTAAAGAAAAAGCATAAGTCCTAATGAATCCTTGCCTTTAAGATTCTAATGGTTATCTCTGAAAAGGACGAGTTTCGTTTCTAGAGATTTTTCAAGGCTATTTTCAAATGAATACTAATCTTTTATGCAACGCTGTCATGGATGTCATCAAGTGATTTCCTCATAAGGTGGGAATGATATGATATGTGTTTTCTATCTAAAGAGCTATAGTTTGAACCGTTGGAAGTATCTTCAAAGGAAATGAAGAATGACATCTAACAAATCTTTAAGCCTTGATAATCGCCCTATGAATTTTTGTAAAAAGATGTTCTTTGATGTTCGACTAGCTAATCAAAGATGTCTTGTGAATCGATCGAAATGGGAGGTATGCACAAGTCAGTCAATGCACAATTGATCAGATTTCTTCTAGAGGACTGCAAACAACAGTGGATAGGCAGTTGTCACTCTATTACTCTCCTAAATGTTTCCTTAGTGTTTTAGCGAAAATCATTTCTAGAAAGATCAAGTTGATGGAAGCACAAATTGTTCAATAGGAGGAAAATAGTTTATCAAGGTAGATTCATATTGTAAAGCTTCACGACATGGGAAGGGGTACAATGGGCAAGAGGATCTGATCAAAAGAATTTTTTTATTTGATACGGTTTATCATCTGATGGCAAATAGAATGGATTTCATTTTAAATATGTTGTACTAGCTAGGATTTGAGTCCTTGCACAAAACAGTTGGAGCTTTTTTTGCTTTCTTTTGCAAGAGTTGACTTGAATGCTATTCCCAAAGATCCTAATTAGTTACAAAGTTTCATTAAATAAGGATGTCCATTAGCTCTCTAAATCTATGTTATTTGCATTGATTCTCTTCAATATTTATTGGAGACAGCCAAAACTTAGAGGCAAAGATGTTTTCATTTGCCAAGTTATAGTCACCTCCTCATCGTACACTTTTCTAATGGCTTGGCTTTAAATCACAATCTTAGCTAGAGATCACTTTAAAGTACAATGATATGTTTAAATAATTTTGCTCAAATTGTTTTAACCATTATGACTGAATAAAAACAGAGGTCTTGCTCAATGGGAAAAACGAACCATCTATGTGAAAAAAACAAACATAGAAAGACATAAAACCAAGTGAAATTATCAGCTATTTGGGTACTCGTTTCAGTACTTTGCTCACCTTGGTGAACAATGGCATTGGATAATGTAAACTTTTGAAAATGAGATACTAATGGAGATAAGTTGTTCTTCACATAATTATTGTATTTTAATTTACTTATGGTGGTTTGCTTCTTATTTGCTGAATTGCATGGATGATGAATAATGAAATGGTTGAATTGCGTTCCTCTCATGTTCTTTTCTCAAATATTCATGTTCAAAAGAATGTTAAGAATGATATCTATTTTCAAAACCATATTATAAAGTTGAAGATTTGTAGAAAGGAAAATCAATTGTGATATTATATACATTAGAAAATTTCAAATCTCCAACACTCGACTAACTTAGGTGATAGAATTCCTTCTCAAAGGAAGGATACAAATCGATTATATTCAAACAAATTGTTGCATTCTAATGTGCTAGAAAATATATAGATTTTAGTATTCGCAAATAAAACCAAACACAAAAATAAAGAGAGCAAAATATCAATATAATAATGATCCTACATACACAAATTTTATGAAACCTATGTTTGTTCATTGTTATATTTCAAAAGTAGCAGTTTCTAGGCACAATGCATAAAACTTACAGTTGTTCCAACTGGGTCAAGTTACCAAGCTCTAGCGGCAGTGTTCCATTTAAATTGTTTGACGAAAAGCTCCTGAATTGAGAACAAAAACAGTGATGATAAATACTTGGAGTCTTCCCCATTTGGATACTACTTTGAACAATTGTAAAGCTAATTGCTTATGGCATGAAAAGGATAAGCATGCATAGATTTAAATAAATTATTCAAATTTTATAGACTACACCTTAGAAGTTTATGAAATCTCTTCCAAAAAGAACAGGGATATAATTTATGAAATTCACATAAAAATTTGTTGGAATAAATGATCCATATTGGATCCATTTGTCATGTGATTTACTTCAGCATTATTGCATCTGTATTGTGGTAGGAACTCTAAGAGGCTTTTACGGTCCTTAGAAAATAGTCCTTATGTCATTTGATTGCTCCTAACTTATATTAGACTAAGGAAGAATCATAAAGGTATTTATAATTTGTTGAAACAGGTGCAAGGTATCCAGGGAGTACTATAGAAGTCCAACAATTTTTTTGCAAGTTATATTTTGGATTTTTATCTGAAAACACAGGTCTTAGATATGGTTTTATACTGGAATCAACTCATTCAAATAAAAAAATGATGGATTCAATGATGAGTGAATCTGTCGCAGAAACAGCAAAACACAAGAATGGGTTAGTGCAGAACTAATTTTGCCACCGGAAAACTAGCAATGGGTTTGTTCAGGATCCAAACTGTCCTGTATAAAACAGGAACTAAAACAATCATCCATATTGGAAGGTAGACCAATTTGTATGTTATGTATTGGGTTGGTATGCTGTTTGGAGATTTCCATTTCAATCTTTCAGTGTGCTTTAAGTAAAAGAGCGCATTGGAGAGGAACTGAATAATCATCTAGAATTCAAGTTTGGTATTATAAAGTGGATATAAAGAAGCATATAAAAAATATTATAACCAAGGAAGATAGGTTGATTATTGTACACTACAGCCTTGTGAGATTATAAACTTGCACAAGCCGATGATAATTTATTGGAGATACCCACTTGCTAATGTTTTCCTACACTAGCTTTCTCTAGGGTAAATCTTAGGTTTTAACTCTTAGGGGTATGTTTTTCCTATTTATTTTCCATGTTTACATGTTTAGCTCTCAGAATTTCATGTCATTCATGCAACATGGTTGCTAAATGAATTGATATGCATGGGTATATTACTAAAATTTGCATGTAAGCACACAATTCAATCATAAGTCTAATATTCATGTTAATGATTTAAACATTGGTTTAACCAGTCTAACACAAACCATATCGTTATCAGAGCTTCGCATGTGGTTGTTATAGGACAGATTATGATGTTATAGGTTGCATCACTCACCACATTGCTGAGCTACCATAATTTCAGCAGTATAATTTCCCTAATAAGAACTATCAAATCAGAGGAGACATGGCTCAAGAAAGAAACATACTCTACAGTCCAAACATTAGAAAATGAAGAAAAGAGATCATTGAAGTTGTAAAGGGATGTGTCTCACAGTTCAGTTAAAAGGGGAGGTAAGTTTACATAGCAGCACACAACACAAGGATGAATTGATCAGGATATTTCATATCAAAATCCACGTACAATGGGTAAACGTAATTGTACTCTTTGAATCATGTTCTCAAGAAAATTTGATCTCCCAAGAGTTGGAAGAGAAGCTTGGATTACACACATATGATCACACTCATTGAAGTTGTTTGAGATGGGTGAAGCAAGGAATGGAGATTCATATCACCAAACAGTGCAACATAAAGTTTGGAATCAATGAGCTTCTATTGATCAATTCATAGAAAATGTTATCCCTCTTGATGCTTGTGGTTTACTATTTAGAAACCCCTATTTTTATAAGAGGAATGCAGTTAGAAATATTACATCATAGGTATTAAAGTATAGGTTAGTGAATGAGGCTAGGAGTGTTAAGTGTCTAAACAAAAATTAATGTGTCCTTTATGTTAGTAATAATTTATCAGTAAGTTAATAAGTAATGATAGTTTTGTGTAGGAAGTTTCCCATAAGTTGGTTGGCATTGCTATATTCAAGGCTTTTTTTGAGCCCATTTTAATTAAAGTGATATCATTCCAATTGCATAATATATTTTCATAGTATCATTTTTGTCTATCATGGTGTAACTCACATATTTTGTGATCAACATTTTAAAAGGGTAATAGAGGAGAAAATTAATTTCATAGTGATTTTTAATAATTTCCAAAGGGTAAATCAATTGCATGTTGTCCTCTAAATGAAAAGCCATCTTTTCTTGGGATTTTAGAGGAAGCTGGAGGTTGTCCATTGATTTGAGTTTATAAATAGGAGCATTGAAAATGTTTATATCCTATGAGAACTCCAAATTACAGTAAATTTTTTTTGGTTTGGATCATTCAATGATGTTCAAAAAGGCCATCTATTTTTTATTTACTTGAACAAAGCCAATATAGTCTATTGTTGTTGCATAATAAGACAATACAAGTGTTGTGACATAGGCCTGTTTGCTTCCAAAAGTTTGCAAAGTGGCAACATCAAAGTCCAGAAATTGTAATGCCCCTTATCCTAAGTATCAAGATTTTTGCATCTCTTTCTAGCCTTGGGTAGGATTTCAGACTTTCTCATGCTTCCATACTTTTTTCAAATCATAGCTTCCCCATTGATATCAGATTTCCCAAAACCTCAATCCCTAACCTCCATCTCTCTTGTTGTTGAAGAAAAACAATTTTTTTACTTCCATGTGCACCCGATATCATCAACCCTTGATTCGCTCTCTATCCAGCCATTGCATATTTTTAGTACAAACTTCCTCCAATACCTACCTTCTGGCATCCTCTTTCATGAAACCCACCATTCAAACAAAAGAATTCTCCATTCATCAAGACCAACTAGGGACACTATTAATGGGCCCAACTTTAAATGTCAAATGGAAGGAAGCTTTCAAACAAATCTCAAAACAAGTGAGCCCACACTAGGCCTTCAACCTCTACATTAGGTGAGCAATTTCATCCATTTGAATCAACCTTTGACATTATATCAACAAAATAAAAAAGTCAATCACTTGCGTTCACCTTGGACCTAAGGATGAAAACACTTATGTTAAATTGGAGATTATGTGATGAAACCTCATTGGTTTCCTAGATCCTAGAGGACAAAAGCCCTTTAGATTCCTAATGGAAACTTCACATAGAGGTTGCATATGCACTTCAAGATTAGTGGATTTTAGTGTTTGGGCATTTTAGCATTCTAAATATTTTTCTAAATGTATTTGTGATCATTGTAAGCTTTTTTATCAACAAAGAACTAAGTAGAAAATCTTTTTAATCATTGAATGAAATCTGTATTCCAGGTTTCCAATTATTTTATAATAGCAATTCTATATGAATGTTTGTTGTGGGTCTTTCAAATTGTATCATTTTGGTTGAAACTCGATATTATATCTAAGTGGTTTTATATAAACATTTTGTTAAGAGCTATTATAGTGATTTTAAAGCTATGATCTTGCCAACCTGTAGGGTAACTAATGTTATAAATGCACCCTAGTGAAAGAGAGCTGATATATTGAAGTAGGCAAAATAAATGACAAGCACTAGAGCTAGAGGAAGATAAAAAATAAGGAGGAAAAGGGAAGAACAAATTATAAGTTGAATGAAAAAAAGAATTCTTCTAGGAGAATTTAATTAGATTGCACCAAAGTCAAGATGGAACTTAGGGTGTTAGGGTCTTTCCCACCTAAATTTTCCATTAATCTCTAGTTGAATTCATTGGAGGTGCCAATGAGACTGTCATTAGGTGACCAATCCATGGTACTACTACTCATGTGCTACATCTTCTAAATAAAGGGTAGCAAATTTTATAGCCTCATTTTCATGCATAGGGTTTAATAAAAAATATATATCTAACTTTTGAACCCAAGCATGAGCTATAATTTTTTTTGAATCATTGAATGGTTAGCTTACCCAATTTGTGTTCATATCTCTTCAAGGTTGATTTATATTTTGCCTACTCTTAGTTTTTTTCTACTTTTCATCTTTAAATTACAGAAATTGGTGAGAGACATCTTTGCATGTAATTCAAGTCCAAGAGCTCTCTACTCATCAAAATAGGTTGGAAATTTATCTCCATCCTAGTTTTTTCCTTCTTCCTTGAGTTGCTTTTATTCTATTTGTAATAAATTAGGCTAGAAAGGCCTAGATACGAACCAATCACAATTCTATTATTTGTAGTAACACTTCCTTCTCTTGTAGGGGTTTGAACTAGCCTTGGAATATTTGGATTTTTCATTGTCTATATAATAACTATGCCATGGGATTTGTCATTTGATGCTGGCCTTGGTTCATACTAACAATGGCATTATATTGGATCTATATCTTCTCTTCATCTATCAAATCCTTCTTACTTTGTTCCTACATTTCTACTTCTATTTCTTTAACCATGATATTGCAAATTTCTCCTTTCTCTTTGATTAAATCTAATTTATCTTTCACTAGGCTACATTTAAATGTTAGTCTAGCAATGTCATTTCTTTGATACCATTGTTATGTCCTTTCCTAGTAGAACCCTACAAATTTTTGAGGTTTTTGGTTAGGCTAGGATCAACAGTTACATGGAAACTCAACCATAATGAGAGTTGAGTTGGAAGACATGATGAGGTGCCCCAAGTATCCTCTACCCTAGGCCCAACAACAAGACCTTATCCTTTGTGGCCTCATGTGGTCCTTAACCGATGGTCTTAACCATCATCATGAGGTGACATACCTAGTGAGAGCTTTACACCATTCCCCTCCATCATATCAACCTCTCACCTCTTATGATTGATTCACTTGAACAATTGATTCATGTGGAGATAGTAGGGAAGCTACAATAAGGTGCCTTTGACCCTCATCCAGTCATCATCCTAATATCTTAATGATTTCACTTCTTGTACTTATGAACCATGGTGGAGAAGAGGGGAGAGATTGCAGAGAGTGCCCCAGAAACCATCTCTTCCGAGACCCAAAGACCATACCTTTTGTACTCCTTTGGTCTCTATGGGCTCATCTTGTCCCACTTTGAGGTGGCCTGTCTAGAAGAGTGTCCATACACCATACCCCTCTCACAATACTCTCACACTTCCCTTCACCAAGTTTAGAAATGCAATAAATATTCACGTTTGCTATAATATTAATGAATCATTGTTAATTGCATTAGGCAATGTTTTAACATTATTTTATTCCTTAACAACATTATGAGTAATATCAATATTGACAGTGCTTAAATGTTTACAACTTTGTCTAATATTAAATTCATATTAATTTCCCCTTTATGTTTCCTTAATTAAGTAGTACGTCCAAATTTGTTTTATATTCTTGTCTCTCTTATATGAATTTATGAATGTTTTGGATTAAGGCAAAAACAGGTTTTGAAGGGGCCTTGAAACCCTTTACAAAGAAGATTCTACAAGGTTTAGAATCAAAACATCAAAACAAAACCCAAAACAAAATAGGCTGTAGGAGAAAGAACAATACATATAGTAGCCAAAGAACCAGCAAAAGTCCAGATGAGCAACAAAAAAAAAGCAATGACCCTCTGACTAGCAATAAGAAAAAGACAACACCAGAGAAATAGAGAACAAAAACTACATAAGGCTCTTAAGGGTCTCAATGACCTCAGCCTCTAGGAGACTCATTTTATCAGCAACAGACCTCAGCTCCTTGTCGTCCACACTTTGGGTAGCATCTTTCTTTTTAAAATTCGCCCTAGTCCGCTTGGAAGGGCCAAAATCCCCTCAAGTTTTGTCTTTATCATCATCCAAATTGATCAGCATCTTGTCCTGTTGAACATTGTCAAGATTATTCACCATAATATTCATAGCATCAGTCGTCTTCTTGAAAATTCTATGACTGTTGAAAATAATGGTAATGAGGGTGGCCTGAATCTTCTTGTAATTCTCCTCAACATGGGTGAATCTATCTTCAAAACCTTTCTTCATATGATCAATACCTTCAATAGCTCTATTGATACAATCCACAACAGATTTTTTCTCATCCTCAGTCCACTAACCGTCACCATTTTGTCTATCTTGACAAGTAGAAGTGGGCATAGCTTCCAATTTACTACTCATAGCCCTTTGGTTAAGTTTAACCTCTTTGATTTCATGGAAGAGCCTTTTAAAAACACTGAAAGTATCAATGGCATGGTCTCTTGCCATACCCAAGATGTCCACATAGTCGTCCCTTTTATCATTGAGCTCAGCACTCTTGGCAAGAAGGTCCTTCTGAACTGCAACCCCAATAGTTTTATTAGTCTCCTGATGAAGAGACGAAGGGGGTATCTCATAATTCTGATTCCTAGGCTCCGAGCTTACTCTCTTATTGACCACATTGTCCTTAGAATTCCCCCTATGGCCACTGGAAGCAGAGGCCTCATTACCAGCAGAGGTAGAAGAGGAGGAGATAACAACTTGCTTCGAACCCTTCTTACCCTTGCCCAGATTAGGTTTGGTGTTAGGAGTATTCTCAATTTTATCTTTTTAGGAGGAGAAAAAGTCTCATCCTCTGAATCCGAAATAGATTCCATATGCCCAGACTCCCCAATACTAGTATCATCATCCGAAGAAGTGGGGATATAAGAAGAAGGGGCAGGAAGGGCCCGAAAATGATAATCAATTAACACAAGCAACCCTTCATGAAGGATAGGGTGCTTGGCCGAATTCTTCCTATGAGCTCTAAAGCTAGCCCGAAGCGAGGACATCAAGAAAAAAGGAAAAGAAACCCTAACATTATGGTGGAAATGGTTTAACAGAACAAAATGGTGGCCATAAACCCTGGTAAAATTCCCATCAAGAGTAAAGTAATCCATTAGTACCTTAAGGAGTTGGGCCCAAATGTTCTTGAGAACACTAATGTCATAGTAACTGACAGTCTTCTTCACCAACTTTCCCCTTTCCTTATCAGATTTCGGAAAATTTTGCACCGCAGCCTCCGTGTAATTCCTATCTCTGTAGTATTTCATGCCGTTAGAGGAAAGACCCGTAACTTCAGCTATCAAATTCTCATCCATCGTAACCTTGCACCCATGTAGAGTAATGGTTTCATCCTTCCAATTCTTATCAAAATAAGTAGTAACATCCTTGTTAACCCCCTGCATTTTCTCAATGAAGGGATTAACACCTCCTTTCATGAGAAGCCTCTAGATTTTATGGTTATTCTTCAACTGCTCACAACGCGGAGGCTCAACCCGCTTCCTATCTCCCCCCATAATGCTCAGAGAAATCACAACAATTACTCTGAGAAGAGAGGTCCAAGCAAAATAGATATCAACCCACAAAGCGTGCGAAATAATGGCACAATAATTACATTGCCTGCAACCAACACATGCCAAAAGGAGAAAGAGGGTGATCTTTCTAGAATCACCACTAATAATAAAAGCAATATTACTCATTGTCCTTACTGCCTCAAATTATGTCATGAATTATAAGCATGTAGAGCTCGGTATCCACCGTGTCTTCATTGGTCCACATCACTTGACTAGCGCTACTGACCCTTTGTTAGAAATGTAGTTGGTAACAACATTGGACTCCCTATAAATATGAGAAATAATACAATTTTCAAAAGAATTAATGATTTCCCTAGCTTTGTTTATCCGTACCTCCACATTCCAAGATGGCCTAGAAATACCTTTGAGATAATGTATAATGTTTTTGGAATCACCCTCAATCCAGACATGTTTGAAGTTATGTCGCCTAGCAAGATTATCATTAATAATATTAAATTGTATCATTAGTTTTGATTGTATTAAATTGTATCCAAATTAATGGTTGGATTAGTGGCATTAAACTATATTAATAGCAGCATGCTATATCATAGCAATATTCCTCATAGCCATAATGATTACCAGACAAGGTGCTGCTGATTTCTCTTCTTTCTTCCCATATACTCCTCTTAGTCTCTTTTTCCCTTCGTATTCTCCTTTTCCTATCCTTCCCTCCCCTATCCTAAAATCATCCTTTCTCTCCTTATATCCATTGAAAGATTATTATTAAGAGACACATCCTTTCCAGTGCTATTGTTCATTAACAGGGACACGTCCTTTGCTAACTATTATTAATTTGTTTTTCATTTTGTCTTTTAATCGCATCACATGAATGATCTTCCATATTAATGGGTTTGTCCTCTTATTATTTATTTATTTAATATTTGTTGTCTTCTCACAGCCATTCCATCATGGTCAATACTACTATTATATTTGCTCATTATGTACTACTGTTATAGTTGCTCATTATGTAAGTTTCTCCATGAATCGGCTGAGCATGTTGATTCAGCCCATGAAGAGAAAGTCCGATCACTATTAATATTATAGTTGTATATATTATTTAACAGTAAATATTATTGAAATTAATATAAGTTAATATTTATTGTGGCCATTAATAATTATTGATTGTAATTATAAATACAAATCAGTATTAATTTAATAATTTTGTGAATGTTAGTTAACAATAATTATTGATTGTGGTTATAAAATGCAAATCAATATCTATTTAATAATTATTATGAATATTGGTTAATGAACAAATAGTTTAGATCCTCTTCAAATAGAATGTAAATACTAAAAATATAACAGATTTTACATTTCTGAAGTTGGTTCAACTCAGCCTTCGGCAAGACGAAATCCCTTTTAAAAAAAGGTTGGGTAGTGGAAGATCTACTCTAGCTGATTGGTGGAAATATCTTACGAGTATTTAACATGTGCATTTAGTTGAGATATTTTGGTAGTTTCTTTCAATGAATGGAGTGCAAGTTTCAAACAATCTTTCTTGGCGTTGAATATATTGAAGGTTTATGATTCTCTTATGATGTTAGATTTTGAGGGTTATGGAAACCCTTTTCTTTGGCTTTGGTGGGTGCTTCATTCTCTTTCTTGGCGTGAGGTTTAGATAATGATTTAGAGCTGGTTGCTTGGTATCTTCTTGGCATGAGGGCACTACTTGGAGTAATAATTGATTGAATACCTTTTTCTGTTGCTATTGATGTTGGCCATCTTTCTGCTTCAAGACTGAAACATATTCATATATCAAGGGGCTCCTTGTTATCCCATTCCTTTTCATCGACCTAGTGTAATTTTCAGAAGTTTATAGTGCTTGGAGGAGAGTTGTTGAAGTCAAGTGGGTTGGACGTGAGCATTTTGAAGATATGATCGATGACATGGCATTGAATCCAATTGTCAGTTTTTTTGTTTTGCTTTTGTTCTTTAGAAGGATCCAAACTACTACGGTAGATTTATTTAGTTTTCTAAAGTTTTAAGTCTTGTTAAAACTATTTTTTAGTTTTATGCTTTTTAAAACTGCTGACTACTCAGTAAGGCAAGCATTCAGTTATCTTGTTTTAGTTTGTTTAATTTGTTTTTAGGCTTGTCTTTTGTTTTATTCTCATCGTTGTAGATCTTCAGCTCTCTATATAAAACCATGAGATGATTATTGTAATGGCTGAGTTTTTCAATATTGATATATCCTTAGAATTCTGATTAATCTGTTCAGCTATGAACATATTTTGTTTTCTTTGAAACAGTCTACAGATTTCTTTTCAACTCTATTTTCTGTGTGTCTTTTGAAATATATTTCTTTCATTTGCTATCAGAGCAGGTTGCAAAATCTTTTGATTGTGCAAGTAGTCTCTAGATGGCTAATGGAAAGGATTTAGCATTTCAGCTTCCATTATTTACTGGAGAAAACTATGATTATTGGAGTATCTGTAATGCCCCGCCAGGAAACCCCGAAGGGATAAGCTAAAATAACAAGAATAGAGTGCAAATTTTTTTTTTTTAAAAGATACAACACATAAGATGCAACATGATACCAAAGATTCAGATTACAAAGCGGAAGACTTCAACTAACTCCTAAAGAGTTTCCCAACGAGATTACTTAAATTTTCACAATACACTTTACACACACAATTAATCCAAAAGCTGAATATCTTAATAACGAGATAATTCACAATCAGGATAATTTCTTTCAAAGGATGGAAATATAAATCACAAGCAAGATTCATCATTTAAGATCCATTCATAAACTTCATTCAATCTTTTCATTTAAAATTACAACCCATACATTTAACGTTCTAACACACTAGGATTTTCACCATAAACATAAGAGATCTTTCCAAGCATATTTAAATTCCTTAACAACAACTGAGTAAGATTCGTTACTCTAAGTTACATTATTCCATAATCCAATTCATTGCATTAAAAGGACGATTTCACACATGTATTACGATAAATCGCATCTCAACCAATTATGCGTTCGATCCACATGGCATTCAAGAAAGAACTGAGTAAAAGCATTTATAGTTAATTCCATTATCCACTTAACCATTCCAACATAACTAAACATACATGATAAAGCTGAATAAAGGAACATAAGAGAATACACCACATAACACCATAATGATCTCGGAGTTCACCCCTAATGGGCTACATCTCCGGGTCTGCTCAACTGCAAGACCCCCTCAGATAAATAATAAGGTTAAGAGTACAAAAGGTTACACCATACAATCCAGCCATCAAGGCGATACATAAATAATATACAAGCGACCACACCGGTCAATAAATACATAAACGATCCTTACAAGGAACAGGATCCAGCTAAACATAATCAAAGCTAATAACATAAGAGTCCATGAGAGCATCCATAAAACTGAACCATCACCACCCAAGGTCTAACATGAAACCAACACTCACAAGGGCAGCGACAAAGGACGACTCCCAAGGGTACTCGAAACAGGACAAAACGACAACACACTAGCGAACGTAGGGACAAGTGTCATCACACAACCTGGTATGGATACCATGGCAAGTCTTCATAGGTCCCGGCCCATACACTGGTAACCCTGGCAACCTAATCCGAACTTCCGGCCCATCCAAGCCTCATGTGGACCCACACATCCTCTCGTGAAGACAAGAAAGGTAGTTTGCCATTTCAGGCCTTCTCACAGCATGCCGAATCTATGATAGCATTCGTCCCATGTGTGAGGCACATTATCTTATTATATACTTTATTTTCTAATCTACTTAGGTTATCACTTATTAGACTCACTTTCGACGGGTTATCCAGCAGCCACTTTGGGCGCGGCCCCCAATCGAAAGCCACTTTCCCATACGACACTAGACTAACTCAGACGAACTCAAACCATGGAATACACATGGTCAGATGAACGGAGTTCAAGAAGATACAATCATCAGGTCAAACACGACTCAAGGGTAATCACTTACTGACGGTGCTCTAACTAGAGACTTGACAACTAAGGTCAACCATGAATCATCATTCGACTCACACAAAGAGGGTATAACCAACTAAGTCAACATCACAATCCAAAGTCAACTCAAAATTCGAGGGCTGATACAGGAACACCAAATCATCCATACGACAGGGTCCTATTTAAACAAAGCAAAACATGCCATTTCATAATTAAAGCGAATACAGTAATTAAACTCGCAAGGCAATAATCAGAAAAGACAATATTCCTTAAATTGATTTAATCATTACAGACGATCAAGTTTTCTACAAGATCTAAAAACAGGTTACAGTTATCTACCTCATCAAGGCATAATTTGTTCTTGGTTTTCTAACTCCTAAGGTTCAAGCATCGAACAGGCAATTTAAGCCATGAAGAGTTTTAACCAATTCATATTATTAAAATTCAGACAACCGTTTAAACGATTAAAATAAGATATTTAATCTCCATCCCAAAACGTCATAAACATACTGGACTAAAAATCAATCTCTACAGATTCATAATTTCACTTCCAGATGCATTATGCGAATAACGGAAATAAAAATGTAGAAGGAGAAACTAAAGAAGCTAATCATTCCCAAAGGCACATCGTTCAATTCAAACACCCACGATAAAGGTTTCACCACTTTTCAATTACTCAAATGATAAGAATAAAAACACAATATTCAATTGCGAAATAACAGTTGTAAAACTTAATTAGAAAGAGGGCATACGTCACAAAATGACGTTAAGTAACAATTAGCCTAAAACTCCCTTATAAGGTTAATCAATATCCAATCCACTCTTATCAGGTTAATGCTACCTCATTCATAATTAAAAATTTAAATAACGCTAATCATTAAATAACTTTCACTAAAATGATATAAAGTATCATAAGTTTTCCTTTTTTTTTTTTTTTTTTTTGACTACCAAACAAAATACATTAATAAAGAAAAACGATTCAATAATCTACGTTATACAAAATGCATTTAACAAAACTATGTTCTTTTTTACAAACAACGCATTTAATAACTTTGTTTTAAACAAACAAAAACGCATTAACATAAACTATGATCTTATTTTTTTTTTTAAAAACAAAAAGAACATGTTTAGACACACACAGGCGGGGGCGGGCCGTGCCCTAGCCGCCGCGCCTGGGAGGCACTTCGTGGGCGGCGCCACGGTGGTGCCCGCAGGTGCCACCGTGGCCCCTCGGCCACCACCGTGAGCCGCGGCCATGGGGTTTGCAAGCGAAGGGGAAGGGAGTGTGCGGGGAAGCAAACAGAAGACGCGTGCGCGGGGGGGGAAAGAAAAAGGGGGGAGGAGCGGGTGGAGCTCCGCTCCCCGCCTCCAAACCCCCAACCGATGGTTCAAACAACCAAAACGCACGGTTTCACAACACACACGCACACAGTTCGAACAAACAATAATATAGTTCGAACATAAAAATAATATATTCTCTTTTTCCTTAGAAAACACAGCGCTATGATTAAAAGGGAAACACAGTTCGAACGTCAAAACAAAAACGCCCAAAAAGAGTTTCAAATCGAAAGCACCCAAGGGAGATTTTCACCAAAAATTCATCAAGAACAGCCATTTTTCGATTCATATCCGAAAATTAAAACTTGAAAACAATCAAAAGATTGGATTTTTGCAACAAGCAACCATCTTCATAAGAACGAGGAAGAACAAATGCGGTAACGCCTACCTTCATACGCATTCCTGGAGTAGCTGAAGGAGAGCCCAGATCCAGCATCATTCCTTCCCAAAACCTCCAAAATTTTCTTCCCAACCAAATCTTCTCCAAATTTTTTTTCCATCTTTGTCCCTCCTCCATTTTTCCCAAATTGGGTTATATGGAAGAGTTGACTCCCCATTTCTATTTTGGAATAAAATCTTTTATTTACAAAATAACTCTCAAAAATTATTTCTTTTTTAACTATCAACAAAATAACTTGCTTAATCAATTTAAAAATCGATTTCTCATATCAGATCAATTTAACCTTTCAAATTAATAATCTAACGAAATACAATTAACTCTATGGCGATAACATATAAAACTTCCTTTTCAACGGCATATATAGATAATGCATTTAATAATCGAAATCAGCCATTAAATTCAAATTTACTTCCAATCTAAATAGGCAATTCATTAACAACGAAGATCGCATAACGAATACCTGATTAATCTAATCCATTAATCTTCAATGCACAAACGCATAAATAAACAAGATAATTACTAAGGACTAATTAACCCAATTAACCAAGCACGCAAATCGAGAAAGTCAACCAAATAGACGACTCGCAAACCCAAACAAGAAGGGATTACCGACGACGACTGGCGATGCTCACTTGAGCACGACTAAGGCCGACTAAGGTCTTACGACCACCTGATCCGACTCTAGGGGTTAAAAGGGGTACACTCAAACCTGCAAAACCAGGTGACGACGAACCTCACACTCATGCGACTTCGTACCTGAAATCTCCTGCAACAAAAGATCATACATGCATACATTTATAAAATTTACTGAAAGCGTTAGTCCAATACTAAAATCATGAAATAGGTACACTGAATAACCTACATACAACTAGTGTGAGAACCACATCGATAGCTATGCGTAAAATCAACATCCGACTATAACATAACATTACGATTAACTAATCCAGATTAAACCAAGGTTAGAAGTAGATTACGGTAGGGGTACTACAGTATCAAGATGAAGACCCTACTTTTATCCCAAGATCTCTGGGAATTTGTGGAAGGTGGATACACAAAACCTGTTGATCAAAATACATTCATTACATGGACACCACAACAGAAAAATCAGTTGAAAGAAGATAGAAAGAAGGATAACAAAGCTCTTTTCACCATTCAATCTGCCTTGGATGTCTCAATTTTTCCTCGAATTGCCAGTCTGACAAAATCAAAGGATGCATGGGAGACTCTACAAACTGCATACCAAGGTACAGATAAAATCAAATTGGTAAGACTTCAAACTTTTCGAAGAGAATTTGAAAATTTGAGGATGAAAGAATCTGAGTCTATTCATGAATTTATTACTAGGACTCAAGGTATTGTAAATCAGCTTAGGATTCAAGGTGAAACTATATCAGATCAGAAAATTGTAGAAAAATTTTTGAGGTCTCTTCCTCTTAAATTTGATCCAGTAGTAATTGCTATTGAAGAAAGTAAAGATCTAACTACTTTCAAAGTTGCAGAATTAATTGGTTCTTTGCAGTCTCATGAAGAGCGCATGCAGCATTCTATGGAAAGTTTTGTGCAAGCTTTCCAATCTTCTATGAATATTGAGGAAAAATTCAAATCTCCTCCCTCTCATACTGCTAAATTTCAAGGTGAATCTTCTGGAAATAATAAAGAAAGAGGAAGAGGAAGAGGAAGAGGAAATAATAGAGGAAGAGGACGAAGTTCTGTTGATAGGAGTATTCAGTGCAGATATTGTGGAAGATATGGGCACTATGAATCTGAGTGCAGGAAGAAGAAATCTGACTTGAATAAGTCAAGAGCTAGTTATGCAGAAGACTCTTCTGATGCAAAGAATTCTACATTCTTTGCATGCAATTTGGCAAAAGAACCCCAAGAGGATGTCTGGTTCTTGGACAGTGGTTGTTCAAATCACATGACAGGTAAATGTGATTTCTTTGTCAAATTAGATGATTCAATGAGGAGTAAAGTTAAATTTGGAGATGATAAGGAAGTTGATGTAATGGGAAAAGGTACCCTTGTAGTCAAGACTAATCAAGGAGACACTACAAATATCCATAATACTTTCTTTGTGCCAGAATTACAGCATAGTCTTTTGAGTATAGGACAACTTCTAGAAAAGAACTATAAAGTTGTATTTGAAGATAGCTGCTGCAAAATTTTTGATAAATCTAATAACCATCATCTTGTAGCAAAGACTTATATGACAGAGAATAGATTGTTTCCTCTCAAATTTCTTTCTAGTAAGTTGCATGCACTAAAATCAACCATAGATGATTCATGGTTATGGCATCAACGATATGGTCATCTGAATTTTCAAGGGCTAACATTGTTGAATAAGAAGAATATGGTGCGAGGTCTTCCTCCAATCAAGGCAAAAGAAGAAGTTTGGTCATGGTGTGCACTTGGCAAGCATCACTGAGACAATTTTCCGGTGGGAAAATCTTGGAGAGCCAAATCTCCTCTAGAGCTTGTGCATGTTGACATCTGTGGTGATATGCAAGAGCCATCATTGGGTAAGAACTTTTATTTTTTGACATTCATTGATGATTACTCTCACCACACTTGGGTTTATTTTTTGAAGCAAAAATCTGAAGCCTTTGCATGCTTCAAGAATTTTAAAGCACTAGCTGAAAAACAAAGCGGGTATCCTGACAAGATACTCAGAACAGATAGAGGGGGAGAGTTTACTTCTAATGAGTTTGCTGATTTTTGTGCTAAGAATGGCATCCGGAGACAACTTACTGCCACATATACACCTCAACAAAATGGTATTGCTGAAAGAAAGAACCGTACCATTATGGAAATGGCACGAAGCATGTTGCAGACAAAAAATCTTCCAAATAGTTTTTGGGGAGAAGCAGTTGCCACTACAGTGTATATTCTCAACCATAGTCTCACAAAAGCAGTTCAAAATCTGACTCCGAAGGAAGCTTGGAGTGGTCACAAGTCTTCAGTGGCTCATCTTTGCATCTTTGGATGCTTAGCATATGTGCATATTCCAGTTCAAAAGCGGAAGAAGTTGGATGCCAAATCTCAACTTTGTATCTTTGTGGACTACTGTACTGCAACTAAAGGCTACAAATTCTATAATCCCAAGACAAAGCAATGGATAGTTAGCCGGGATGTGATTTTTGATGAAGGGGGAGTATGGGAATGGAAAGATGATGTGCAGAAAAATTCATCAATAACCTTAAACATGGAAGATAGCAATGTTCCTCCTCCTCTCCCCACAAGCTCAAGTGGAAGTTCTAGCTCCAGTTCTAGTCCTCCAAGCTCACCTAGTTCTTCAAGTAGCACAAACTCAGGTGAAGATTCACCTCCACCATCACCTCCAATGTCCGTTCCTCGAAAGGTACAAAGTTTAGTTGATGTTTATGAGAGGAGTACCAATATAAATCCAGTTGCTAATTTTGCTTTGTTTAGTACAATTAAAGTTGAACCCTCTGTGTATGAAGAAGCAGTGAAAGAACCCGTGTGGGTTAATGCTATGAATGATGAAATGAATTCCATTCATAAGAATAATACTTGGGAATTAGTTCCACTTCCCAAAGGTAAGCAGGTGATTGGTGTGAAATGGATTTTCAAAGTCAAATATCATGCAGATGGTTCAGTAGAAAGCCATAAAGCAAGACTAATTGCCAAGGGGTTTGCACAAACTCCTGGAGTGGATTATGAAGAAACTTTTGCTCCAGTGGCTCGTCTTGATACAGTCAAGATTATATTGGCTATTGCAGCACAATACAAGTGGCCAATATTTCAGATGGATGTGAAATCAGCATTCCTTAATGGTTACATAAATGAGGAAGTTTATGTAGAACAACCTATGGGTTATGAAGTTCCAGAAAAAGAACACTTAGTCTAAAAGTTGAAGAAAGCCCTTTATGGGTTGAAGCAAGCTCCTCATGCCTGGTATGCTAGAATTGACAGTTATTTCATGAAGAAAGGATTCAATAGAAGCCACTCAGAGCCTACCTTGTATGTCCAACGTATTGGTAATGATATTCTTATAGTTTGCCTCTATGTTGATGATTTGATTTATACAGGTAATAGCAAAGCTCTCATGGAGAAGTTTCAAGCAGAAATGAAACAAAAATTTGAAATGTTAGATCTGGGACTTATGCACTATTTTCTTGGTGTGGAAGTACAACAAACATTAGAAGGTAATTTATTTCTCAATCCAAGTATTTAGCTGGTTTATTGAAGAAGTTTAACATGGTGGCATACAAAGCATTTGCAACCCCTGTAGCCCTTGGTGAAAAACTAACCAAGGAAGATGCTAGTCCCAAGGTTGATGCAACTCGGTATAGGAGTTTGGTTGGTAGCCTCATGTACCTCACAACTAGTAGGCCTGATATTATGTATGCTGTGAGCCTCATCTCTCGGTTCATGCAGGATCCACATGAGTCACATTGGCGGGCTGCTAAAAGAATTTTGAGGTATGTGAGTGGTACACAAAATTTTGGCATTCAGTATTCTCCCACTGACAAGTTTGAACTAGTTGGTTACATAGATTCAGATTGGGCCGGTTCAATGGATGATAGGAAATCTACATCTGGTTATGTTTTTTCATTTGGCTCTGGAGTTGTATCCTGGAGTAGTAAGAAACAGGCGACAGTAGCTCTTTCTTCAGCAGAAGCAGAATACATGGCAGCTTCATCGGCAAGTTCTCAAGTGGTATGGATAAGAAGGATATTGACAGATCTATATTTGGTTCCGGAGCATCCAACCACCATCTATTGTGATAACAATAGTACTATTACCATGACCAAAAATCCAGTGTTTCATACTAGAACGAAGCACATAGAGATCTGTCATCATTACATTCGTGATTTGGTTCAAGATGGACTAGTGGAGTTGCAATTTTGTCCTTCATCTGAACAAGTTGCTGATATCTTCACCAAAGCTCTTCCAGTATCGACTTTTGTTACTTTTAGAAATCAGTTGGGGCTCACCTCCATTCATCATTCTGGGGGAGATTGAAGATATGATCGATGACATGGCATTGAATCCAACTGTCAGTTTTTTTGTTTTGCTTTTGTGCTTTAGAAGGATCCGAACTACTACGGTAGATTTATTTAGTTTTCTAAAGTGTTAAGTCTTGTTAAAACTGTTTTTTAGTTTTATGCTTTTTAAAACTGCTGACTACGCAGTAAGGCAAGCATTCAGTTATCTTGTTTTAGTTTGTTTTATTTGTTTTTAGGCTTGTCTTTTGTTTTATTCTCATCGTTGTAGATCTTCAGCTCTCTATATAAAACCATGAGATGATTATTGTAATGGCTGAGTTTTTCAATATTGATATATCCTTAGAATTCTGATTAATCTGTTCAGCTATGAACATATTTTGTTTTCTTTGAAACAGTCTGCAGATTTCTTTTCAACTCTATTTTCTGTGTGTCTTTTGAAATATATTTCTTTCACATTTGTTGTGCTCCAATTAGCATACTTCTTATTTTTAGATAGCTGCTTCTGCTCTGTGGCATAATATCCTTATCTCTGCTGTTCAGCACCTTCAAGTAGCAGAATTTTAAGAATATTGTGGACTGCTATAACATATTTTCAGATTGCTGTTCATTTCGGACTGAGTATTGTTGCAATTAAGGTTAGGATTGGGAGTTTATTTCTGATATTTAATGTTCCTTATGAGTTCTTGTTAGTATCTCAGTTCATGCGTGAATAAGAATGTTCTATGAAACTTAGCAAAAATAAACACTTGCAAATACATTTTGAAAACAATCTGCAAATTAAAACTAAACAGAAAACTCAGTGTTCAGCATACAATCAAAGTATCTGACATAAAGCTTGAACACCCAAAGTGAAGGAAGAGAGAAAAAAACAATTATAGAAAACGGGGTAGGGCATTACACAAGGTGCGGACAAGCTATGGTTGTGTTTGAGTAAAGATAAACTCCAAGGACAAGTAAGAAAGCTTAACATGTTATGGTATGTTCTTTGAGACTCACAAGTGAGTGAAAATTCTTTCATATTAGACTTGCATCCATTTGCCACCTAAAATTGAAGAATTGACATCATGTGCATACAAAGAGTTGCGAGATGATATGGTGCTGCAAAAGAAGGTGAAGAAGACAAGGATATAAGAGTAGGAATATTGGTAGAGTGAACATAAGGCTTAGCTGACGAGAAATGCCAAATGGTACTCAAAGAAAGGAATCATGTATTTTTAACCTCATCTCATATGAAATTGAACTTTGGATATCGTAAGCCTCTTAATTTAGGTGTGATCCAAATCCACTTGTAATGTAGCTTGTATCACATTGTTACATGATACATCTATGTTGTTGTAAGAACTTGTTGTAAGAACTTGTAGTATTGTCTAAACTTTAAAGAACTATTCTTATGTAATTTGACCACTCCAAGGCATATAACATACTAAGGCAGAATTGCACGTATATGGAATGTGCTGAAATGGGATGCAAAGTACCTAGAAAGGAGTGGGGAGGCCTAAGAAAGCTTTCAGAACTTTTTTTCATAAGAAAGCCTCAAAAATGCGATTGAGATAGACCATACCTTTCGTGATTAACACATGATGGATTTGGTCATACCAGAACCACACCTAGAAAATTTGTGCCCATGAAAGAGTATATGTAGTACCAAACTCATCATGAGGACACTAGCAAGGGGTTCCTCCAGCTGGGAAGATAGACTGACTTGTATGTCATCTAGTGGTTTGATATTTTGTTTGGAGGATTTTTCTTGCTGTAAATTGTACCAAGAATATTTCTTATAGAACAAAATCACATTTACATAACCTAACCAATGAATAGAGTATAAAAGGATAAGGAAACAATGGCTCCGTTGCATGAACTATGTTCAATACAATGCCTCTATTTGATACAAGGACTTGTCACAATAGAAAACCTACCTTGACATTGGACATGCTGTTAATAGGACCAACACTTGTTGGTTAAGACACAATCCCTCATAACTACAATTTGAATTACACTAGTCAAGCTGACAATTTATTTACAACAAACCAAGTCAGCTACAAAAAGACGATTTATTAGTGAGAACACAACATGATAATAGTCCTGTGTTAGTTTTCAATATGCTTTGGCTAGAAAGAATTTTAGAGGAAAACTGAGTAGTCATTTAAGGTTTGAGTTCAGTATTGCAGAGCATATAGTAATAAGGGCATTGAAGAATGCAAAACAAGAAAGATATGTTGTTGATTGTAAGTCAGTCTTGTAAGCTTGTAACCTTGCATTCACTTGTGATAGTGAATTTGATGGGTAATCCCACTTCCTAAATTTTTCCCACAATTGGTTTCTCCAGCGTAAATCTTGTGTTGTTACTCTTATATGTGTGTTGTACAAATTCTTTTTCATGTTTACTAGTCCATTTTTCAGTTAATGTAATTCATGCATATGGCCACTATGGAAATTTATGAAAAATCTTAGCACTAAAATATGCACATAATTACATATTAGACTAAGATTTGTGTAAAGGAATCAGACATTAGTCTAACTGGACCAATTATCTATAATATACAAAGGTATGAATGAAAAGAATGGTTAAAAAATTGCTATACTTTTCCTGCTTGGTATTCTATTTTGTATGATTACAGAGCATCTTGCAATCTCCTCAAGTTAATATGCAGTATGATATATATTATATAGAGACACAGAAAGACAGAGGGGCTTACAATACTATCAGATTCTGAAGATTTCCAAGCTCCTTTGGTACAGGACCAGAAAAGTTATTAATGCCAAAGGCCCTGAAAAATGAATTTTATTTAACATTGCATGGTGCAAGATATCTTGAGATGCGATTCTAGTAAATAAATTTGAATGGGCTGACCCATATGACATGTTTGAACCAAAGAAATTAACTAATCAAGATTGTTTTGGTTATGATTTCATGAATTAAACTAACACAAGTATAACACTGGAGGAAGAGGAAGAGCCTCACAAGTATTTCATCTTGGTGAGGTTCCCCAAGAAAGCAGGAATGCGACCATTAAAATAATTCTGGTTCAGGTTCCTACAAACAAAATCCACAGATTAATCTCACAGGATAAGAGAGAGAATACAAAATCTATCAAACTATTACTCTTCGAAGAGGCATAGAAGGAAACAAGGTAATCTTTCTAAGACAATATAACCAATTTATGTAACTTATTTTTTCTGATATGGGATTTCAGTGTACTTCAGTAAATATTTCCACATGGGAGATATTATTTTTATTATCCAAACAAATGGAAGATGAAATTACTAACAAACTAGCTGTAAACTTACAGATCGAAGAGGTAAGTCAGATTAGCCAGTTCTTCTGGAAGCTCTCCTGTTTTGTCCAACGCATAGACCTTCCTAAAAGAAGAAAGGTCCCCGATGGCTTAGTATTGAGCACACAAAAAAAATTATTTCACTTTGTGAAAATGTTCTCAATCTCACTCTAGAAAATCAGGGCAAATAAGTACTAACTAAACATTTATCTTCATCTTTTAACTGCATAATGTTGATAAAAATTTTCAAGTGTAAGTAAATTCAACAAATCAAAAAAAATATCAAGTCGAATTAATACAACAAAACTGGATTGAAATTTGAGGAATTTTCAAGATTGAAATAAATTCAACACAACCGAGCTGATGTAAGAGGATGTTGATCAAGTTGAACAGATATTTCACCAGTTCTTAATCTGTCTCAGGATTCAATCTAGGAGAATTGAGATAACTTACCATGCTTTATAGTGTGGGAAGATATTTAAATCTTCTTACTTAAATGTATCAGCTAACCGAAGATTAACTTAATTCTTGTTAGATACAAAAAAATCTAATTGCTTACCATCAACATCTGTTTGGAGACTTGAAAGTTAATTTTTTATAATACCGATGTAGCAGGATTTAGTCAAGTTTTCACAAAATTGTTAGGATATTGCAGTTCAAGGTGCAATAAAAATGTCAAACACTAACTAAATGTAACTCGGTTTATATGACGGACTGACACTGAAATATTGCCCTAGGCTTCTTTTACACAGCCCTACGCCTTCTAGCTAGATAAATAGTTAAAAAGATTTTAAGCTTCCACAGTCCATCATGTTCAGAAAAAGATCCTTTGTAGATAACCGTGTATGAAAAAATAAAATTGATGTTTCTGTTCTCTTTCAAGATCCATCATTGAGATGATATCCAGAAATTCCCAGATAGATTAAACTATTCTGATTCTTTGAGAAAACTCCAAAGCTCTCCAATCTTAAATTTACAAACTAATTCAGTCAACAGTTAAAATATTAACTGCCCTTTTTGCTTTTGATCTTAAGTTAAATAACTAGAAAACCATACTTGGGAATAAATGTTAATCGAGAAAAATGGTCAATTTATTCTGTTTTCGTATGTTGGTTGCATTAGTTTGTAAGTATAATATTGGAGACAGGAAAGGGCTCTGCATCAGGAGTTTTCTTAAGAGCTTTACTTGACTTCAGTCCCCTAACCTCCTTTTAAGTTGTAACCATGTTGTGAGATTCTCGTGTAACTTTCAAAATGAGACCTGAGCCTCCTGTCACACTGTATTTGGGTTGTTCATTGAAATTCACTCCGGACAATGTAAGTGGATTGCCAAGTTCAAGTTTATCAAAATTTTGTTGGACGAATTGTTAAGAAACTAGTAAAATATTAATTTCAAGTATAACTGGGACTAGTCATGAAGTTAGAAACATGGGTATAAAACTTGAATAACTTATAAAACATGGAAAACATTTTTTTTAAATCCACAAAGGAAGCCTCAGACACCGAATCAAAATATTGGCAGCGAGTGCCACCTAAAAGCTCGTCTTCACCTGTTCTTTTGACAACCTTAACTACGATATCCCAAATAAAATATTAGATTCATATGATCTATGTTGCTTCAAAAGTTGGGAAGACACTTTCTTTGTTGGAAAAGCAATCCACAGTTGGGACTGCAAAGGGAGCAATAGGGCCTCATCTTACTAACAGGAGGTCCTAATTTTAAGTTTTAATTGGTTCACAGAAAATATCCAAGTACATAATTAATAACACAATCCATTGAGCAACAAGGTTACTGTAGGCATTACATTTGTGTAACATGGCAGACAGTTCCTGAGCAGGCACACTTGATGCCAGGATTTCCTATCTCTGCAGTAGAACTGGCCTGGCCAGAGCATGGATCTGTGAGGTTCCATGTTGCAGATGAACGAATATTCCACCTCTCAGAAAGTGACCTTATTGCAGAAACTGTTAAATTCAAACAACACAACATGGAATAGTCAATTCACAACATGCTACTAAACAAAACAAAATTTTGCATAAAGTGAACTTGCCTTCAACAGGATCTGTGTCTGCTATTACTTGAGCTGCCTGTAACAAACATCCCATGCTATAAAAAATACAGAGAAACCAAACTGATGCAGCTGAGACATTAATCTTTGACATGGTGGCGGCAAAATTAAGCTTGGATTTTAGTGCTTCCCAAGATATCAGAGCTTGTATGAACTCCCCGGTACTTGAATTATATGGACTGAATTCATGAAGGGAATCTAATGCACCCTATTGAGATAAAAAAATAATTCAGATTTGTAAGCATGGTTTATCACATAGTTTGATGCTTCAGTTTGTGACAAAATTTGATGGAAAAGTAACTCCAAATCTATCCTCTTTAAAAAATTGACTTCTGAGGAAGAAAATTCGGGATGGAGACAGAATGAAAACTAGTCCAAATTATAATCTTCTTCTTGTTTTTTTAAGCTTGACCCACTCCATTGACTGAGAAACTTACTCCCATTCTGCTTACATTTTTGGTTATTGGTCTGTAATATTTCTTTTATTCAACAACTCTTTCAAAAAACATAGTTTTATTGAATTGGTTATGTTTCTGGGACCATGACAAGTTCACATGTCGTGAGGACTGTGCTGCGTTATCTGATCAAACACTTGCGCTCATGGCATCTTTTCCATGAAATGGTGGGAATTGGTCTTCTCTTACCGGCGGCTAATTTGGAATTCTGCATTTATCATTTAGTGTGAAGGTTCCATTAATTCTTATAATTTTAGTTCATGTCTTCATTGTTTAAAGGATTGCTGACTATTCAATAATAATTATTATTTAATAAGTTCAATTGATTCATTAATAAAGGGAGCGATACGACAAGGAAAATAACATTTCTCATATAATATTTGAGGTTAAATTATTTAACTAAAAATATAGAATCTTAAGATTTAGAATTACGTTTAATAATAAATCTAAAAATTAATTTATAGAAATTAATATATAATATATATATATATATATATATATATATATATATATATATATATATATATTATGTGGAGAGACATCTTTATTTAATTTGTGTATATATTATTTAAGTAGAATAGTGAGAAAATTAAATAAAAGTCACAATAATGATTTATATATATTTATTAAAGATATGTATGTTAGTCTAATTTTATACATTATATCTTTATTTAATTTGTGTGTTTACGTTTGTATATATATGAGTTAATTTGTATATATATTATTTAAGTGAATTAGTTAGAAAATTAAATAGACATCACAATAATAATTTATATATTTATTGAAGACATGTATGCTAGTTATGTGTGTGTGTGTGCATCGTGAGCATGTGTGTATGTGTATATCTATATAATATACATATATGTTATTTAAGTGGACGAGTAAGAAAATTAAATAGATGTCACATCAATAACTGATATATATTTAATAAAGATATCTCGCTAGTTTAATCTATGTACATTAGAAAAGGTCGTGCTTCTTTGCCACCTCTTTCTTCTTAAAATTATAATTTTATAATTAATATTCAAAACATATTTTTAGATTAATTAATTTATAAAAAAATAAAATAATGATAATTATTTTTCAATTCTAAAAATATAAATAAGTAAATTATTAATATAGATTTTTTGAATAAAGTCCATTTTAAATTGTCAAGAGACAATAATTTGAATTTTTTTTATTTAATTAAAAATATATATTTTTTGCCCATTAATGAGCCTTCTCGAGTTGATTTGAAACGTCAACATAGGTCTAAAGTAGAATGGAAGAAATCAGATCAAGGATGGAAAAATCAATTTTGATGGAGCATTGAAGGGTAACTCGGGCCCTTAAGAGTTGGATATGTTGTTTGAGATTGGAAGGGTGATATTCTTGCCCTTGGGGTGAGATGGCTTTTGAAAGCAACAAACAATGAAGTAGAGGCCCTAGCGGTATTGTGGGGTGTAAGGATGGTAAAGAGATTGGATGTTTCTAAATTGCACATTGAAGGAGATTCATTGATTATTGTTAGTGCCATTATCAAAGGAGAGGCGCCCCCATGGAGGTTGGATAATTTTATTAAATTATTATTAAATGAATTTGAATGTTTTCAAATTTCCCATACCTTGCAAGAAGGTAATTATTTAGTGCACACATTGTCCAAAGAAGAGGCATCATTAATTATGTAGTGCACACATTGTCCAAAGAAGAGGACATTGTGTGTTGTTTTTAAGCAAGGTGGTAAAGAGTGAAAGTGAGGGAATTGAGAAGTTGGAGAACCGGTGCAAGCATGAGATCGTGAAGGTGAATCTCACTCTCTAGTTGACAAAACAATAGCTCACCTTCCTGGGTGAGGTTTTAAAGAAATGTTTGGGTTGTATTTTCAAATTCCAGGAGCACGTTTTCATTCAAATCCTAGACTTATTACTTGATGAAGATTATATGAATTCAAAATTTAAATTTCGCACCAATGTGGATGTGGTGTCTATAACACTAGCTGCTTGGGGTTTGAACTTGGGTTCCAAGGAAGAAATAGAGTGGGTGTGTGCATGTGTTTCAGAGGGATGCCTTTTTAGGTTGAAGTCTCTATTGGCAAGGGCGATCCCTAGGAAGGGATTGTGAAGGAGTCTGAGCAAGGGCATTTGCACCAAAGAAGAGACTAGAGAGTTCGGGCCCTTCATTAATGGACTAGCCCAAGTGGAAGCATTAATTAGGTGAGAAGGGCTTAAGGATTTTGTGTGAGAGAAGGAGATAAAGAGGCAAAGGCTCCAGGAGGAGTATAAGAAGCAAGGTGGCCAAGGGTTGTGCTATGAGACCGAAGATTACAAAAAAAAATGGCCAAGGGAATCCATGACAACAATGATCTAGGTGATCAACGCTAGTGTAGGATGGAGTCGTGTTTTGTTTGTCCTTCGCTCAAATTTTGTATGTTTGTAAATTTGTTATAAATTTTATATTTGAGCATTTGATAGTAGTTTTCTGTCAGTGTATTATAGCTAGTGGCCATTTTATTTCATGGCCTCGGCCACTAGGAGTAGTAGTTTACAATTTGTCACTGTTTTGAACAAGGTATATGGTATAAGGGGTTAGGAAGTGGATGGGTATATTGTGGGGTCTCTAATATAGTCTTAGGAGATGCTAGACAAATATACATACATTTTGCAGTTCTATGTAATCCTTTATTTTCAAAAATAATAATAAAATCATACATTACTGATACCACACACATGTGCACATGCACACGCACACACACACGCACATGCACATGCACATGCACACGCACACACACACACACATGCACACGCACATGCACATGCACACACACACACACACATACATATAGAATTATTTTATTTACTACGTGACACCAAAAATATTAAATTGTATCTAGATTATTTACTTTATTTATTTTTTTCATAATTCTACATTTAAAAAATAATTTACTTACATCTAATTTTTTCTTTACACTTTTAAATTTTTGAAAAATAAAAAAATTATTAAATGCATATTTTAAAGGGGATTGATTTTCTTAATTTTTACTAATAATTTATATATATATATATATATATATATATATATATATATATATATATATATATATATATATATATATATATATATATATATATATATATATATATATATATATTTGTTAACAAATTTGAATTATGAAATTGTACATTATTTTTTTTTAAATATTATTTTAATTAATTAATTATTTAATTTTTAAATAATAAATATTATTTATACATTTATCTATACATTATATTCTATTTGTGTTTCTTCTTAATTTGTGGGTTTTTATTGGTGAATTGGGGATTTTTTATTTGAACCTTGTTGGCAACATCAAATAACAAATCAAAATATTTTCTTAATTTTTTATTATTATTATATTATTAATTATTTTTAAATACAAATCATTCTGTACATTATTCTCTTCATTTAATATATAAAAAAAAAAGTTTGATTTTCCATGGATATTATTAATGATGGTGTTGCTTAGTTGGAAATATTATGTTTATTATTAAATATTAATAATTTTGAGTGTAAATAGATATCAAATTTAAGTTAAAAAGGAAGAGTTTTTGTTGACACATCGATGAAATTACATTCCATACCTTCTTGTCATTGTTAGTGTTAGTTAAGGTTAGGGTTAGGGTTATAATTTTTATTTTTATTTTTGATAAAAGGCTGAGGCCAAGAAATTTTATTAATCAATTTGAAATTTACAATTCTCCACTCGTGCGAGCGCCGGTAGGAAAGAGTGGAGGCAAGAAAACCTCCGGCCTTGCCCGGGACCATAGTCCAGCAAATAACAATTTCAGATTTAATACTTCATCACCCTGGGCCAGGGTGGTCAGTTGGGAGGGTGTTTTTATTTTCCCTACCCTTACAAGCCCAAAAAGTACAGATTTTAATAATCAGATAATTACTTTCCACAACTTCTAGCAATTTGGTGCTGAAGATGATTTTTGGTTGTCAATAGTGTCCCCTAAATTGCCCGAGATGTGCCCATTTGGCCTGCATTGTTAATCTCTCAAACACTTGGTAGATTTGTTAGTATCATCCAATCTATTATAGCAAGTAAAAATTTATCTATAAAGCTAGACAATTATCACAATACCATTTCCTGTGAAACTTATCATTTAAACAACAAAATTGAGTATCTAATGTCCAATTATGTTTAGACCGAGCATGATTGTCTAATGACCAAAGCATCTCCAATTTACCAACTCTTGTTTATGCTCCTGGATGTTGTCCTTAATAACGGATAAGATCCAGGCTACAATAACAAGAGTAAGTAGATGAGATCCAGCCATACCAGCCTCCCCATTTCTTGTAAATTTATAGCAGAGAGGATGGCTAAATGAATGGTTATTCAAATTTGCATGTTAGCCACATAAAGTCCTCCGTCTCAAGACATGACAGGGGGATGTCCCAATATAGAAAAATTTCAACAAATGGCACAAGAGTGCCACAACCATTATCTATTATTCTTAATAAATCAAAATTACCCATTATGAAATGATCACCACCAGTATGAATGAATACCAATAAATGCATGCATCCGGATGTCTGCAAATATCTAGAGTATCTATTCGGATTGCTAGGTATTCAAACCAAAATGCTAGTATATTTCTATATAAATAGATATTCCTTCATACTCATTAGGTCGTAGTGCTTTTTACGATTAATATCCAACTAATTTAGTGTCCTGTATGTCTTTTAAGATTCATAATACTTGGCTATCTATACTCTGGTTTCTGTAAACTAAAGATTAACCTAGTTCTACTTAGAGATAGTTATCTACTATGTTCCAATTTTTACCAAGTTTTTAGTTACAACATTATCACATGCAAAAATTCTTTCTAATTTACTTTTCAAAAAAGCTCACAAGCACACCCAGAGAACCGAGCTAAATCATTCTGACCCAGAGGACGAGGAGGAGGCATTCTCATCTTCCAGAACCAGGCCCTCTACTTTGAGGAAGTCCTCAAACCAAGTGGGTTTTGGAGGGTGTCGCACCTGAAATAAGTAGAGCAGAAAGTTGACATTTTTGTTTATTACCTCAAGCCTATCTTCGGAGAAAGGCACACCATTTGTGGATATGATAGGGAAATGAGGAACCGATCTGTTATTTCGAATGAGAATATCATAATTCCGCGGCCGAGGTATAGTCCATTCATTGTCAATATTGACTAAGACCCACTCTAGATCACCCAAGATAGAGGCCATGAAGACCTCTCTACACAGAGCACTTGTATCTTCACGATTTTTGGTAGAGCTAATAGCCACAGCAAGAAACATGGCAGCCACATCCGTGTTAGCCCTGGTTCTATCTGAGTTTGAGAGAAAATTCGGACCCAGGATATTCTCAACTGCATCAATCACTAAGGTGTGGGGAAGTCGAATGATGCACTTGAGGCGTTCTCTGGCGATGGTCCCTTCAAAGGCCATTTGCCTTTTAGTGCTGCAAAGTTTAATCGGGGTATCCATCCTCTATTTATCCTCAATTCCAGAGCGATGAATAATTATAGAACTTCTTCTATTAATTCTAGAGCTTAATTAATATCCCATTGAGTTAATGATGTGAAAGAGCTAAATTTGTTTATTCTTTCTAAAAAACATGCCTGCCTTAACCCACTTTGGATGGGTCTTATTGGATACAAAATGGCGCATGACCTTGAATGATGCGCCATCAGTGTTAAAATTATGTTGAGGAGCCGTAATTGATTTTGGCAGATGATCAAGGGAGTACGCCTCACACCAAAGCCCTGACATATCATAATTATCAGGATTTCGTGGGGATCATGCCAGCTATGATGAAGTGCTTCTATCTGTAGGTTTATTAATCTATAATTGCTTTGTTTTAGATATGAGCACCACCACCCGGTAAGTTAGTGATCGGCCACTATTTTAAGCTTTAAGGACATATAAGCCTCTGGACATTTATTTCCAGTCTGAGTTTTAATATAAATGCAAGACAGGCTAAATCCCGATCCCAATCATTATTCGAAATGACACCATGTATCTCGTGTCATTTAATTATTGATAATCCAAGTTGGCTTTTTTGTTAATTATTAAGATCTAATTCATATTTGAAAAAGTCACTTGATGTCGTTTTCTCCTTTAATGGAAATTGTAAATAATAAGATCAATGCTTCAGAATTAATAAATTCTACAAGAGAGTGAGCTAGGTTATAAGGGCATAAGACCGTATATATATAAATGCATATATATGGATATGCAAGTATATATCAATATATGTATTCCATATGTATATAAATCTCTCTCTCTCTCTCTCTCTCTCTCTCTCTCTCTATATATATATATATATATATATATATATTTGTGTGTATATATAGGTATATACAAATATATATATATCTAGATATATATGATTATATATAATGATATATAAGAAGACAAAGATATATATATATATATATATATATATATATATATATATATATATATATATATATATATATATATATATATATATATATATATATATATATTACATATGTGTATCTATGAATATATATATATATATATAGATAGGATATAAATATCTATATGTATATATATAAATTTGTCTATATATATATATATATTTGGATATATATAAGTACATATGTATATATCTATAAATATATACATATATGTATAAATTTGTATATGTGTGTGTGTGTGTGTGTGTGTGTGTGTGTGTGTGTGTGTGTGTGTGTGTGTGTGTGTGTGTGTGTGCGTATCTGTAACTATATATCAATATCTGTCCAATTTATATAAAAATATATTCATATATATATGCATTTATATATATATCCATGGGTATCTCTGTATATCTATAGATTGAATAAGTCTGAGTAAATATGGAAACATATCTATATGCATATATGTCTATGCCTTATCCATAAGCTTATAGATATATTTTCAAATATTTGTTTATCCAACCTGCTTCTTATCAGTGGAGTCTGAAATATTAACCGTTGTCTTAGTTATCCCATCTGCCCCTAAATTGGCTAGAGCATTAGCTACCGAGTTTGCCTCTCTGTATATGTGGTTGATGGTGAAATCTATGAAATTATTGAGTAATTCCAATGCTTCATCAAGAATACCTGTAAATTTCCAATTAGACATTCCTTTGGTCCTGATTGCATTGATTATTATTGCTGAGTCACCTTCAATTTCTAATTTATGTATCCTTAGTTCTCTACACATATTTAGTCCTTCTATGAGGCTTAGTAGTTCAGCGGTATTGTTGGTGGTCTGTCCTAAATGAATGGATTTAGATCCAATACACTTTCCCTTATCTGAATGGATAATGCATCTTGCCCCTGCAATTCCAGGGTTTCCTCTGGATGCTCCATCAAAATTTAATTTAAACCATCCAGGCTTTGGAGGTTGCCATTTGCATGTTCTTCTTATCTCTTCTTTGTTTGTTCCCATTTTTCCAGTAAAAGGAGGGATTTTTATTCCACTCCATTGCTTTCTAATAAAGTTGTCCCATTCTGTGAATGACTTTCCATATAATGGAATGTTCATATTCCTATTATTGGAGGTTTCAGTTATAGTCACTTCTGTCTTTATTATGAGTTTTTCTATTTGCATTTCCTTTTCTTGAAATATTCTCCTATTTCTTTCTTTCCATATCTCCCATATTACTATGGATGGGTTGCAGATCCATAAATTATGAAATAGACTATTTTTCATGATAATTAGCCAGTATGAACACCATTCTATCAAGGAGGAGCTAATAGCTCCCAACCATCCTAGTTGTGCCATTAACCAATACCAGCATTTCTGGGTGTGTTTGCATGTCATGAAAATATGGTCACTTGTTTCCTCATCTTCCCTACATAATAGATAGATTGATGGTCCTTCATATCCCCTACGCCTGAAGTGATTGGTTGTAAGTACTTTCCTTTGAATTGCCGCCCAAGCAAAGAAGCCTGCCTTTGGAAGACACAATTTATTCCAGCAGAGTTTGATAGGGATGTGATCTTTGCTAACTTTTGCCTTATTATATATGCTCCTGAATCCATCTCTGCAATTATATTGCCCATCCTTGGATTTTGACCATACTAAATTATCATCCCCTTCTCTAAAGGAAATCAGTCTGTGATTAAGTATCTTTTGCAATTCTTGGAATTTGATTTCAGGCATAAATGGATGCATGTTTTTCCATTTCCATCCAAATACTAATTTTGGTTTAGGAATTATGTAATCCTTTACATAATTCCCCCAAAGGTTCTTTATTTGATGCTTGATGTTGGATGTATCCATCAATACATCTATTGGAGGTTGGTCCCCCAAGAATCTTCCCAAAACAATGCCGATTTGCCATTGTGGATGTCCCAAGCCAGATGGTTTATTATGATGGGGCGACAATCTTTTATAAAATTCCAGATTCTGGAACCCTTCTGCAAGTGTTTTTCCCTAAATATTGTCTCCTTATGGTTGTTTGCTAGATACTTATTTCTTAGGATTCTAGCCCATTTGGCATCGAATGAGACATATGTCCTCTAGATTAATTTTGCCCCTAAGGCCTTGTTCTACCATATTAGGTTCCTTATATCCGTGCCCCCATCACTTTTGACTCTGCAAATTTTATCCTAGGATATCAATTTTATTTTGTTTTTGTCTTCTGTGCCCTACCAATAAAAATTTATGATAATTTGGGATATGTTCTTATGTACTCCTATTGATATAGGGATGCAAGATAGAAGGTAAATGGGTATTGCCAATAAGACTGATTTAATCAATGTTAATCGGCCTGCCCCTGTCAACCAAAGGCCTTTCCAAGACGAGAGTCTTTTCTTGATACGTTCAATGAGATGGTCCCAAAGCTTGCTGGATCTTGTTCCTTTGTCTATTGGTATTCCTAAATATGTGCATGGTAATTGTCCAATTCTATACCCGAGCCAGCTAGCTATTTTAGTTTCCTCTTGTATGGACATATTAAAGCAAAAAAATTCCAATTTTTGATTATTTACTAGTTCACCCGACGCTTTTCCATATGCGAGTAGGATTCTCTTGATTTCCTTGGCCTTGTTGAGTCTGCCCTTCCCTAATATCATTGTATCATCTGCAAATTGCTAATGTGTACAGGGTTCTACCCCTGTGGTTATCTGTATACCTTGCAGCCTACCTCCTAATCTTGAGGCATTAAAAGCTCTTCCTAAGGCTTCAGACATTATAATAAATAAGAAGGGGGAGAGCGGATCCCCTTGTTGCTTCGAAATATCCTTCTAGTTTTTTGTTTATAAATACTGAGTAACTAGGACTTGAGATACATCTATATACCCAATTAATCCATTGACTATTAAAGCCAAAGGCTTTCATGTAGCTACATAGGAAGTACCAATCTACTTTATCATATGCTTTCTTGATATCAAGTTTTATTAGCATATTTGGTTGTCTTTGATTTTGTATGGAATGAATAGCCTCTTGGACAATAATTATCCCATCCAAGATTGATCTGTTAGGAACAAACCCTATTTGTTCTTTAGAAATGATAATTGGTAGGAGCTTTTTTAATCTATTGGCCATGACTTTAGTTAGCAATTTATATGTCATGTTACATAAAGATATGGGTCTAAATTCTTCCCATTTTGAAGGTTTTTCTTTTTTAGGTAGAAGTGCTAAGAATGTGTTGTTTATCTCCTTCGGAAAATTGCCTGTGTTTCTAGCAACTTCTAAGGCATTTGACACTTCATCACCTATAATATGCCAACATTTCTGGTAGAAGCCAGCAGGGTATCCATCTGGCCTAGGGGCCTTGTCCCCTGAAAATTGTGACAGAGCCTATTTTACTTCTTCCTTAGTGATTTTGGCATTTAGCATCTTATTGTCCTCTTTTGATAGTAGTTTAGGAATGTTTTTAATTAAATCTCGATTGTGTGAGAGGTCTGAGTATTCCCAATTATTCAACATGTTTCTAAAGTATTGGATTGCATCCTCCGCAATCATCTTTTGATCTATGATAATCAGGTTTTCCTCATTAGTAATCTGTGAGATTCTATTCTTAGCTCTCCTCAACTTGACACTATTATGAAAAAATTTAGTATTTTTATCTCCATCACTCAACCATACTTCTCTCGATTTTTGTTTCCAGAAAATTTCTTCCTTGGCTAAAATGTCTTCATATTCACCCAGGACTCTTTTCTCTATTTTGTATAAGAATTGATCCATTCCATATCAAATTACTTCTGTATTTACACTCTCTAGTTCTTTTTCAATTCTTAATTTTTCTTCAAAGATGTTCTTAAATCTTTCTTTGTTCTAATCTAGTAATTCATGTTTAATATCTTTTAATTTCAAAGTTAAATGAAACATTTTGGAACCTTGAAAATTACTTTTTGTCCACCATTTTTGTATGTTAGGAAAAAAATCCTCATGCTTAAACCACATGAATTCGAACTTAAATGGTCTCCCAAAGGTTTTCAGTTCTCCCATTAGTTCTAGCATCACTGGAAAGTGATCGGATCTTGACCATGGCAGCACAGAGGCTTTCATCTCAGTTTGGAAGGAAGTTAGATCCCCTTTAAAGAAGAACCTGTCCAGTATTTCGGAGATGTTGGAGAAATTGGATCTCCTATTATTCCATGTGTGTGATCCCCTGTCAGTTTTTATTTCTAAAAGGTAGTTATTATTTATCCATTCCAAAAAAATCTTTTTGAGGTTGCCTCATGATTTTTGATCCTCCACGTTTCTCAAATTGGTGGAGAATGGTGTTGAAGTCTCCACCTATAATGTAGTGTGGTGCCTTTTGATTTGTTAAAAAATGATCAATTTCTAGCCATACTGACCTTTTCTTCTTCGTAGTTATCGGGCCATAGACATTTATGATGATAAATTATGTATCTCTATCAGGTGCTTTTATTTTTCCTGCCATTCAATGTTGCATCTTGACATATCCTGAAAATGTTATTTTGTTTTTCTTCCACAATAATGCCAGTCCTCCTGATGCACCAATGGATTTTGTTGCCTCCATCTGCCATTGGTAGAGGTTCCTACAGAATTTGGACATATCTTCCTTGTTTAATTTAGTTTCTTGTAACATGACTATATCCATATCAGATCTTTTTAAGCTACGCTTAATCAAGTGCTGCTTACTAGGGGCGCCTAGTCCCCTTACATTCCAAGTCAATATTTTTATACCAGCCTGGGGGCTGGCGGGCTCTTTCTTGGACCAAATAGGGTTGTTATTTTGGTTTGCCCCTCTGCCTGCCCATTCAATTTCATTTTGTCTAAAAAAGAATTTCGACCTCTCTTATTGTTACCGGTTTTGCCATAGTTTGGGTTCTCTTTGTTTCCTTCTATCAACATTATACCCATTTTGGGTGAGTCCTCGAGATTAACATTTGATTCCCAGTTCCTTTCCTCTTCCTGTATGTTAATTAATTCTTTGATTATGAAGTTTCTTTTGTCTTCTTCATTCATCCCATTGACCATAGGAGAAGGGTTATCCATATTCTGAGTTTTAGGAACCACTTCTTCTCGTTCATTCATATTATTTATTTCCTAAGAAATGTCTGGGATGTGATCATAATCTTCCGAGGGGATATTATTTTTTGCTATCATGGCTTCGTCAACTATTTCTTTTGCAAATTTTCCCATTAGGTTGTCAATGACATCTCTCAATTCTTTTTGAATTTTGTCCTCATCAGGCGTTGCAGGCGCCTCGTTGTTGTTGGCAGGTTTGATTGGATTATTTCTAAATTGGGTATTAGATGGTGTCCCCTGTTTATCCCCAATCTGTGATTCCGTAATGATAAAACCGCCAATGTCATTGTTGAATTGGATGTTAACCTTGTTATCAAGTTTCCTCAGTTTCCTTATTTTTTTTATCTTGGGCTTTTCTAACATTAGGGTTTAGACCGTATATTTCCTCCGAAATCTCACCATTAAACCATTCAGGAATTAAATTATAATTCCCATCCATCATGTTAATGGATATATTTCTTAAATTTTTAGTGCTTCTTTCTACATCTATTAGTATTTTAATGTCAGATTTGTCCGACTAGTTTTTTTCTAGGGCGACAAATTTACCTAAACTGTTGCCAATGTCAATAAGAATCTTGACATGCATTAGCTCTACAGGGAGGTTATGAATGATTATCCATCTAGATTCTGTGTTAAATTCATGTCTATTCGAGTCGAATTTAGGTTTCCAATCTAGAAATTTAAAATTTGTTCCTTTGTAAAATACGTGTTCTCCCTCTAGCAATCTAGATTTTAACGATTCCTTAAAGCATTCAACAAAGATGAATTGATTGGTTAAGGATATTATACTTACCTGGCCACGAAACATTTCTCTCCACCAATTGGCTATTTCGGAAGAGGATTGCCCACTGCCTTCCCATTTTGCAAATAGTTCGTGCTTAGTACAATAATTTCTTAACTCCGTAGTGGCATCTGGAGCCAAGATTTTGATGGGCTCTAGCCTAGGGTTTTTGGGTTTTGTGGATATCTATTTTTTAATAGGGTTTTTCAGCCCCTTCCATGCTTTTTGCATTGCATGAGTGTTGATGTTGCTATGAGGTGCGGGTTCTCCGATTTTGGACCGTTTTAGTGAACCCTCTGCCTGGCATCTTCGAGGTCTGAGTTGGGACCAATCATATTCTCCCTTTGAGCCTAATGGAACCCTGTTTGCTTTGGTAGCGAAGGAGGGGATTTGTGTGGTAATGGGGACTGCCCAAATATGGGCTATGTTCAGTGTGGCCCTATCCATTCTTCTTTTTGCATTAATGGTTCTCCTGCTTCGAACCACTCGCCATGGTTGATCCTACAAAGGGGGAGCCCTTCCAGAAGTCGATGGAACTGCACTATCGCATGCTTTGTTGTCTCTATTTTGGACATTCGCTCTATCAAGAATTCACAGAGCCATTTTTTTTTTCCACGGAAGCGTACGATGTATTGTGTTTATTGTTTGATTTTAGGGTTAGGGTTATAATTACTCTTAATACCAATTTTAGAAAGAGGGTTAGAGTTAGGTTTAGATTTAGGTATAGGGTTGGGCTATGGATAGTATTAGGGTTAGGATTCAAATAGGATTATATTTTTATTAGGGGTGAGAGTTACAATTCTAGTTCAAATAGGGTTAGGATTCAATTGGGTTTCACATAGGAATAGATATAGGGTTATGGTTTAATTAAGGATTATGTTTAATTAGGGTTTAGATAAACCATAATTTTATTGCTTGTATTAACTCCAATTCAATATTCAACTTTGAATTTATTCCAAAACCCTAAGTGTAATCCTAACTAAATTATAACAATAATAATCGTACTTAAATTCTAACCCCAATTGAATTGTAGGTGAATTATAATTGAACCCTTGCATTAACCTTAGTTGAACCCTAATCATAATTGAACTCTACTCTAATTGAATTATAACTCTAAGTGAATCATAATTATAACCCTAATTACACCATTACCATAATTAGACCCTAGTTTATCCCCAACCCTAACCTTAACTCTAAATAAACTCTAGTTGTAATCCTAACCCTAACCATCATCCCAATTGAACCTTAAATGAACCTTAATCTCAACCATCACCCTAAATATAATTCAACCCTAATCCTAAGTCCAATTTTTATCCTTGAATCCTAATCCTAACCTTAATTAAATTGTAGCTCTAAGAGTAATTCTAATTGAACTTGAACCCTACTCAAATCATAGGGAAACCATTATTGAACCTTATAATTAATCCTAGTTGAACCTTAAATGTAATTGAACATGGAAGAGTTCAATTACGATTAGTATGCACTTAAGTTTAGTGTAACACCCCATCAGGGAAGCTGAGAGTACAGAAACATATACACCAAACACAACAAATATTTTGTTTTTAAAGGAAACATAATTCATCTCCTAACTCAATGTGACACTTAAAGAACACATACAAAAAATGAATGAATCATAACATAAAATTAAACAAATATCTTAATTACTATAACTCTACTCTAGGGTTCTCGAATGTCCCTAAATAGGCAACAGTCACAAAGCATGTATTAAACTCAACTTAAATCCATAACCTTATAACAAATCTCATGAGCATCATACACATAATAAATTAACTTAACCAGTTAATCTTAATCATGGATCACTAAATGCATCACAAAAAAATATAATCTAAGTTCTTACTAAAAAACACCAAAGGAAAGATTCCTATGATAACCTCAAAAAGAATAAGAAGCATCCATAAAACCATATAATCAAAGTCATTATAGGATATCCATTAACTTATATACAAGATATCATCAAAACCTATTACAATCTTTCCACTAGGAATGTCCAATACAAATATCGTTTTTACAATACAAGTACCATGATACAAATACATGTTCTTTGCATCATTGTAGAAAATACACAATAATACATTACAAGTAGAATATTTTTCATCTGAGTACGATGTGAAATTTATCTAGCTTCTCACGTACAAGCACTCCAAAGAAAACCCAGTGGATGGTAAAAACACTACTGCCTGACCATGTGGATCTCGAAGGTCCAAGCCCCATGTTGGAGATAGATACAAGGTCCCAAACAACGAAAAACAAGGTCTAGGGATAAAGATAATCATAACACAAAATATACCAATCTACAAATACTCAATCACATGACAATCAAAATATTATTAGAGGCTTTTGTACAAAAGAGACATGATAGATGTACTCAAACACATGAAGGAGAGAGTGTCATCACATTGTCTCCAGACTCATGTAGAACCATGCAATTATTTCATGGATACAAGGTATTGCACATGATTATGCCAGATCAACATCTCTTAGGATAGACATATGCTAGCTCAATGCCTCTCTAAACGGATGGGCCCAAATCAACATCACTAAGGACAAACAAGTTGCAAGGTCAACACCTCCATAGGTGGACAAGCAACCATATCAACACCTCTATAGGTGGACATGCCTTCCCAATCTCATCCTCTACCTATACGAGAATATGAGGCCATGAATGAGGCCCAAAAAACTATCTTGTTAGTATGTGTATGTGAATGAAACCCAAACCCAAATTTTTAGTAATCTTATCTTAATTAAACAACTCACCTATGGGCTAACTTGGTGACCACTTTGGGTCTCGGCCCCCATAGAGAGTCACTCCCCATTAATGCATCTAGAAATTATATCTCCTAGGGCTCATATAATTATCAATAGGGATAACAAGAATACACTTACACAAAATAAATGCACTTCCTGCAAATAGGACTTCAAAACATAGACCAAGCACAAGGCTAAGTCTTGAAAACTAAATCACAATCACAAAATAGTGCTTGTATTCACAAGACAAATTAGGAAAGGGCATATGAACACCAATCCAATCAAATTGAGCCAAACTAAGAACAAATTTCCAAAATTGACAGATTACAAGTTCAATCTAAGCCTCTAGAAAGTCAAATTAGGTTAAAATTTGGTCAAATTTTAAAACTGATCAAATCTAGAAAAAGTTGGGTAGGTGGTCAAGGAAGTTGTGTAGGTGGTCATGGAAGTCATGCAGGTGATCATGGAAGTCAAACAGGTGGTCATGGAAGCTACGCAAGTGGTGCCTAAAGTTGCATAGGTGGTGCCCAAAGCTGTGCATGTGGTCAAAAACAAAGAAAAGGCATACTAAACAACTAAAAAACAAATTCTGACAAAAACCCATTTGAGAAGGGTCTAATAAAATTTCAAAAACTCAGAATAATCACATGAAAGAGTTCATTTAGGGTTCACAAACAAAAATGCAGATAAATAGGTAAACTAAAACATCAAATTCCCATACCCGATTTCGAGTAAAACATAAACATCCCAATCCCTGTAATAATCATATTTATTTATATTTGGGTAAGTGCAAGGTAATGGGTCACAAATTGGTGAAAGTCCATGCGTTGGAAAATGTGCTCTTAGAAACGGGGGCTCGTTTTTGCTTTGGGCCCCCGAGGCAAAAAGAAACGGGGGCCCGAGGTGAAACTAAATGGGCCCCCATTTTATTCTCAAACAGGGGCCCACTTGAAAATGAAACGGGATCCCATTTTTAAAAAATGGGCCCCTGTTTTTAAATCCTTGTTTACCCAATTTTTTCAGCCGCATTTTGTCATTTTTGGACAATAATGGTAATTTTAGGAATGGGCCCCCATTTTTAAAAAATGGGCCCCTGTTTTTAAATCCTTGTTTACCCAATTTTTTCAGTCGCATTTTGTCATTTTTGGACAATAATGGTAATTTTAGGAATGGGCCCCCATTTTGTGGAAGTTGATTCCACAACCCGCCACTTGCCTTGGGATTAGGTCCAGGATAGGCACACCTGAGACATGGACCTGCAAATTCAAATCTCCATGAGCGAAAGCACAAATATGAACTGTTGAAATAGTTTATGTGCCTCTAATTAGAGAATTTTTATACGAAATTAAAACCCATTTCAAATTATACTTCCTATATTCTAAATATATAATTTTTTTTAAAAATTGATTATTTTAACTATTTTTCATTTAATTTATACTAAATCGGGTCCATAAACTTGAAATATTAACTAATTTTGTTAATTTAATAATTTTTTTATTTTAATGAATTTTGAAAAAAAAATTATATGTCATCAATCTACACAAAATTCTTTTCTATTTAAAAAATAAAAATAAAAAATGTTAAGTTTACGTCAAATTATGTGGGTTGTACACGTCAAATGTTTCAAAAGATAATTACGGTCATTAAATAATTAATTAAAAAAGAAATATTTAAAAAAAATACAAAAAAATATGCTCATCAATCTTCAGTGTGTTACAAATCATTTCCCAAAATGGTTTGAGAAACTAATTTTAATTGTGTCAAAAAGTGTGGGTCGTACACATGCATGGTATGGTCCCGAAACAACCATTTTTACAAACATAGTTTTTATAACTCCATTCAAAAAATTATTTTTTATTATGTGGGTATTAAAATAAATTACATATTTGGAAAGTAGACTCAGAGGGCTATCTTTTATATTACTGAATTTTTCCAAGATTCAATCTCCAAGTGTTTCCAAATTTAAGCTCAAATGAGACAAAACCTAAAAAATTAGGGAAAACACTTCCACTTTTTGGCCAAAAAGTGGACTCACCTTCTTGCACTGACCCATTTACCAAATTTAATTGGAAGAAAACAAGGGAATTGAATACCTACTTGAAACCATGTGTGTGTGTGTGTGTGTGTGTGTGTGTGTGTGTGTGTGTGTGTGTGTGTGAGAGAGAGAGAGAGAGAGAGAGAGAGAGAGAGAGAGAGAGAGAGAGAGTTGATGACAATTTTTTAACACAAAAGACCTTCGAAATAGCACCCAAACAAGCTTGAGAAATTGAAATCTTACTTTGAAGCAACTTGAAAACAATTGAAATCTTTAAATCATGTCATCAAATTCACTCTCCAAACCTTCTTCACAAAATTGCAACAAAATTTTCTCTCCAAACTTCATAAACGAAAAAGAACTCTAAATCAATTCTCATAAAACTCATAAATAATAATCAATCTCCTAATTAATCTCTCATTAAAATAAAAAACCCTAATACTAAAAATATCAATAATATTAAATTAATAAATCAATAACAAAAATTGATAATAAAATCCCCATAAAAGTAATTAAACAAATATATAAATAATAATAAAATATTAAATCACCTATTACAAATCCCCTAAAAATAAATATCTCTTTCTTGACAACCAAGAAATAATAAATAATTAATTCCAATTAAAATATAACAATCAACTAAAAATAGAACTAGTGGTTACACCCACTTCACTAGATATTAAAATTATAAGAAATAAATAAATAATAAAGCATTCAAAAATAATAACCACAAATAATGAATTATTTAAAAAATAAAAAATAATAATAATTCATTTCCACAATTAATTTTTTTTTCTCACAATGAATAACTAATTCCAAATAAATATAATTGTGAATAAAAATAGGACAACTAGTTCCACCAAGATAACACAATTAGTTCCACGCTAAATAAAACAACACATGCAAAAAATCATTTATTGATTAATATCTAATAAAATATATTCAATAAATCAGAATTACAATTAAAGCCACATAATAATAATTAATTTATTAATTTATAATAATCAAATAATAATGACATAGGAAAAGGGCTTTGCAACTGTGGATGTGTGCGTGCGGGGAGGGGTCGATCTAGGTTGTGGGGGAGGCATTATGAACTCCTCCACAAGGGTAACACTTAATCTTGCCTTGTTATTTCTCAATAATTAATGCTTGTGTCTTTGTGGTTTGTATTCTATCCAGGTTCGTGTGTGAAGAGTTAATGCATGTTGATGGTTGGCTCTTCAGCTGACAAGGCTCTTAATGGTGAGGGCTCACATCTTTCCTTAATGCAACCACTACAAACAAAGAAAAATCTTTTAAGGTAGCACTTGTTGAATCCCTATTCTCAATTCCCTATGAAGCAAAATTCAAGATTCTGGGCTCCTCTGGGTCTAAAGATAATGGCAACAGAGGAAGAAGAGGTGAGTGTTCTAACCTTCCCCTACCTACTTTATCAAGTGTTCCTAATGATGAAGGCAATAGATAATGAAAAGGCTAGGTTAAGGGATATTGTGCATAATTTTTTTGGTTGTCGTGGATACTTAGAAGTGCCTGACTCGAAATTTTTTTAATCGAATGGTTTAAAAATATTTGGGTAAAAAAATTAGGGTTTCATTTCTCATTTTGTAGAATGATTCAAAAAGTTGTATTTGTTATTTTTTTCAAGGATGCCAAATCTTAGGTGGCGGTTATCCAAAAATAGTCCATAGGAAATTGTACATTTAGGGCTCTTAATTGGTCTCATGGTGCAGTTAATGATGAAATCCTTCCTCTATCTTTCCTTAGATGGATAGTTATTAAGAGTCTACCTCTGATTTTATGGAATTTTAATCCGCAATTGCTTGAACCTATTGGGAGGGTTATTAGGGTTGATAATTCTCAATCACTAATTCCCCATTTTGATGCTCGAGTTCTTGTCTTAGTTAGTCTAGGCCAAGATATACTCAGATTCTTTGAAGAAATACTATTGATGATTCTAATATGAATTGATTGATTGAAACCCTAGGCGGTATAAATGCTTGTTTTTTATGCAAGAGGGAAGGGCATATTCAAAAGAATTTCCCTATCTTAACCACCCTCAAGCCTCTTGATTATTCTAAGAAATTTGTTAATTTTCATTCTTTAAAAGGTAATGGGGATGCCACACAACCTCCCTCTCTGAATATTGAAACCTCTTAAGTCCTTGTGATGTAGAAAATTGATTCTCTCAACAAGGCTATTAAGGATGTAGTTGCGGTCCTAGAGGTCTACCTACCAATTTTTAATCCCGATTCCAAGTTTGGGGCCTTCACAATAGATAACCGTGGACCTCACTCGGCTGTTACTGTGACCCTTTCTCAAATTGGTGATTCACATACAGGTTAATGTGAGAAATTTGTGCTTCCCAAGTTGCATAAGAATAGGAGGAATAATGCCCAACAATTGGGTCTAGATAAGATTATAGTTGTTGTGGCCTCTAGTAAGGATTTGTGCATTACCTGTCAAGAAACCCTTATTAATAGCACTATGTTTGTTCCTATGGAGGATTATATTTGTGCCACCCCACCTGAGACTAGGATGATTGATCACTTGTAGAAATTCTTTTGTCAAGTCTATCATTAAGAGTTTTGAGGAGAAAGAGCAGGCTAGTAAGAGCGTGACTTGTTTAGATGGTAGGATCTCCCCCATATAGAGATCAAACCCTCTGAATTTATCTACTAAATTTTATATCCTCTCAGATTCCCACTTTGAGAGGCCTAATATTGTTAATGCTATGAAGGATCTACCTCTCTGTGTGAAGGATCAGGAGTCTTTGACCCCTCAGGTTGTTGCTCTATCCTTGAATCCAAAACCCCACAGTGATAGTGCCTTCTTTGACATCATTACTGTTGATCCTGCTAATAGAGATACATCCCCCAATAATACTAATATCCTTTCCATAGTTCCTTATGATGGTAAAAACATGAACACCAGGGAGGATGTCCTTGATGTCCAAGAGCTAGAATTGAATATGGATGAAGGATCATTTTCTAGTGACTCGATCATTAATGGGGAGAAAAATATTGTTTAGGATAGTGCTATGTAGTGTAATCTAGATAATGTTTAAATTCTTGTGGTTGATGGTAATGGAAAATTCATCAAGGTTAGGAGGAAAAGAGGTAGACCTCTAGGAAAATAGTTTCCCTTTCCCAAGAAGCTATATGCTAAGAAGGAACTTCCCAAGTGCTTTAGCAACTTTATGGTTGCCAATAACACCAAAACCTAAGTGTAGTTCATGACGATGAAATTCATCTCTTGGAATATTTAGGGCCTTGAATCCCTTGACAAGAAATTGTAGTTAAAAGGTTTCTTAACCAGCATGAACATGCAAATATAGTGATGCTTCAAGAAGTAAAAGAAGTTTAGTTTACCTTAGAGGTTAACCTGAATTTTATTTGGAAGGATTCCTTACAATTCTCCACCAATCAAGAAAAAGGGAAAGGTGGTGTTGTCCTATTGATTAGTGGTAAGTAGAAATAGTTAGTGGTGGATAGAGGAACCTCTCCATGTAATAGGGTTGTTTGGGCTATTATCAATATGAACAACACAAGGATTGGGATATATTCAATCTATGCTTCCAATGATTATAAGAAAATAACAGAGTTATGGAGGTAGATTTTCTCTCTCCCCAACATCCCCTGGATCCTTGGAGGGGACTTTAATATGGTGGAACATTTTGAAGATAAGATGGGGGGCATTAACATGGAATGGAAGGGTGGGGAAAATTTGCACTAGGTTAGGATGAAAAACAAATTGAGACTTTTTGACCCCTTGGAAGGATTGAAAATAGAATATAGGGGTATATGGTTCACTTGGTGTAACTTTCAACAAGGCTTCAAGAGGATATATTGTAGGCTTGATAGATTCTATACTAATAAGGATGCCTTTTTCTTCTTGCAAGATGATATGGGAGTCTCTGTCAAAGTGTGCCCATTTACATTATCTAACCACCACCTGATGCTTTCTCAAATTTACCTGAGAAACAATGCCATGATTAATATAGTTAGAGAGGAGAAATTTAGTTTAAATTCTAAACTACTTGAGGAACAAGATGTTTTAACTGCCATATATATAATTAGATAGTTCAATAAGTGGAACAACCATACCATCTCTGGCATTGATAAATGGAGTCAAAATGTGGATAGTTGGAAGTTGTTGCTACAAACAATGGGGAAAAAGAAAGCCAAAAATGGCAGAAAGCTTGAAAAAGATTTGGTTGATAATCTAGAGGAGTTGGAGCCCTAGGTGCAAAAGGACCCTTCCAACCTAAGATGTTCTCAATCTATGGCACACGCTAAGAACCTTCTGAGGAATATTCAACAGAACAAGGTTCAAGGAGCTAAGATTGGGGCTAGATTAAATTGGCTACAACAAGGGGATAAAGCTAATAGATTTTTCTTCAACATGTTGAAGCAGAAGGAATTTAAGGAAACTATTGATAGAGTTTGGGATGATGGAAAAGACCTTGTTGATGATGAAGAATTTAAATCTTCCTTTTTACATTATTATCAAAAACTTTTTTCTTCTGAGGACAGCTCAAGTTCCCATGTCTTAGCCAAGGAAATATGTAAAGAGCTGATTCCGAATAAGATTTTTGTTGAAGAGTCAACCTCCCTCAAGAAGCCCATTTCCCTTGAGCAGGTTAGAAAAGCTATTAACACATTGAATAATTATAAGGCCCCAAGCCCAAATGGTCTACCTTTTGAGTTTATAAGGCTAATATTGATTGGATTAGTAAATATCTCTTACAAGTTTATGAGGAAGCAGTTACCAAGGGTTCTCTTGGCCCTGATACAAACAAGGGGTTATTAAACTTCTCCCCAAGGAGGGTGATAAGTCCTTGATAAGAAATTGGAGACCATTTACTCTTTTAAATGTCTCCTACAAAATTCTTACCAAGATTATGGACCTCAAACTTGTGGGAATTCTACCTAACCTCATTAGTTCTACTCAGAATGGATTCATTAAAGGAAGTTATATCCTTGAGAATCTTATAACAAGGTGGGAAGACATGAGTTGGGCAAAAATATATAAATTAAAATGTGGCCACGTTTCTTCTTTACTTTGAGAAAGCATATGATTGTGTGGAATGGGGTTTTCTCATTATGGTGCTGGAAGCATTCAGGTCCCTCATAGAATTATGTCAAATGGTCAAGGTTCTACTTAAGGATGCCTTTGCCTAGGTGGAGATAAATGGGTCTTAGACTCAAACTTTCAAATTGGAAAGGTCTATAGATAGTGATGTCCCCTAGCAACCACCCTATTTGTTATTGCCCCAAAAGAAATTTACTATCTTTTGAGAGACTTATCTCTTTCTCCTAAAATCAGAGGTATTTCTCTCCCAAATAAGATTGATCTAATTAATATACAATTAGCAAATGATATGGCCTTATTTCTTGAACTAAACAAGGATAATATGGATTCTCTTATGTTTAAGCTCAATTTATTTTACGAAGCCTCTGGAGCCAAAATCTCCTCTTCTAAGTCTAAACCATTGGGATGGTTTGATGACCCTCCAAATTGGTTACTTAAATGTGACTACCAATGGGGAGGGTCCTCCAAAAAAGTTTGATACTTGGGCATTCCCTTTTCTGTCTATCCTTGTCTGAAGGAGATGTGGCTTTGGATCAAGGACAAATTGGACTCCAAGATTAAGAAATGGGACAAATAATATTTGTCTCTTGCCAGTAGAGTATAGGTTTTCCAGAAGATCCTCTCTTCCTATAGTTTGTATTATGCTTCAATTTGAATGTTCAACAATTATCAAATTAATGAAATTTAGAAAGCCATTAGGAATTTAATGTGGTCGGATGGTAGAGGGAACAAGAAAAGACATTATGTTAAGTGGAGTTTGTGATATTTGGACAAGAGGATAGGAGGTCTGGGGTTGAATGATATGAAGCTCCAAGTAATTTCCCTAGTTGCTATATACATACATACATACATACATGCATGCATGCACACAAATATATATATATATATATATATATATATATATATATGTAGATGTATATGTATATGTATATGTATATAATATGTATATATAGATATATGGATATAATATGCATATATCTATGCATATATATGTATATATATGTACATACATACATATATATACTCCCATCTAGTGAAAGGAAATCATGATGTCATATGGAGCTCACAATGAGTAATACAAAATCATTCCTTTCACCCTAACCCTAGACAAACAAAACAATAAAGATCTACTATACACAAAGAAATCCATGAGCATCAATATCATCAAATCTAAATAATAAAACTTGATCATAGACTAACATTCCATAAGAATCATCATGAATCATCAATATATATTTCAATTCATAATAAATCATTACTAACATCAATATATCCATCGAAATTAAAGTATAATAGTAATCATCTCATGTTCAAATAAGCATCACAATATTCCAGCAACATAGACCATGTGAATGTATGCACATATAGAAACAAAAATAAACCACACATATAAATAAGTCAAATATAATCAAAGTCTCAAATATCTGATGTAAAGCATAGAGGGGTACTACATCGTCCCCACTAGAACTGGGCTTAAGTTCCTAGAAGCCTACAAACAAGAAGGGATACAAGTCTCTCATTTTCTCTACATCCTCCTAGGTAGCTGAAGTATCCTCATTCGGGTCCCATTAGACCCTTACTCTATGTCCTAACCCCTCAGGGTCAACCTTTGGTGTTGAAGAATTCTCATAGGCTCCAAATAAAGTTACCCATCCTCTACCAACAAGGTATTACAATCAAGAACATGTGTCACATCTGGAACATATTGTCTAAGCACTAAAACATGAAACACATCATGAATGTGGGATAAGATTGACAAAAAAACTAGGTAGTAGGCAACAAGAACAATCCTCTAAAGAATCTCAAAAGGCCTACAAAATGAGGTGCCAACTTAGAAGCCTTTCCATAATGGATCAAACTACAAGCATCTTCATACTTCTTCTAACAATTCTAAGCTTCTATCAAATTCTCTCAAATACGGTTTACCTGATAATCCATGTCCTTAAGTGACTTGGGGCATAGAACAACTAGATCCTCTAAACAATCCCAACTCAGTAGTGTACAACATAGACAACCATACAAGGCTTGAAAGGGAGACATACTAATCAAAATAGGATACCCATTGTTATATGCAAATTTCACAAGATAAAGATAGTCCTCCCAACAAGACTGCTTATCCATCACATACATCTGAAGTATATCTTCTAACACTTGATTCACTTGCTTTGTCTATCTATCAGTCTTAGGGTGGTATGTCGAACTGAAATTCAACTGAGCTCCCAAGGCTTTCTAAATATGTCTACAATACCGAGGTAAACATTAGATCTCGATTTGAAATGATCTTGCATGAAATCCCATGCAATTGCACAATGTCTCTCATGAACACTTGTGCTACAAAAGTTGTTGTATAAGATGATCCCATAGGAGAAAAATGTGCCACCTTAGTCAACCCATCCATTGCGGCCATAATGGCATCATGTCTACATGAAGAGATCGGTAATCCAACAATGAAATACATGGATATAATATCTCATTTCCAATCTAGAACAATATTCGACTGCAAAAGTTTTACAGGATGCTAATGCTCCACTTTCACCCTTTGACACTCCAAAAATATACCTACAAAATAAATAATATCTCACTTGATACTAGACCAATGGTACAACTGTTTGAGATCTGTATGCATCTTCTTCACACTAGGGTGTGTAGAATAGGGTGCATGATGAGTCTCCATCATGATCAAAGTGCGAAGGCCCTCTATGGGCGGGACATAAATATGTCCTAGATGTCGCATAAGATCATTTACCTCAAATGAATAGCCTACATATCTTCCCTCTAAAGGTTTCTCTAAATCTGCCTCTACTTTCACTTCCCGATACCAAGGATCCAAAGGAAGTGCTTCAAGAATCTTACTCCTCAAATGAACACCAAGAGTGAAAATAGATTTATCATGTCTCCTTCTACTCAAGGAATCCACTACCACATTATCCTTTCCATGGATATAATGAACATCACAATCATACTCATACAAGAACTTCACGCAACGTCACTACCTAGCATTTAGGTTTGGTCGAGTAAAGATGTACTGCAAACTATGATGATTGGTGTGCAACTCAAACTTATGGCCTAGAAGAAAATGTTTGCAATGCATAAGAGAATGGATGACTGTTACTAACTCCAAATCATGGGTAGGGTAATTAAACTCATGATCCTTAATCTTGCAAGACTCATAGACTATTACATATCCATCCTACATAAGAACTACTCCTATACCATCCAAGGAAGCATCAGTGCAAACCACAAAATCACTTGCTGGGTATAGAACTACCAAAATAGGTGCACTGGTCAGATGTTCCTTGAGAGTATAGAATGCCTTCTCACACTTCTCTATCCACTCAAACTTCTTCCCTTTTCTCCGAAGAGAAGTAATAGGATGATCTATCCTTAAAAAATCTTTCACAAGATACCTATAATGTCCACCCAATCCCATGAAACTACGAACCTCTAACACATTAGATGGTGTTGGCCACTCCACAACAACTTGAATCTTAGAGGGATTCATTGCAATGCCCTCACCAAAGATAACATGACCTAGATAATTCACTTATGCCTAGAAAAATTCACACTTAGCCAAATTTCCATACAATTGATTTTCTCAAAGACACTACAACACTTTCCACAAGTGCTCCTCATGTTCCTCCATACTTTTTGAATAGATCATAATATCATCAAGGAACACTAGAACAAAGTGATTAGGGTATTTGTGGAATACCTTGTTCATAAAACTCATGAAAACTAATGGAGCATTGGTCAGACCAAATGGAACAAATGTGAACTCATAGTGTCCATATCAGATATGAAATGTTGTACGATGAATATCATCATCATGAATGCGTAGCTAATAATATTCCAACTTAAGGTCAATCTTTGAGAACACCTTAGCTCCCTTGATCTGATAAAAAAGATCATCTATCCTTGGCAAAGGATATCAGTTCTTTACCATCACCTTTTTCAACTACTAGTAGTCAATGCACAAACAAAGGGATCTACAACCACCTTCAACCCAATAGCCAATTCTACTTGCCACTTATCCTCTTGCCTTGATGCCTCTAACCCACATCTCTCAACTAGGGAAGGGTAAATAGAAGAATCATAAGCACCAAAATTAAACAAGATAGAAATGGGAATACCATGTGTATGTGCATAAAGATGGTGGTCATAAAAGTGGACACCACCAAAAAAAACATGAAAAACAAGCAGCATGTATGTGGTTCTAAAATTTAAAATCACCCCCCCATATGCACTTAGGTTCATTGTTCTCAAGCCTAAAAAAGATATCGCATACGCGCTTTCTTTAGGAAAGTGAGCATGTATGCGCTCATAAGCCCTAAAGAACCGCGTACGCGGTACCTGTCAAAAAACATTTTTTAAAAAAGAACTGGGTCTTATTTTCCCATGACCACGACATTTTTTCCTCCATTTCCTCCACGAAACTATGAATGGTCTACCTCATTTCTCCACCAAATGCTATGGATCAAGGTTAGTTTTTCTTAATTTTTGTCTTTCTTTCTCGTTTATTCAATTTGATTTACATTTTGAATTTAATTTTGTTTATTTTGATTAGGTTTTTTTACTTTTTCCTCCTGAAAACCTCGAACAAAACCCACAAGATACACCTCTAGTTCCTCTTTTTGAATGTACACCTGAAACATAGGAGCAATTGATTAATCAGTTAGGGAAAAACACATCTAAAATAAATAGACTGATTAATAAATTGAAAACATCTGAGTTTGAGCATCATAAATCCCTCACCACTAGCCTAGAAACATTATCTAGTGGTGCCACAGTCGTTTCCACACAAATTACAAAATGGGGAAACTTTAGGGATATGTGTTGTCAATACTATGCTGGTGGGTTATCATACGAGGGAGTGAAAAATAAAAATATTAGTAAACAACAAATATGTGCCCTTTTTGTTGATCCTAAAACTGCTTGGTCATTACCTCTTAATGCAAAGAGGTTTCTCATACATTGGTGTACCAATGTGCAAATGAAGAATCTTTTTTGGCAGAGGTGGTGGATGGTCTTTGATGATCCACCTTGTAATAATTATGAGGTGCCATTGTATTTTTTGAGTAAAGTATATTGTGATTTTGTCCTCAATGTGTGGCCAAAATATTTTGACATGAGAGAGTTCCATGGAAGAGGTGGTGGCTTTGCCCAAAATAGACCTGGAGCCCATAGGTAAGTAGCCCCGGAGAGTCGTCGCCCCCTAGCACCCAAACCCAAGGTGCATTTGGTTGTCCTAGTAGAGATGAAATAGTAGATGGAGCTATAGAATCTTTAGGAGGCCACAACATTGACTCATGCCATCATCCAGCATGGGACACAGTTAGCACACCCTCTTGTACTAGATGATGAGCCATTAGTTGCTCTAGGTGGTGACAGAGAGCCCATTTAGCATGTGTGTGTCAATTGCTTGAGGATATGCTCAGGTATGGATGACGAGGTTGTTGTAGATGGATTCACATCTTATTCATGCATGATTTGTGGGAGTAGATGTTAGGCCCACATGACTAAGGATGTGACTCTGACAAAGGAGTTGTTGCAGATGTTGTTTCCCCATCAACGATCGACATAAGTATGTTGATTTGAATTCATAGCATTTTATTTATCAGCCACTTTAAATTTGTGATTACATAAATGAATTTTTATTTATACATCAATTTAAATTGATACAAATAATATGCATTTCAGGATGCAGTAGTGGTATCCCATACTCCCATAGTTACTACAGCTGCAACTTTGATGCCTAAGGTATAAATTTTGTAACATGTTAAAATAGAATAGTACACTTTGAATTCAAAAAAATTAAAATATATACTAACTATATTTAATGCTTGGTCCAATTTTTGGTTTGTAGGTGTTGACAGGGGACCAAATGTCCTAGATTCATGACATCACATTCTCAGAGATCGATTTTGGCCTACAAGGCTATACAGTATCATATTTTGTGTAACCTTTTTTATGTATTGTTTTGATGGAATATGCAAGTCATTTCATTTTATATTTTTAAAATTATGTTTAATATATTATCTGTACTAATATCTCATGTTAATTTTGTTTTTTTAGGGTACCCCCTACACATCTAGGCCTCGTCCTAAGCAAAACAATTCCTCGAAGACACAAAAATGTGGGAAGAAGGTAATTAACACATTTTTAGTTGTACAATTGTTTCAAAATGTTGAAATCAAGTCTTAGTTGGGGTTTGTAGATTGATTAGTGTTTTTTTGTCTATTTTACATGTACAACGACCATTGAGCTATGCAAATTTGTTGAATGCACTTGATTCACTTGTGGATTGAGAGAGGGAAGAGGTATGTATCTCTACTTTCTTTTCTTGATTTCATGATTAAATGCACGTGTACATGTGAACTTGTGATAAATTATAATCTTATAATTTTTTCATACAGGAAATATCCATAGCTACTTCATCAATGATGAGGCCTCCTTCGTGCACTGGAGAAACATCTCAAGATCCGATACACTTTTGTTTGATATATTACATTAATTATTTTTAATCTACAATACTTATCATTACATCAATTGTATTTAATCTTTGATCATTTTTTGTATAGGTAATAGCGATAGTTTATCCATCGATGGTGAGCCATCCTTAGTTGATTGGAGAAGCATCTTAGGTACTGATATGTCATTGTTCTCTATATTATAGCTTTTAAGTGTTTTTGATGTATTTATGTTAGTACATTATATTAATTGTACATTTAATCTACAAAATCCCCCTTCACGGTTCGGCCATAATGTGGATCCTTTTAAGTTTGTCTTCAAGAAAACTCCTAAGAGTGACAAGGAGAGGAGAGCGAAGACATTAGCTCCGAGATGAGTCGATGAGGTAATATATATTTCAATTGCAAAGGAATTATAGTTAAATGCATAGTTATGTTGTTAATTGTGAACTATTTTCTACAAAAGAATTCTAACTTGGCTTTTGAATTGTGGTTTTGCAGCCATCTACAGAGCTACATACTGCATCAAAGAGGCTCGATTTTGATGATCCACCACAATTTTAGGATCATATAGTGTTAGTTATGGTCACAGAATGACCAATACATGTAGATATATTCTACATTTTTATTGTATATCGATTTGGACATGGCATATGCCACATTTTTGTAATACCTGTATTGACTTGGCAGACATGCCTTTTTTGATATATATATAAATATTGGTATTCAATCCAATAAATGTGTACTGAGTTCATTATTGTGTATTTTTTGTATTTCGTGGATGTCCTTTTATAAAGTTAATTGATCATTTGCCTATAATGTAATCAACAATATGAATATAAACAACAAAAATCTATGACATAAAACATTACAATCGTGGAATATGATTTGATTAAATTTCTAAAATGTCGAATTAACCCTACAAAACTCCTTGTATTCAGTTCATTATTGTGTATTCGTTGTATTTGGTGGCTGCCCTTTTATAAATTTAAATGATTATTTGCCTATGCAATCGACAATATGTGTGTGGTGCAAGAGCACCCTCATGCTCGCAATGGTCAAATTTTGGTTCTCGTGTAAACAAAACGACATCACGAGCATGTCTGGGTGGGAAGGTTTACACTAGGCATGCTCCTCTCGTGCATCCCAAAGTGTCAGAACGTCGAGAATCATACCCTACCGACACAATCTCTGAAGTGCCCCGAGTCCAAAAAATTGTCAAACTTTGACGAGCTATTTCTTCCAATCCAAGACACATATGATAGATCTATTTAAACCTGTGGGGTCACATGAGGCTCCTCTATAATGGCCTATCTCAGTTTTTTACGACTCGAAGCCATTTTCAATTGGTAGCATTTTTTTTCCTATTGCAAAAATCATCAGTTGCATGCAATGCAAAGTTTCAAGATAGGCTAGAATTGATTCGGTTCGTCGTCTACACAAACCGATGTCATGAGAACGTCTAAGTGGGAAGGTTTACGCTAGGCATGCTTTCTTGTATTTTCCAAAAGAAACTCCATATGCGACTGTCTTGTATTTTCCAAAAGAAATTAGTTTCCTACCAATTTCATGTGTGCTCTCCAAATGTACACATCTTGGTAAATGTTGCAAACCACCACATATAGAACATGAACCTTCCATACAAGGCCTCTTATAATAAATGTAACCATCATGTCCATTACATAACACACTTGAAATAAATTCTCTTACCGACTTAGGAGGTGCTTGTATATTACATTCCTGCAAAACATCGTTAGTGTGCAAAGTAGAACAAATATGATGAAAAATATCATAGTGCATGGAAAATTCAATATGTGTCCTACAACAACATGTCGTACGTACATGATTAATCTTAATATAAAAAGGTTTTGACATTTCAAAAAATCTTTGAGAAATTCTTATTGGAGGAAACTTTTTAAGGAATCTTTCATAAAATTTTATTTGAGTTATATCCAAATAGTGTTTGGCATGTGGCTCACGATTTGTAGAACCGATTCGCCTTCTAACAACATCTCTTTGGTTGGGCGAAACTCTTGTGTTGTCATGCCAAAAATTTTCAATTAATGTTCTTAGTGCATCAACAACAACCTTGTCTTTGCGTGGTAGTCTACCCGAGAATGCCCCAAAAGAATTATTGTTAGGTTCCTCTATTTTTTCTTGCCTTTGTAATGCTTTACTTAATGTTGTTCTACTAACGTTTAATGACTTACTTGTTTTGCTTATCAAACAATCTTTTTTAATTTTCTTGCTCATTATGGTTGATGTAATGACACGTCAAGTAGCATTAGAATCTTTAGTACGTGATTTTGAACCAATACCTTGATATGCATCAAATAGATTTCTCACAATAGTTCATTTGTTGTTACTTTCAGATTAGGATTTTCATTATCTCTCTAAAATTCAAATTTTTAATCATTTGAACAATTAATTGACATCTTGTGGTTTGATTTAAGTTTTCAAAATAGTTTTGCTGTATTGTTTTAACCATTCTCTTACAAGCTCATTCATTCATTTTATCGGGCATTAGCTTCAATATATTCTCATCAATGTCAATTAGATACTTTGGTTTCCTATGAATGATTCTAGGAGGTGTTAACATCGGTGCATTGTGCACAATCAATTCATCAAATAGAGCAGGTGTATGTTGATCATTTAATTGATTATTCAATATGGTATCTTCTTCAATTGCATTAGGTTCATACGGTAAATCAAATGTCTCTTCTTCAATTGCATTAGGTGCATTATGTTCATTTGGTAAATCGAATTGAGATATTGAGGATGACATAAATTCTTCTCCAATTGTTCTTATGTCACATAATTTCTTCATATGTTGCCTTTGTCTTTCCTTTTCAGCATCTCGTTGTTCCATCGTTCCTTACTTGTTCTTTCCCATGGTTGATATCGATTGTCCTAAATAGAACCATATTACATATATATGTAAACAAAAGTTCATAAACAAACAAATAACCATAAATATGCATCTTATTATTATTTTTTTGAATCAAAACTATTAAACAATCACAATAATATTGACAAAATTAATAAGAACAATAATTCAATCATTTGAAATCATGTAAAAATAAAAAATTCACTTACTTCTATGTATAAAACAGTGATAGAAGTGTAGACATAGTTGCAGTGGGGCCTTAAAGACCTCAAAAAAAAATTTTGAGGCCGTTGAGGCTCTTGGGCAAATAAAACTATGTCTAAGTACCACGCACGTGATATATTAATAACCGTGTGCGCGCTATTAGTCCCTAAAATGTTGGCAAGCCCAAAGCTATTTTTTTTCACCCTATACATGCTTATAACTCATAATTAGCGTGTACACGTTCCTACGCCTTTAAAATGTTATGATAGGGCAGCGAACTAATAGGCTTAGTACCCCGTATGCGCTATTTATAGTAAATAAAATGTGAAAGAAAAGGGAGGGAGAGAGAGAGAGAGAGAGAGAGAGAGAGAGAGAGAGAGAGAGAGAGAGAGAGAGAGAGAGAGAGAGAGAGAGAGAGAGAGAGAGAGAGAGATGGGGTATGGAGGAAGGGAGAAGGAGAGAGAGGGAGAGAGGGAGACAATACACATACATACATGCATATGTGTGTATATATATACTTAATATATTATATATTAATATATACATATATATATTATATATTATATATAAATTATATATTTATATATTATATATAATATATCATATTATACAGACTCCCAAATTTTTAAAAAAAGTAGCATGTATGCCTTGTTTATAGTAAAGATAGAGCATACACACTTCGTACACCATAGGTACCTCATACGCGCTTCTTATACCATAGGTACCCTGTACGTGCTTTTGACTATTTAGGCTTGGAAATAGGCCTGGATGACAAAGCTACGGGTTGAAGTTTGATTTCCCTCCACTTCCCTCCTTTTTGATGTGTTTTATTTTATCAACTTGGTTTCTCGACTTTTTCATCATCAGGTTTACACTTCATCAAGTGGGTATTTCTAAAATTGCCACCATATTTTCACCCATCTTCTGAGATTTGTAACCATATAATTTTTTTAAAATTTGAACAACAATAACATATTATTATTGAATTCCTTTTACCAGTGTCTCCATAGTTCTCACAGATATACGTGTACCATTTTTTAAATAACTTTTGATCTATTGATCCAAATTTAAAATTTTTTATATATTAGTGTAGTGAACTTGATTCTTTACAATTTAAGAAGATAAATTGTATTTTTTGATTTTTTAAGTGCAAGTTATGCTTCGCACATGAACAGGTACCTAATTTTCAAGATGTGCTCGATTGGAAAAATCATTAAAAAAAAAATACTCAACAAAAAATTACAAAAAATACACATCTTCTAGTACCGACTTGTAAATATCTTTCTACCAAAGGATTTGTCAAAATACTAAATCTAACTATGACTTGTTTGATGCGCATGTGAGACACTATGTTATGTTTTTCAGAAAAAATCAGGGTCTATTTTTTGTGCGTGAAGGATTTGATCCCCTTAGTCTTATCCAATTTTGAAAAAGTTTAGTATTTTGGAAACTAGATTTAGAGTAATACAATATTTTTTATTTTATTATCTTCATATCTTGAGTGGATGACTTTCAAATTTTGCCTCCAAGCTCAGGTTCACCTGATTTCAGAAAAAAAGTGTCCACTTATACCCCCCTTTTTGACCACCATATTTGTGCACTTACCCCCATAGAACATGTATTTGATGTATTAATTATTGTCCCTTAATTCTTAGCTTGGAGGTTATCAACCATTGCAAATACTCAAAATGAGATTTAGTAGCATCCCTAACTGTGGGGTCAAAAATGGCTAGTCTCTAACTAGGTACCAAAGTGTGCTTCTATGGACAATACACTGCAATGTACCCTTTTTGACCACATGAATAACATCCTCATCCTCTACCAAAACCTCTACACCTAGGAGGTGCACTAAACTACTGGGCACTACCTCTATTAGAGAACTATGGTGCACTTTGAATAGGGTGTTTAGGTTGATTGGACTGACTATGTTTGTTGCAATTTTCATTTAGATCCTTCAATGAGTGAAAGCCTCTGCCACAAAAATGTTGAATGTATTTATCGTTCCTTTGATTCTTTTGAAATTGTCCTCCCTTTGAAGGTGTTGAGAAACTTCTATTAGATCCTGATGCCTAAGACTGGTTACCTCTTGCACCTAACCCCAATGGCAGGGTGTTGCCTCCCTAAACACCTAATTGACCTCCAAGAGTGAAGGCAAATTTCTCCTTTGTCAGCTGTGCCTTCTCTACCACAACCTCCATAGTCTTAAGTTCAAAAATACATACTCCACCACTAATGCGGAAATTGAGGCCTCAAATAAAATGTTGTACTAACATAGCCTCATCATCTGGAATGTTTGCATACTGCTTAAGCTCATTAAAGTGACACTCATATTTCTCCACAGTCATAGACATCTACCACAAATTATGGAACTCATCTTCTCTCCTTTGTCTCCAATGGTCAAATAGGAAACAAGCTCAAAACCTCTCCAAAAATATACTCCCAAAATACTGAAACAAGATCAAGAGGAAGCTTTTATTCCTCTATATGCCACCATGTAGATGAAAAACCTCTAATGTTCATAATAGTGCATTTGGCCTTGGTGGGAAATACCTATCCAAATCAATAAGCCAAGTCTCCACCTCCAATCCTTTCCCTTTGCCATCAAAAGTCAATGGTTGAGATCTAAGAAGGTCCCTCATGTGTCTAACCCAAATAGCATCCCAATCTCCTACAACTATATTTTAGGGAGGAGTGTGTGGCCTCTCCCTCTCCTGATGCTAGGACTGGTGAGAGTTCGCTTATTGTGGATTCTCTGGATAAGGTTCCAAATGAGCAAGAAGATTTTGTAACATATTGACCAACTAAGGACCCCCTTGTCGACCCTGCTAATTCTCTTGTTGATTCTCATCTTTGTGGTCATTTTTATGGTCATGTTGCTGCTTCTAATGCACCTTGGGAGATTCTTCACGATGAGGGTTTAATTGAGCACTATGATGGTTATGTCACCCTTGACCTCTACCTTGAGCATGCATCTTCCTTAACAATCAACATGACATGCGCATAAGGCAAGGTTCAAGAAATCAACTATGCAAAAGAACAAAGAGATGTTGAATCCCAATAACACAATCTAGGCACAAATCTACAACACAACATAACGACTCCATATTGAAACCAGAGTACCCATTGTATGAACATGGGCTCTGATATCAAGTTGTAACACTTCGCTAGGGAACCCAAGAGTACAAAAACAAATGAGCCAAACACGTAGAAAATATATTTTTTAAAACAAGGAAACATCATTCATCTCATAGCTCAATGCAACACTTAAAGAACACATACAAAACATGAATGAATCATAACCTAATTAAACAAATAGCTTAATCACTGTAACTCTACTCTAGGGTTCCCTAACGTTGCTACATAAGAAACACTCACAAAGCATGTATTAAACTCAAATTAAATCCATAACCTTATGACGAAGCTCTTGAACATCATACATATAATACATTAAAACTTAACCAATTAATCCTAATCATGGATCACTAAATGCATCACACAAAAATATAATCTAAGTTCTTATTAAAACACCAAAGGAAAGATTCCTATGATAACCTCAACAAGAATAAGAAGCATCCATACAACCATATAATAATAATCATTAAAGGATAGATCCATTAACTTACATACAAGCTATCATCAAGTTCTATTACAATATTTTCACTAGGAATATCCAATACAAATATCCTTTTAACAGTACAAATACCATGATACAAATACATGTTTACTTCACTATAGAAAATACACAACAATAAATTATAGGTAGAATAATATGTATCTGAGTACAATGTAAAATCCATCAAGCCAGTCACATATAAGGACTCCAAAGAAAACCTAATGGATGGTAAAACACTACCTCCTGACCATGTGGATCCTGAAGGTCCACCCCTCGTGCTGGAGATAGACACAAGGTCCCAAGCAACAACAAACAAGGGCTAGGGATAAATAAGATAATTATAATGCAAAATATACCAATCCAAAAATACTCAATTATATGAAAATCAAAATATTCCCAGAGGCTTCCATACAAAAGAGACATGATAGATGTACTAAAACACATGAAGGAGAGAGTGTCATCACATAGTCTCTAGAGTCATGCAAAACAATGCAAGCCTTTTGTGGAGATAAGGTATTGCATGATTATGCCAAATCAACATCTCTCAGGATGGATAGATGCTAGCTCAACGCCTCTCTAGATGGATAGGCCTAGAACAACATCACTAAGGATAGACAAGCTACCAACTCAACACCTCCACAAGTGGACATGCAACCAAATTGACACCTCTAGAGGTGGAAAGGACTTCCTAGTCTCATAATATATATATACGAGCATGTGAGGCCATGAATGGGGCACAAAACATTATCTTATTAGTGTGTGTGTATGAAACCCAAACCCAAAGTTTTATTAATCTTATCTTAATTAAACAACTCACCTATGGGATAGCCTGTCGACCACTTTGGGTCCCAACCCCTATAGAGAGCCACCTCACCTTAATGCATCTAGACATCCTATTTCCTACGGTTCATATAATCATCAATAGGAATAACAAGAATCCACTTACACACTTTAGAAATGCACTTCCTACAAATAGGACTTTAAAACGTAGACCAAGTACAAGGTCGAGTCCTAAAAATTGAATCACAATCACAAAAAACTATTTGTCCTCACAAGACAAATTAGAAAAGGGCATATGAACACCAATTTGATCAAATTGAGCCAAATTGAGTATAAATTTTCAAAATTGACAGAGTATAGGGCCAATCTAAGCCTCTGGAAAGTCAAATTAAGTCAAATTTGAAAACTGATAAAACCAAAAAAAAGCTGGTAAGATGGTCATGGATGTCATGCAGTTGGTCATGGAAGTCGCGTGGTCGTGCCTAGAGTTGCGTGGGTGGTTAGAAACAAAGAAAAGGCAAACAAATAACTTAAAATCAAATTATGCTAAAAACCCATTTGAGAAGTGTTTGATAACATTTCAAAAATTCAAAAAACTCACATGCAAGGGTTCATTTAGGGTTCACAAACAAGAATGCAGATAAATAGGTAAACAAAAACATCAAATTCCCATACCCAATTTCAAGCAAAACATAATTCTTTCAAATTAGGAATTAGGAACAAAATTCAGACATTAAACACAATTCAAGAAACATTTCAATCCCCCTAATAATCATTAGCCAATAGGCTTTTGTTATAAGTGGACTTGCCACACTACTCCTATCAATAATTTTATTTAAAAAAAATATTTTGCAAATTATCACCACGTGCCCAATAAGTCCATATTAGTATATCTGTAATTAAAATCTTAATAATTTTTATATTTTGAACTTTAATGAATTTTTTTTATTTATTTAAAAATTTAAATATTATTTTTAATTTTTAAAATTTTCATAAATATTATAACATAACAGATAATAAATATAATGTATAAATAATAAATTATATGTTTAAAATTTTGATTTTATTTTTTATTCATTATTTTATTTTATTATTTTTTCCCATTTGATTTATGATGGTAAAAAAAACGGCCCTCCCATCTTCTTGTCCTTCCCACACAAATGGTTCTCTCCCAGTCGACAAATTCAGAAGTTAGCGAAACGAAAGCCACATTTGATGCACTCCCATACAAATGAGTAAAAGATTGGATGACCCACAAGAATAGATGGTTAATCAATTTACGTGCCTACTATATTCAAAAATTCAAGTAGCTCCTGAGTGGGACTTTTGGTCAAACAAATTTTACTATTTTAGAGCCTAGCAAATGACCACCATCAGAGCAAGCATAATTCCCCTATATTTGTTTAATATTCATTTAAAGTGAAATTTGTTATTTTCTTGGCATTTTATTACGCCGAAGGTGTACCCTATTTCAAGTAATTGAGTTAACTTTGAAGATCAACGGTTTACATCTTATAAAAATTGATGCAAGACGACTGAACTTGTCATGACCATCGATATTGAATTCACAAATTTAAATTAATCTTATTTTCCTCGTCCCTCAACATTCTTTTTTCCTCATTGGCTAGTTAGGATTGAGAAAGATTTTATTTGTAAGCAAAGTAGAGTCTTTTTCCCTCATTAGCTAGTTGGGATTGAGAAAGATTTATTTTGTAAGCAAAGCAGAGTATCCATTTTTTAAATAATATTATAATTTTGTGAGAGTATTTTATCAATAAATAAATAAATAAATAAATAAATAAATAAATAAAAGTTTTACTACTTGATCGATATTGAATTCACAAATTACATTCTTTTTTCCTCATTGACCAGTTGGGATTGAGAAAGATTTTTCTTGTAAGCAAAGTAGAGTATCCATTCTTAAAATAATATTATAATTTTGTGAGATTATTTTATGAAAATAAAAATAAATAAATAAATAAATAAATAAAAGTTTTTCCTCATTGGCTAGTTGGGATTGAGAAAGATTTTGTTGTAAGCAAAGTAGAGTATCCATTCTTAAAATAATATTATAATTTTGTGAGAGTATTTTATGAAATAAATAAATAAAAGTTTTAGTAGTGGATAGATATTGAATTCACAAATTTTAATTATTCTTATTTTCTTCATCACTCAACATTCTTTTTTCCTCATTGTCCAGTTATTATTATAATTTTGTGAGAGTATTTTATCAAAAATAAATAAATAAATAAATTAAAGTTTTAGTAGTGGATAGAGGTTTAAGTGAAAAATAGAAATAAATCATAGTAAATTATAATAATTCGATTTTGACTGCTTTCATTCCATTTTTTTTCCCTCACAATTTATCATTTTATAAAACAAGATTAAACATGCCATGACCATAATTCACAAATTTTAATTATTCCTATTATCCTTGTCACTCAACATTATTTTTTCCTCATTGGCTAGTTGGGATTGAGAAAGATTTTTTTTAAGCAAAGCAGAGTATCCATTTTTAAAATAATATTATAATTTTGTGAGAGAATTTAAAAATAAATAAATAAATAAATAAAAGTTTTACTAGTGGATGGATATTGAATTCACAAATTTTAATTAAACCTATTTTCCTCGTCACTCAACATTCTTTTTTCCTCATTGACCATCCTTCCCTTTCATTGTCAAAGAGCCACCTTTATTCCCACAACTTTAATAATCTACAAGCTATTTCCTCTATGAAAAATAGAAGCATTTCTGAGGAGGAGAATGTGTGTAAAGGCCACTATCTCAAAACTCTATGGGGATAACTTTTACTACCTTTCTTGTCCTCATATTGTGGACAATAAAAAAAGCAAGAAAAAAGTAATCCAAACTTCACCGAATACATTCTGATGCCCGAAGTGTTCTATTGATCTCTCTGAATGTGATTTTAGCTATATGCTAAAAATCGACTTGAAAGATGAAACAGGTGAACTCATTAAAGTTATTGCATTTAAAGGACCAACAAATACTTTGTTGGGTGTTGGCGCAAAAGATTTTCAACTTCTACTAGTAGAGCCTGATGGTGCTAAACAAACCTTAGACAATGTAATCAATTGTCAGTTTCTACTTGATCTCAAAATCAAAATGATCCCATTTGGTGGGCACGAAACACAAAGCATCATTATTACAACTGTTAAGTTGCTTTATCTTGATTGCATTTAAATCAGTACATGTCGAACTACAGTCATATATGCACCAATAGGTTTCACAACATTCAACATACAAGCACCAACAATTTATTTTGCCTTGAGAATACCAATAAAAGAAATGGCCCCCTTACAAGGACAAACGCTAGCAACATTCCAAGAGAGCATGTACTTCATTCGATACATTCTAATAGATGAAATGAGTTTCATTGGCCCAAAGCTAATATAACAAATTGACAACAGATTGCATGAAGCATTCCCAAGCCAAAATCATATCCCATTTGGAGGATGATCAATCATGATATTTGATGACTTAGGGAAGCTACCACCAGTCAAAGATATCCCTATGTATGCTTCAACTTCTTATGAGGGAATATTGTGGGGTTCTTTCACAACAGTTATAGCTTTGAACAAAATATTTCGTCAAATTGGAGATGATCCAACACAATTTAGTTTTCGTGTCCTCTCAAATTTACGAAATGTAGAGCCTACAATTGCAGATTGGAAACTTCCAATGTCACGATCAAGCTCATCACTCACAACTGAAGAGCAATCTCATTGCTCATCCTCCATACATCTATTTGCAATGAATGAAATGGTGTCTTCAAATAATAAACGTATGTTGTTATCTTCAACAATGCCAGTAGCATTATCCATAGCAGAGCAACTTAGGGGATCAACATGCTCAAATCCAGAAGAAGAAGAACTTGAATCTAACATACTCCTATGTATTTTCTAAAAGGTTGTGCTATGTTCAAATTTGTGGGTGGAAACATGGCTTGTAAATGGTGCACTTGGAAAAGTCAAAGCAATTGTATATAGAGATGGAGAAAGACCACCTCAACTTCCATTATTTGTTGTTTTTCACTTCAAAAATTACAAAAGACCAATGTGGGGTCACAATAAACCAAAAAATGTTCCTGTAACCCCTGTGAGTTGTGGTGTTCGCCATCAAATACCACTAAAAATGGCATGAGCATTAACTATACACAAATCATAGGGGCTCACACTCCAATGAGCAACAATTGACATCAACAACATTGATCGTCAAGGATTGACATTCACAACTATCTCAAGAGTTCGTGAACTCACAAGTCTCCGCATACACCCCACCTTCACATTCGAAAGATATTCACACATGCAAACCAACCCATATGTTGCTCGTCGAAAAGAAGAGGAGGAGAGATTTCTAGCATTATCAAATACTAGTTCTACAAACACAAGGTAAAAGATCTCCAGGTTTGTTCACTCAAGCACTTGTTTTTGTAACTTTAAAATGTATACATTAAAACCATACTTTTTAAACTTCCAAACTATTCAACAAATACTTCCTTTAATTTTGTTTGAATTACTAAATCTACAAATATTTGATAATCAATGTTAAACAAACAAGCATGTAACAAAAGTTCGACAATATTCAAATTCTAATTATCTCTTTTCCATACTCTATAGGTACAAATTCTACAAAAGGATAATTGAACACTTATTCATAATACTATTTTATTACTACAAGTGAAAAGATCTCCAAGTTTGTTCAATAAATCACTTGTTTTTGTATCTTTATAATGTATACATTAAATCTAGACTTTTTCAACTTACAAACAATTCAACAAATAGTTCCTTTAAAAACATATTAATTACTAAATCTACAAATATCCAATAATCAATATTAAACAATTAAGCATGTAACAAAAGTTGTACAATTTTTGACTTTCTAATTATATCTCGTTTTCATACTCTATAGGTACAAATTTTACAATACGATAATTTCCCTATTCGTAACACCATTGTATTATTAGTTACTTCCAATTCAAAAGAGTTTGCAAAAATAATTTGTACAAAAAAAGGAACATTACTGTGTTAATTGCATATATTGTTCAAGGTCCAAAACTAACTTAAATACAATATCAAAGATATCCTCGGCATACCCATTGCACACTAAGGTGCGATTGCTAGTTTTGTATAAGGGTTAAGGAACACTTATTTTTAATTACTTATTTATTTTTTTAATAATTATTACATATTTATTTGTTATATTTAATCATATCATACAATTAAAAAAAAATTGAAGATTTTTCAATTTTTTGAAAATCTAAATTATTTTATAATAAAAATTCACTAGAAAATTTATAAAATTATTTTATTTCAATATTTATCATTATGAATTGAATTACCATAGTCAATCTAATGTAAATATTAAAATAACATATAAAACTTAAATATTATAAACTTTTTAAATTGAAGTTAGGGTTACGATTAAGGTTACAATTAAGATTTCCACCCTAAGATAAAATAATTTAATTTTGAGAAATATAATTGTGTGTAGTATTAGTTTATAATATTGTATATTATGATCATTTTACTATTAATTTTTATAGTCATATTTTTTATTTCCCAGTCTTTTATTCTTATAATTATTTTATATAACTGTTTTGTATGGTCGAAAATTGTCATATAATAATTCACTTAATATACATTTATGTTTTTTTAATATTTGCAATATATTACTTCATCTAATTTAATATTAGAATACATTTAAATTTTACCTTTAATTTTCTATCGGCTATCTATTTGTTTCTTTCAGGCATGACACATGACACTACTTTTCCAGGAAAAAGTAGTGTGGCAAGTCCACTTATAACAAAAGCCTATTGGCTAATTAATATCTAATAAAACATATTCAATAAATGAGAATTACAATTAAAGCCACATAACAATAATTAAATTAATTAATTTATAATAATCAAATAGTAATGAATATCAACCATTTAAATAACATAAAATCTACATACTTAAATAAATCATAAAATAATATCATCATCAATAATGACTTGTCACTAACATTTAGGTAATCAAATATTGTCCACATGAGCATGGGATAAAATGTAAAGATCAAATAATTGTCCCCAATTTAGGACAATGGCTAGGGCTAGGTATATATCTATATCTATATATATAAAGGAAATCTTGATGTCGTTTGGAGCTTGCACGAAATCATTCCTTTCACCCTAACCCTAGATAAAGATCTATTCTACGCAAATAAATACATAAGCATCAATATCACCAAATCTAAATAACAACATCTGATCATAGACTAACATTTCATAAGAATCATCATGAATCATCAATATATAATTTAAGTCATAATAAACCATTACTAACATCAATATATACATCAAAATTTAAAGTATAACAATAATCATATGTTCAACAAATAAACATCACAATATTCCAATAGCATAGACCATATTAATGAATCAAATAAACATCACAATATTCCGAATGAATGAATCCATATTTTACTTAGATAACTAGGTCCATGAATGATCCCTATAAAACATGGGATATTCAATTTCACAACATGCTACCAAACAAAACAAAACAAAATTTTGCATAAACTGAACTTGCCTTCAATAGGATCTGTGTCTGCTGTTACTTGAGCTGGCTGTAACAAAAATCCAATGCTATAAACATTACAGAGAAACCAAACTGATGAAGCTAAGACATTAATCTTTGACATTAATATATGGACTGAATTCTTATATTTTTAGTTCATGTCTTCATTGTTTGAAGGATTGCTGACTATTCAATAATAATTACTATTTAATAAGTTCAATTGATTCATTAACAAAGGGAGCGATACGACAAGGAAAATAACATTTCTCATAAAATATTTGAGGTTAAATTATTTAATTAAAAATATAAAATCTTAAGATTTGGAATTACATTTAATAATATATCTGAGAATTAATTTATAGAAATTAATATATGTATTAAATAAATATATATAAATTATGTGGAGACACATCTTTATTTAATTTGTGTATATATTATTTAAGTAGAATAGTGAGAAAATAAAATAAAAGTCACAATAATGATATAGTTATTAAAGATATGTATGTTAGTTTAATATCTATACACTATATCTTTATTTAATATTTCAAATTAATATTCATAGTAGAGTTGAATATAAAATTAAATGCCTCGATATATATATATATATATATATATATATATATATATATATATATATATATTAGTGTGACCCCAATTTTTTTATTGAAGGTATTAAACATCAATATCAATATATATATCTTTACTTTCAACATGTATTATATTGAAATTATGTTCAAAAAATTTGAAATCCATGCTCTATACATGAAAATGAATATATTAATACATGAAGTGAAATATATCAATATAAATAAGCGTCATTTTAAAAAGAAATAGAAATTTATTTTTGAATTAATTAATGGATAAAATGTGTCATAATTTTTGAAATATTTTTCTAAACAAAGATCATGTATATTTATGATAGGAAATTATGTCCTCAATAATCCTGAAATGTATATTTAATACATAAAAATGAATATATTAATACATTAAATGCAATACATCAATATAAAAAGACAACTTTGGAATAAAAATTGGAATAGTGATGTAACAACATTTATTATGTCAAATGATTTCTAAAGAATTTAGGCTGTTGTCTTCTGTTTTCCCTCTCACTACTTGCTTTCCCTTTTTCATTTTTCCGTATCTGTCATATTGGAAGGGTGGAATTATTTGTATCCCTCCCAAGGATTTGACACGTGAGATACCAACAAATGTAAGACCACTTCTTTCGATGGGACCTATGTCAATTGTTTCTTTTTGAAGTGTGAGACCTTGTGACTTGTGTATTGTTAAAACCCAAGCCAATTTTAATGGTAATGGTTTTGTTATAGTGGCATCGCCCCAGGTTTGTATACAATACTTTGAACATAAACAAGTGCTCCATTGACAAGACCTACTTCGATCCATAGGTTTGAAGTTAACATTACCCTTGCATTGTTTCTCAATAGTAATTCCATATTGAACTCATCATTTTCATACCCTTTTATTGAGCTTGGCGTTGTTTTCATTGCAATGCTTTGTGCAATAGGATTTGATAATGAATGGAGTTTTTTCTTGTTATGGTTGTGGACATTCTCATTTTTTAGAATAATTGAACACTATTTTCGAACTCTTCATTTATTTCAATAGTCAATTTGGTATTTGTCCTTGACATGCATAACATTTAGTCATCTCTTGTTGAATTTGCATCTCGTATATTTGATAGGAGAAGATGAAATATTTCTTGCTCAATAATGTGTCTATCTTGTCTAAAAACACGCTCTAATGTAACTATTGTTTCAAATTCTTGCCACAATATTTTTGCACGTCTTCCATCTGCATATGCTAGTTTGTCATTTATTGGAGGTAATTGTGTCAAATCTACAACCAATATCATAGAAATACCTGAATAAATATTTTAATGAATTTAGTGAACTAAGTGTATTGTTAAATTTCTCTTGTAATATAATGAGTCTATTACAAGGTAGATTTCATATTAAGAGTAGTGCATTTTAAATATGTAAATTACCTCCAAAATTTTTTATGGTTTTTCTTAGGAAATGCTTGCCAAAGTCTAGAGTCTATATTTTCAAGTAACTTCTAGCCCAATCAACTCATTTTGTTTATTAATATGTATTTAATATGAGACATTTCTTCTTAGAAATTCATGTCCTGTGTCTTGTAGCTCTATGAAATCCTTTATTGGTAATTGTAGCTTATAATGAATTGTCGATGCTCCCATGTTGAATACAGCAACACCACTTGGTGCAAGTAGAAGTAGGGTTGAGTGTTTTGGAGAGGATGCATTTTCCAAGGATTGTTTGATGTCACCAATTAAATATGACTTACTTTTTTCTGTTGTGCCTTGGATTATCATATGTAGTGATGGTGCACTTTGAGAACTTTGATAGTGCGTCATTATGATGTTTACTGCCTTTCTTTGTTTGTCACTAAGGTTTCCATAGTTGACATTTTCTAGTATGTCATCATACATCCATCTACCACATTCTTTCATCCTCTTAATGAATCTTGATGCTATATTTGTGAATTATTCACCTTGGAATTTAGAAGACCAATTTGTCTATCGAACAATATCTCTTCGACACAACATGTCTATTTCTGATACATGCAATATTTGTTGATGATGAAGTGCTGATATAATTTCCCCTTTGTTCTCTATAGTACTACCTTGGGCACTATTGGTATCTTTAGATTCTGAATTTGTGTCCTCTTTGATATTTTTTGAATCATTTATTCTCTGTAAGTGCCATTGATTATATTTGAAATTATCTCATTTTTCTACTATTGTTCCATCATTGTGGCCAATTTCCATTTCGATGTTGTAATAACCCACCAAAATTCATCCAACAAAAATTGAGTATATTTTTTTTTTTCCTTTATTATGTTTTATTCAATTGCATACTCTGGGCATCCATCCAATTAGGATTAGGCATTCATCCATTCGGGATGAGCTTCTAACCATACGGGTTAGGCAATTGTCCATATGGGACGTAAATTCCATCTATCCAATACGGGATAGGCATCTACCCATACGGGGTAGGCATCCATCCAAATGGGATAGGAGATGCTCTGGCCAGAGACTTACACTCATTGGGACCATTCGGGTCCTGAGCCACTCACTAAGTACTACATTCTTCTAGCAAGAATGTACCGAGGTCGCCGTCCTTAGGAGTAATTTAAAAATAACACAAGCTTGAATTCCACCTCGGAATTTGGCTTAAAGCCTCGGGAAGTCAAGCGAATCCATACGGGATTCCTTCCGAGTATGCATTGAATTAAATTGATTATCTTATTTTTCATTTAGGATTCTTACTCAACCAAACCTAGACCCCACCCACGAATGCCTGAGTACGAGGGACAACTCGGTCCCAAGACTGCCTACATACCCGCTTCGGCACGGGATCAAGGCGTAAAGTATGTAGTTCTATTTTCTAATCTATGGTTTGATGTAAACTGATTTGTGGGTACGCAACCCTTTCTAGGGTCAGTGTCCCAGACAGTTTCTCTGCGGTTGCTACCCATGATGGTAGCACTTAAGCGAAGGCTCAAGATGGCCTATTGCTTGTGGCCTAAACAAAATAACTAGATCCTAATACTTATCATGAGCGTCACCCAATTGTAAAATGCCAATATCCCTTCGAGATGGATTAAATAAATAAAGAAAGTGAATTTCATGAGGGTATTTAACTTGACCATCCTAAAAAAAGGGGGTTTACTATGGTGTATCTCAACGGATGTGAAATTCATTTAAAAGTTATCTTATTAAATTATCGATCCAAGAGGGATTACCCGCCCCTTGGATTTTTAACCTCCAAATGTCCCTTATTACTCCCCGACGATTTATAGGGACGATGCCACAAACGTCGTTAATGCAGCTTTATTAGGCGTTAAGTGCAGTAGTTCAACATGACGGCATTACCCGTAAGCGTGACCCAGAGGCACCATATATACCGAACGCTGCTAGGTTTGGTTTTCCAACTTCCTTTGTTTAGTTTTCTAACTACGAATAACAAAATGAAAGCGTAATTAATTGAAGTAACTAGTTGAAGTGTAATTTGCATAACAAATGAAACTTGCATAATAGTAATTGCATGAAAGATATAATTATTCTATAAATAATTCACATGCTATGAATCCAAAATAACGATTAAATTTAAGCATTTGTATTAAAGACCAAATCAAGTATCCCAACGATTCTTAATGGGTTGAGTAACTTAATTTTAAAAGAATATAGTCTATGATTTTAAAACTTACTAAGGCAATTTAATTATGAGCTTGCTACATATTAGCCCAATTTTTCTAAGTCGAAATACAATATCTTATAGCTTACACAAAAAAAAGAATTCATTATTCTTAAATGCCATTTCTATCAACTAAAATAAATTAAAAAAATTTTAATTAAATAACAAGGGATATTAATTTACATATATAAAAAAATTTCCAATTTAAAATGTCAATTTACAAATTTAAAAAGGGAAGAGAAAACTTTTAAATTAAATACATATATTACTTGGTAGTGATAGGGTGCGGGGTGGGGACCACGGGTCCCATCACCCCTGCGGCCCTGCATGCGCAGGTCCGCAGAGGTGAGGGGACCCGCGGGCCCCCCGTACTCTGCGACGGTTACTACGTAACCATCCATGCACCTTTGCCAATGTCCAATTAGTGCGAAAACGCCATGCGTTAGGGGGTGTTGGGAGATTTTTCTAACATTCGATATGATTTCTTTCTTTTTGGTTATTTATTTATATATATATATATATATATAAATATATATATATATATGTTATAATATTATTATTATCATTTTTCTTATACAGGAGTATTATAAATTTTTTTTTAAATTATTGAAGATTTCTCAGAGCAGGGTAATAATAGGTAATTAACAATGTTGCAGATTAATTTCAAGGACAAAATGAAGCAGTAACCAGAGGGATTTTTCCATTTCTTTTGTTTTCTACATAGGGAGATTCATTCACAGATAAAGAGATAGTTTATTTCTTTTTCATTCCTTTTGTTTTTCACACAGGGAAATTCTTTCACAGAGAAAGGAATAGTTTATATCTTTTTCTTTCATTTCTTTTGTTTCCTGCACAGGGAAATTCATTCACAGATAAAGAAGTAAATTTGTTTGTACACACAGGGAGATCTATTCACAGAGAAGGGAGATGATTTATTTATACACACAGGGAGATTTGTTCACAGAGAAAAGAGAAAATTGTTTGTACACACAGGGAGATCTAATTTTTATCAAAAATAAACTGAAGACAATGAATCTAATTTTCATCAAGTGACTCTATTCTCCTAAACCATTTAATCTACTCCTTTCAAAACTGAAACTAATTTCTTGTTAAGATTTTAAACAATGAATCTCATTCTCTACAAAATCTGAAACTAATTTCCTATCAAGAATTTAAATAATGAATCCCATTCTAAACAATGAATCTCATTCTCTACAAAATCTGAAACTAATTTCCTATCAAGAATTTAAATAATGAATCCCATTCTAAACAATGAATCTCATTCTCTACAAAATCTGAAACTAATTTCCTATCAAGAATTTAAATAACGAATCCCATTCTAAACAATGAATCTCATTCTCTACAAAATCTGAAACTAATTTCTTATCAACAATGAATTTCATTCTCTACAAAATCTGAAACTAATTTCTTATCAAGAATTTAAACAATGAATCAAACAATTTAATCTACTTTTTATCAAACATTTTAATCTAATTCTTATCAAAATCTGAAAACTAATTTCTTATCAAAACACAAATGAATTTCATTTTCATAAAATAATTTAATCTAATCTAATCTACAACAAGAATAAGATGCACAAAACTAAGCTTGAAGGAACCTGGGTGCTTGCAAAATGGTGTAGAGTCTTCCTTGATCCTCCAAATTGAAGAGAAATCCTCCCAACAAAATCTTGGCTGCCAATAAAAATGGACTACAAAGGAGAATTTAACTTGCAGAATTTCTTATGGAATAGCCAACACTCATTTTGAAACTTGTACCTATTTTATAAAAGAAATTTCAAATTCCCACTAACTAATTTTTTAATTGAAAAAAAAGAGATTCTCTCCCAATTTGGCCTCCATGCAAATTGATTAGGCTTAGTGGGAAGAGTTACATGCAAGGAGGTGGAGAAGCCTCTAGAAGCTTCTTATTCCTCCTACAACATGTGCCTTAATTTGGGTGAGGGAAATTAAATAACAAATTAAAAATATATATGTATTTTCCATGTGTGTGTGGTTTATTATTTTTATTCCCTTAGAATATTCATTCAATAGTTTATCCAAGGAAATATAATAGAGTTTTGTATTTAAATCAAGAAGGTGATAAAGGAGGGTTGTGACATCCTCCCCCCCTAAATCTGTGCATCGTCCCGATGCACTTATTAAATGCATTCAAAAGAGTTTATAGTTCATGTTCAAAACAAAAAAGGAAACAGCTGCTGCATCTCCTTAGTATCCTCCCATGTGGCATTCTTTTCGTCATACTGGTCCCATTGCACTTTGCACTGATCATCCTCTCTGTTGCGCAACTGGCACTGGCGCCTCTCCAAGATTCTGAATGGCTCTATCATTATTCCCCCCATTTCTTGGACCTGCAAAGCATCCCAATTCAAAATGTGTTTCTCATCAGGTACATACTTCTTAAGAAGAGATACATGGAAGATATCATGGATTCGGCTCAATTGGGGAGGTAAGGCCAACCGATAAGCAACTGGATTAATTCTTCCCAATATTTCAAAAGGTCCGACATAACGAGGCACAAGCTTAGTCTTTCTCCCAAATCTTATGGAACTCTTGTGTGGCCTAACCCTTAGGAAGACTTTCTCTCCTACCTCAAACTCCCTTGGTGTTCTGTTTTTATCTGCATAACTTTTCTGCCTATCTGAGGCTTCCTTCAATCTTTGCCTAATTTCCTTATTTTTCCTTTCCATTTCTTTCAACATATCTAGCCCAATAATCACTCTATCTTCAAGACTATCCCAACTCAAAGGTGTTCGACACGGTCTACCATACAAAGCTTCAAAAGGTGCCATTCCCAAAGATGTTTGATATGTATTATTGTAGGCAAACTCTACCAAAGGTAGGTACTCTTCCCATTTCCTCTGTTGGTCCATGCAGTACATGCGAAGCAGGTCTTCCATAATCTGATTTGTCCTTTCTGTCTGACCGTCGGTTTCCGGATGGTATGCGGTGCTAAAATTTAGTTGAGTTCCTAGAGCTGATTGAAGAGTGGTCCAAAACCTGGAAGTGAATCTTGCATCTCTGTCTGATATGATTTTCTCTGGTATTCCATGCAACCTAACTATCTCCTTAACGAAGCGTCTAGCCAAGGTGGGTGCATCATCCGTCAGATTTCCTGGTATAAAGTGTGCCACCTTAGTGAGTTTGTCAATTACCACCATTATTGCATCATGCCTAGAAGGTGACATGGGTAACCCTTGTACAAAATCCATGCTAATAACTTGCCACTTGTGTTGAGGTACATCGTGCAATTGTAACAATCCAGCTGGGTGTCTATGTTCTGCCTTTACTCTTTGACACTCCAAACATTTAGCTACATACTTGACAATATCGCTTTCCAACCCTTGCCAAAAGTATAGCTTCTTTAGATCTGCATAAAGTTTGTTAACTCCTGGGTGGCCTGAATAAGGGGCATCATGAGCCTCCGAAAGGACTACTTCCCTTAAATTCCCTGAATTAGGAATATAGATTCTATTATTATATCTAAGCAACCCATCTTCATCAAATGTATACCCTTCGACCTTAGGGTCGGTCGGGTTGTGTCTTATAGTTAATCTGACTTGCTCATACCATGGGTCATGTCCTTGTTCATCCATTACTTGCCTTTTGAAAGAGGTTTTGAAGGTTGCTATAGTCATCAAGTGTCTCCTCCTACTTAAGGCATCTGCCACCCTATTTTCTTTTCCCTTAATATATTCAATCTCAAAGTCATATTCACTTAGAAACTCTAACCACCTTCTTTGTCTGGCATTTAAGTGAGGCTGAGTAAAGATGTATTTTAGTCCTTGGTTGTCCGACTTAAGCTCAAAGGGCTTCCCTAGTAAGAAGTGTCTCCACTTTTGCAGGGCATGCACAATTGCTGCCAACTCTAAGTCGTGGGGTGCATAATTGACTTCATGAGTCTTTAGCTTCCTAGATTTGTAAGCCACTACCCCTTCATCTTGGACAAGTACTCCTCCTAACCCTTCAATAGAAGCATCTGTTACAACTGTGAAGTGTCCATTTGGGTCTGGTACCTTTAGGATGGGTGCTGAAGTTAGTTTTCCCTTCAAGATTTGAAATGCCTTATCACTTTGCTCGGTCCATACAAACCTTTTTCCCTTCCTTTGCAACGAGGTGATGGGGTTTGCTATCTTAGAGAATCCTTCCACAAACCTCCTATAGTAACCTGCTAGCCCCATAAAGCTTCTTACCTCTGAAACATTCTTAGGGATTGGCCATTCTACTATCGCCTTTATTTTATTTGGGTCGACTGCTATTCCTTCCTTTGATATTATATGCCCAAGATAGTGAATCTTTTCCTCGAAGAAGGCACATTTGGAAAATTTTCCATATAACTTATGTTCTCTCAATCTTTGCAAAACAATTTGTAGGTGCGCTAAATGTTCCTCTTCATTTCTAGAATAAATCAATATGTCATCCAAAAATACCAAAACAAACTTATCCAAGTAGTCATGGAATACACTATTCATCAGGTTCATGAATGCAGCTGGGGCATTAGTTACTCCAAAAGGAACTACTGTGAATTCATAATGTCCATATCTCGTCCTAAAAGCTGTCTTCGGAATGTCTTCTTCCTTAATTCTGAGTTGATGATACCCTGACCGAAGATCTATCTTTGAGAAAACTGCCGCTCCTTTCATTTGGTCAAAAAGGTCCTCTATGTGAGGTAAGGGATACCTATTCTTTATGGTGACTTTGTTCAACATCCTATAGTCGATGCATAGCCTTAAGGTTCCATCCTTCTTCTTAACAAATAAAACTGGCGCTCCCCATGGTGATACACTTGGCCTTATTAATCCCTTAGCTAAGAGTTCCTCTAATTGCATTTTGAGCTCTTGTAATTCGGTTGTGTTCATCCGGTAAGGTGCCTTTGATACTGGTTCAGCTCCTGGGAGTACTTCGATAGAAAATTCAAACTTTCTCTTAGGGGGTAAACCGGGTAGTTCTTCTGGAAAAACATCCTTAAACTCCTTTAAGAAAGGGGTATTTTCAAATGTTGGGGTATTTTCCTCCTTTCCTTCATCAATTTCAACCATAAAGATTTGTCCTCCTCTTCTCCTTTCCTTCTTTAATTGCATTGCTGAGATAGTTTCTATATTAATGGGTTTAAACTTTCCTTGGATTTTGACCCTTTTCCCCCCATCATCCAAACATTCAACAACCTTGCTATAACAATCTACATTAGCTTGATGGTCTGCTAACCAACTCATTCCCATAATCACATCATATAATCCTAAGGGTGCCACATAGAGATCTACCCTTGTTTCGAACTCAGGGAATTGTACCCTTGCCCTTGGTAAACACTTAGTTACTTCTCTAGTTGCCTTATCCCCATATTGAACCATCCATGATGACTCCATTTGATTAACTTTTAATGCATATTTGTTCACTAATTCAGGTGAGATGAAACATTCAGATGATCCAGTGTCAATTAGAATTGATATTGGTTGTTCAAATAGTGTACTTGTAGTTTCCACGGGAACATTTTGGTATCTTCTTCTTTGGTTCCTAACTGCTGCATGAATCCTCTGTTGGGGCCCTTGTTGGGGTTGATTGGCTCTAATTTGTCCTTGCATCCTGGGGCAATCTCTAGCAAAATGATTTTCCTCGCACATAAAGCATCCGCTTGGAGGACCTCTCCTACCTTGATTTCTAGGGGGATCATTCCTTGTTTCATTTCCCCTGGGTGGATAAGTTATCCTGTTCTGCTAGTCATTTCTGTTATAATTGCCCCTGTTATCATTGCCCCTGTTATTATTGCCCCTGTTGTTATTGCCCCTGTTATTATTGCCCCTGTTATCATCATTTCCATTCCTCTGATATTGGTTAGGCGGTGGTCTCCTTTCGGAAGAGTTATTCCTTTGACCCTTGTTGAAATTAGTGTTTCCATTGAATTCTTGCTTCCTTTTAAATGAGTGGTTCCCATTATAGTTCCGTCCTGCTAGTGTTTGAATCTTCCTCTCTTGCCTTAGGGACTTTTCAAGTACTTCATTCATATTTCTGGGTCCATGCATATCAACCTCTGCCCCTATGTTGGTATTCAGCCCCAAAATGAATTTCCTTGCTTGGCCTTCTTCATCCTTTTGGTACATAGGCACATATTTAAGAAACTTGGCGAACTTATCCCAATATTGTTGAACGGATAGGGACCCTTGACGTAGATTATGGAATTCTGTCACTTTCTCATCAAAGAACAATTGAGGGAGCCACCTATCTCAAAAATGGTGAACAAATTGATCCCATGTGATCGTATCCCTGTTATACCCATTTTGTTCCTTGATGTTGGTCCACCAACTAGCCGCCTCCCCTGTGAGTTGATAGGAGCCCCAGAAAGCCTTGGTTGTTTCGCTAAAATCTCTTAGCTCAAAATATTTTTCCATTTCATTTAGCCAATTCTCAGCCCCTTCACCAATCTGCCTCCCATCGAACTTAGGAGGGGTGATTTTCTTCAAATCCTTGGAGAGTTCCAATATGTTATTTTCCTTCCCATTACCCACCACATTTCCTTGATTGCTACCAGGGTTTCCATTCTCAGTACCACTTCTATTCTCATAGTCATTCTGCCTTTCCCTAAGGTCCTGCGGCGATTGTTCCAGGAAGTTGATTTTATCTCTTTGTTCAGTTAGAAGGTCGATTGTAGCTTGGACCCCATCTCCGTTATTCCCTAGGTTGTGTCGAACCTCTTCATGATCTTCCTCATGGTTTCCTTCATGGTTTTCTTCATGGTTTTCTTCATGGTTTACCTCCCTTTGACTCCTAGTACGTCTTCCATTACTCCTTCCTCTTCCTCTTCCTCTTCCTCTTCCTCTTCCTCTTCCTCTTGCCATTCTAGGTTTTACCTGAAAGTTAAATTATGTAGTTAGTTTTTTTGTAGAATAAAATTTAATTTCTATTATTGTAAAACATTCCCTTAGTTGAATAAATTGAAGTGAGCACAAGGCCTAGATTTCAACCTTTGCTCTGATACCACATGTAATAACCCACCAAAATTCATCCAACAAAAATTAAGTATATTTTTTTTTTTCCTTTATTATGTTTTATTCAATTGCATACTCTGGGCATCCATCCAATTAGGATTAGGCATTCATCCATTCGGGATGAGCTTCTAACCATACGGGTTAGGTAATTGTCCATACGGGACGTAAATTCCATCTATCCAATACGGGATAGGCATCTACCCATACGGGGTAGGCATCCATCCAAACGGGATAGGAGATGCTCTGGCCAGAGACTTAGACTCATCGGGACCATTCGGGTCCTGAGCCACTCACTAAGTACTACATTCTTCTAGCAAGAATGTACCAAGGTCGCCATCCTTAGGAGTAATTTAAAAATAACACAAGCTTGAATTCCACCTCGGAATTTGGCTTAAAGCCTCGGGAAGTCAAGCGAATCCATACGGGATTCCTTCCGAGTATGCATTGAATTAAATTGATTATCTTATTTTTCATTTAGGATTCTTACTCAACCAAACCTAGACCCCACCCACGAACGCCTGAGTACGAGGGACAACTCCGTCCCAAGACTGCCTACATACCCGCTTCGGCACGGGATCAAGGCGTAAAGTATGTAGTTCTATTTTCTAATCTATGGTTTGATGTAAACTGATTTGTGGGTACGCAACCCTTTCTAGGGTCAGTGTCCCAGACAGTTTCTCTGTGGTTGCTACCCATGATGGTAGCACTTAAGCGAAGGCTCAAGATGGCCTATTGCTTGTGGCCTAAACAAAATAACTAGATCCTAATACTTATCATGAGCATCACCCAATTGCAAAACACCAATATCCCTTCAAGATGGATTAAATAAATAAAGAAAGTGAATTTCATGAGGGTATTTAACTTGACCATCCTAAAAAAAGGGGGTTTACTATGGTGTATCTCAACGGATGTGAAATTCATTTAAAAGTTATCTTATTAAATTATCGATCCAAGAGGGATTACCCGCCCCTTGGATTTTTAACCTCCAAATGTCCCTTATTACTCCCCGACGATTTATAGGGACGATGCCATAGACGTCGTTAATGCAGCTTTATTAGGCGTTAAGTGCAGTAGTTCAACACGATGACATTACCCGTAAGCGTGACCCAGAGGCACCATATATACCGAACACTGCTAGGTTTGGTTTTCCAACTTCCTTTGTTTAGTTTTCTAACTACGAATAACAAAATGAAAGCGTAATTAATTGAAGTAACTACTTGAAGTGTAATTTGCATAACAAATGAAACTTGCATAATAGTAATTGCATGAAAGATATAATTATTCTATAAATAATTCGCATGCTATGAATCCAAAATAACGATTAAATTTAAGCATTTGTATTAAAGACCAAATCAAGTATCCCAACGATTCTTAATGGGTTGAGTAACTTAATTTTAAAAGAATATAGTCTATGATTTTAAAACTTACTAAGGCAATTTAATTATGAGCTTGCTACATATTAGCCCAATTTTTCTAAGTCGAAATACAATATCTTATAGCTTACACAAAAAAAAGAATTCATTATTCTTAAATGCCATTTCTATCAACTAAAATAAATTAAAAATTTTTTAATTAAATAACAAGGGATATTAATTTACATATATAAAAAAATTTCCAATTTAAAATGTCAATTTACAAATTTAAAAAGGGAAGAGAAAACTTTTAAATTAAATACATATATTACTTGGTAGTGATAGGGTGCGGGGTGGGGACCACGGGTCCCATCACCCCTGCGGCCCTGCATGCGCAGGTCCGCAGAGGTGAGGGGACCCGCAGGCCCCTCGTACTCTGCGACGGTTACTACGTAACCATCCATGCACCTTTGCCAATGTCCAATTAGTGCGAAAACGCCATGCGTTAGGGGGTGTTGGGAGATTTTTCTAACGTTCGATATGATTTCTTTCTTTTTGGTTATTTATTTATATATATATATATATATATGTTATAATATTATTATTATCATTTTTCTTATACAGGAGTATTATAAAAAAAAATTTAAATTATTGAAGATTTCTCAGAGCAGGGTAATAATAGGTAATTAACAATGTTGCAGATTAATTTCAGGGACAAAATGAAGCAGTAACCAGAGGGATTTTTCCATTTCTTTTGTTTTCTACACAGGTAGATTCATTCACAGATAAAGAGATAGTTTATTTCTTTTTCATTCCTTTTGTTTTTCACACAGGGAAATTCTTTCACAGAGAAAGGAATAGTTTATATCTTTTTCTTTCATTTCTTTTGTTTCCTGCACAGGGAAATTCATTCACAGATAAAGAAGTAAATTTGTTTGTACACACAGGGAGATCTGTTCACAGAGAAGGGAGATGATTTATTTATACACATAGGGAGATTTGTTCACAGAGAAAAGAGAAAATTGTTTGTACACACAGGGAGATCTAATTTTTATCAAAAATAAACTGAAGACAATGAATCTAATTTTCATCAAGTGACTCTATTCTCCTAAACCATTTAATCTACTCCTTTCAAAACTGAAACTAATTTCTTGTTAAGATTTTAAACAATGAATCTCATTCTCTACAAAATCTCAAACTAATTTCCTATCAAGAATTTAAATAATGAATCCCATTCTAAACAATGAATCTCATTCTCTACAAAATCTGAAACTAATTTCCTATCAAGAATTTAAATAATGAATCCCATTCTAAACAATGAATCTCATTCTCTACAAAATCTGAAACTAATTTCCTATCAAGAATTTAAATAATGAATCCCATTCTAAACAATGAATCTCATTCTCTACAAAATCTGAAACTAATTTCCTATCAAGAATTTAAATAACGAATCCCATTCTAAACAATGAATCTCATTCTCTACAAAATCTGAAACTAATTTCTTATCAACAATGAATTTCATTCTCTACAAAATCTGAAACTAATTTCTTATCAAGAATTTAAACAATGAATCAAACAATTTAATCTACTTTTTATCAAACATTTTAATCTAATTCTTATCAAAATCTGAAAACTAATTTCTTATCAAAACACAAATGAATTTCATTTTCATAAAATAATTTAATCTAATCTAATCTACAACAAGAATAAGATGCACAAAACTAAGCTTGAAGGAACCTGGGTGCTTGCAAAATGGTGTAGAGTCTTCCTTGATCCTCCAAATTGAAGAGAAATCCTCCCAACAAAATCTTGGCTGCCAATAAAAATGGACTACAAAGGAGAATTTAACTTGCAGAATTTCATATGGAATAGCCAACACTCATTTTGAAACTTGTACCTATTTTATAAAAGAAATTTCAAATTCCCACTAACTAATTTTTTTAATTGAAAAAAAAGAGATTCTCTCCCAATTTGGCCTCCATGCAAATTGATTAGGCTTAGTGGGAGGAGTTACATGCAAGGAGGTGGAGAAGCCTCTAGAAGCTTCTTATTCCTCCTACAACATGTGCCTTAATTTGGGTGAGGGAAATTAAATAACAAATTAAAAATATATATGTATTTTCCATGTGTGTGTGGTTTATTATTTTTATTCCCTTACAATATTCATTCAATAGTTTATCCAAGGAAATATAATAGAGTTTTGTATTTAAATCAAGAAGGTGATAAAGGAGGGTTGTGACAGATGTCACAAAATGGTTTGTAGAGAAAGAGTTCTGAAAATAAAAAATCTATTCATTTGTCTAAATCACAAGCTAGAAATTATTTTTTTTTTATTTTATTTTCAAAATAAAGGACATATATATGAAGTTTTAAAAAATAAATAAATGAAATCTTGATGTATATTTTTTTTGTAATAATATTTTAAAGTCCAACATAGCTAAATTGGGTATTTTTCATTCAACATCACCTTTTGTCTACTAAATTTACGATTATAAAAAAAAAACTTATACCCTTTTGAAGAAGATTTTCTCATCTAGTGAAAAAACTATTTTTAAATATTTTTAATATCATTTAATATTTTTTTAATTTCTAATCAACTTCTTTTTTAACTTTAAAAAACCTGCTCACAATGTTTAGTTAATAAAAAATATTAAAATTAATCAAAATACTAAAAAAATTATATGTCTAGATTCGAGACTTCAAGCTCTACAAAAGGGTATTTTTTTTTTTTTTTAAGAAAATATTATGCCTGAAGACAAATTGAGGAAAAGTGATTTTTTTTTTAATACAGACAAAATAGGTGATTTGGCTACCACATCACCTACCACATATGTGAGTCTGGACAAACTCAGTCTAGCCAAACTGAGTATGATGGAACTATTTTGATTTTTTTAAAAATATTCTAAGCTCAAACACTCACAAAAAGTTCCTAAATGGTGCCAAGAGTTCGACGCAGGGTGGTAGTCCAATTGGATTGAGTCTAGACCCCTAGTTATCCCCAAGTGCAACACAACTTCATGCTTTTTCCAATACAAAGATTCTTAGTTTGCCCTTGGCATAGATTGGAATATTTGCATCATAGCGGAGGAAGCCCATATTGGATTATTTCCATCACAGTGAAGGATACCCAAATTGGATTATTTAATCAATCGCAGTGGAGGAGTTGTAGAGGAAAACAACACACTACAAGTGCAGTTGGAAATCCCATTTAGTTAAGTGTGTCTGTTGTTTGAATGCCATCATTGTGAGGGTCATGGGGTCGAGCATAACCTGGCTTGACAACAAGCCCAAGAACTTCCTATCTTAATACAGTCATCTTCAATATGCAAGACAACATGCTTGAATGGTTGGTGGAAAATAGAAAAGTGCAAGTAGAGCTTGGTTGTTGAGAAACTCAGAGTATTGAAATCTATTTATGGATAGTCTAGGCGGTGTTGAAGGGCAGTTTATGCAAATGACTGGTGAGTAATGAGTTTGATTAAGTAGATTAATCTGCATTTACTAGAGAAAAGTTATTGTAAATTGATATGCATTTATTGTAGCAAAGATGTTGTAAGATTTATCCTAACATATGCATTTACTACAGTAGAGATATTTAAATTTTATCTTTATTTTCTAATGTATTTTTTTTTCTATCGATGTTTTGAGGCATGTTTTCTAGCATGAGATTTGTTCCTAGTCAAAATCTACAACAAAATATAGATTTTACAGGTTTTCCAGTGTGAGATTTGTTCCTAGTCAAAATCTAATACAAAATATAGATTTCAATTGATTTATTGCAAAAACAATTATTAAGCCGGGGAAATAAATTAGATCAAGAAGATTGATATGCATTCATTGTAAAGATATGATAGATTTCATCTTTAATGCAATGCATTTCCCATCCTCTTTGTGGGTGTAGTTTACCGAACAAAAGAGAGAGGTTCGAAGGTGTGAGATAGGTTTTGGTTGAATTCTCACACAATAAGTGGCATATCAACTAGAAACAAATCTTAAATCTTTAAACTATATACTAGCATGAAAGGACAATATTGTGCAAATTGAAAACTATGTACCGACTTAAAAAAAAGGTAGTATACCATTGAAAAAAGGCAGTATACCAACATGAGACAAGTTTAGATGAAAACCTCACTCTGGCTCCATGTGGATTGCTCATATCAGCTTGTCCATTTCATATAGGAGATGCCTTCAAAAAACTAAAAAACTGAAGAAAAAAAAACTCCACTTCACTATGATTTTCTCAAACATGGCAAGATCTTTAATCTAAAAGAGGATTTACTTTAAGTTATAAGTCTCATATGTGACATATTTTTTAATTGGTAAAATCTCAATATCTATGCTTATAAAAAATTCATAAGCAAGAATTTATACTATGCTAATTAATTAAAAACCTTTAGTAAATAAGTTATTATGATGTGGTACTTTAAAATAAATTTATATTTCTACACACTAATCTTGTAATAAAATAATATAAAATTTAAAAAATAATAAAATATTTTTTATTTATCAGGTATTTAATGTGACAAACAAATTTAAAAATAATAATAATATTATTTTTATTTATCATATATTTAATGTGACAAACAAATTTAAAAATAATAATTAAATATTTTTTATTTATCATATATTTAATGTGACAAATAAGCTAGACTGCCAACCCTATAATGAATATTAATATTATATTATAAAAGTGTATTATTATTTTTATATTTTTTAATATTATTCTAGATTTTTATAATAAAATAGTATTATATTATTATTAATAGAATGTATTAAAAAAGATCTATGTATACTCTCAGTCACCAAACCTAAATACTGTATTATTAATAGAATGTATTGAAAAAGATGTATCTATTAGAAACACAAATGAGCGTGTATATATATATATATATATATTCACATGTCGATACATTTATTCCTCCACTCTCGACTGGTTTAATCACTGAATTGAAATCATCAATGTGGAAATGGATGAAGAGGACCCAGAGTTGCTTCATTCATCTTGCTTAGGAGGTAATTATTTATTCCCAACAAACTCTTTCAAGTTTCATTTATCTACATATTCTTATTCTTATATAAGAAGTAGGGTTGTTCTAAGACTATATTTGTTATAAATATGCACTAATTAACTTTATATGCCAGAGTTGATTCCACGAATTTTAAATGATATTACATTGGGACCCATTACAATCATCGATTAAATCCTCGACCTCTACCCAACCCCAACTCAATTCTTGTACATACTTACACCCTGAGCCATTTTCCATATCATGGTTGTCTCGTCGGACAATCTCTCAGTATTTATCAAGGCGGCGTTCTTACAAATCTACCACTCCTCGAACAGATTCAGATGGATTTTCATAAATCTCTAAGATTTGTTGTTGTAGACAATCGAATATATTCTCTTGTTCCTACCTTTGATTCTCTTGATGATCCTGCCTTTGATGACTGTCATGAGGTGACTGTACTTGATTTGTGCAAGGGAAGCCTTTGCTTTCACTGGGAAAGTGTGGCCACAATGTAAATCCTAGAGGAATGCTTGGTTTGCTCTTCAACTCTCACTAGCCAAGGTAAGGACATTATTTTCCATTCACAGCTTACTCTTATCATTGCAAATACAATTTTAGGGTTGTGGCTATTCTGGTTCAGACACTATGTTATAATAATTAAATATAACTATCACTTTTAGTACAAAAAATATCTTTTTTGATGCGCACGTCAGACGCTATGTTATGTTTTTCAGAACAAATCAGGTTCAGTTTTTCGTGCACAAAGGATTTGACCCCCTTAATCTTATCCAATTTTGAAAAAGTTTAGTAGTTTGGAAACTAGATTCAGATTACTACAATATTTATTCTTTGATTATCTTCATATCTTAAGTGGATGACTTTTAAATTTTGCCTCCAAGTTTAGGTTCACCTGATTTCAAAAAAAAAAAAGTGTCCACTTATACCCCCTTTTTTACCACCATCTTTGTGCACTTACCCCAATGCATTTTTTGACGAGCAGGGAGTAAAGAGATAGTTATCCACACTTATAACTCCTCAGCAGAATGGACTTGTGAAGAGAAAGAGTAGAACAATTCAAGAAACTTCTAGAACCATGATGTTAGAAGGAAATGTTCTACATGTCTACTAGAGAGAAGCTGAGTATTGTTGTATACACTCTTAATTGCTAGGTGCATATCAAAGGTGATACCGATAGGACTCCTTATGAGTTATGGTTTGGTCATGCTCTAACTGTTATATATCAAAAGGGATGAATTTTGTTGCTGGATGTGATGGAGGAATCTTTCTTGGCTATTCTACTAAAAGCAACACATCAGTGTTATAATAAGAGATTGAGAAAAATAGTTGAGAATGCCAATGTGAAGGTTGATGAAATGAGAGACAGATCAGATCTTGAGGATATGATTTAGATGATCAGAATGATAGCTTAGATAGAGGAAAGCAAGTGCAGACCCATAACCTAGTGCAAATTATTTGGAGAAGCCAAAGAATCAAGGAGAAGGAACTAGTGCAAGTGCTAAAGATAGAACACAAGAGTTTGAAATTCAAGAAAATCCTAAGACTCCTAGGTATGTAAGATTAAATCACTTAGAAAATCAAGTCATAGGTGACAAGAATAAAGGTGTGCAGACTAGAAGAAGAGTTGTTGAAGAGTACCACTTGATTTCAAATATTGAACCTAAGGATGTTAATGAAGCATGTAAAGATGAACATTGGGTGAAATCAATGGAAGAAGAATTGAACCAGATTGAGAATAATAATACATGAATTCTTCTTCCCAGACCTAAGGATAAAAATGTAAATGGAACTAAATGGGTCTTCCAAAACAAACTGAATGAGCAAGGTGAAGTCGTTAGGAATAAAAAAAGAATTGTTTGTAAGGGATTTTCTCAGATGGAAGGAATTGATTTTGAAGAGACTTCTGCCCTTGTGGCAAGAATTGAAGTTGTAACATTATTTCTTTCTTATGCTGCTTACAAAGATAACAAAGTCTATTAGATGGATGTCAACATTCGTTAATGGAGAATTAGAAGAATAGGTATATATTGAGCAATAAGATGGATTTCAGTTGACAGATCAAGGAGATATAGTTTGCAGATTGAAGAAAGCATTGTATGGACTGAAGCAAGCCCCAAGATCTTGGTATGCAAGATTGGATGAGTATTTGTTGAAGTTAGGATTCAATAAAGGTATTGTTAATTGTAATTTATACTTCAAGATTAATAATGATAGCATTTTTATTGTTGAAGTATTTGTTGATGACATGGTTTTTGGTGGAAATGATAGTTTGTGCAAGAAGTTTGCTAATGAAATGTAGATTGAGTTTGAGATGTCTATGATTGGATAGATGAAATTATTTTTGGGATTGGAAATTACTTAGACAGATAAAGGCATTTTCGTATCTCAGTCCAAATATGTGAGAGATTTATTGAAGAAGTTTGGTTTGGAAAATTCAAAACCATTTGGTACTCCTATGGTAACCAGATGTAAGTTGACTAACGATGATGATTATCCAGAGACAAATCAGACTAGATATAGATATATGAGTGGAGGATTGCTATATTTGACTCAGACTAGACAAGATATCATGAATTTAGTTTGTCTTGTTGCTAGATTTCAAGCTGATCCTAATGAATCTCATGTTGTTGTTGTTAAAATAATCTTTAGATATTTGAAAGGGATGGTTGATTTTGGCCTATGGTATCCTAAAGATGATGACTTTATTTTGAGTTTTTACTACTGTTGATTGGGTGGGAGATGTGGATGACAAAAAGAGTACTAGTGGTGGTACATTTTTCTTGGGAAAAGATTGGTTTCATCGATGAGTAAGAAACAAAATGCCATTTCTTTATCTACTATGAAGGCAGAATACATTATTGCTGCAAGAAATTGTACTCAAGTGACATGGATGAAGCAGACGTTGAAGGGTATCCAAGTTGTATATGATGAGCCTACTGCTATATATTGTGATAATTCAAGTGATAGTAATATTTCTAAGAATTTGGTGTTGCATTCTAAGAATAAGCATATATCAATAAAGCTTCATTTTCTTGGAGAGAAGGTAAATGAGAAGGAAGTCAGATTTGAGTATGTATCTACAAAAGAATAGATTACAAACATCTTTACAAATACTTTTCCTAAAGATACCTTTGAGTATCTTAGAGAGAAGTTAGGGGTGATTGCACCTCCTAGTGAGAACTAAGATGCATTAATTTTCATCAGTCTAGTGGATTTCACAGAGATATTTTGTGATTCGGATTGGTGTTTGGTGGTTGCTTCTCAGGGGGAGTAGTCAATGTTGTGATTTGGGGAGAGGGCATGTTTTTATGATTCAGACTAGCTAAAGGAAGAAGAGTTATGCATTGCAAATATGTGCCTTTAGCATTGATGTCAAAGGAGGAGAGAGAAGTCATGTGAAAAATTCTATAGAGTTGTATGCACATGATCTCAGGGGGAGATTGTTGTGAGCTGATTGATTTCTTTGTCATTGATTATTTTTCACATCATGTGTTTCCACCAATACCAAAGGGGGAGATTGTTGGGATAGTGTGAAAATATGTGCTTGAGAGTTGTCAGAGATGTGTTGTCATTGCCATCAGCATATTCCTTTGTCTATTCGAATGTTGTAGTGTAGTTCAGTGAGTTGGTGTGGTCATCTTGTTGATGATCAATTGTTGCAGATTAAAAGGATTTCTAGATAAGTATCTCTAGTTGATTCGGATCAAGTTTCAGTGTTGATTGACTGAGTTTGGCTGAACTATTTTGAATTTTTTTGAAATATTCTAAGCTCAAGCACTCACAAAAGGTGCCTAAATTGTGCCAAGAGTATGACGCAGGTTGGTAGTCCGACTAGACTGAGTCAAGACCCCCAGTTAGCCCCAACTGTAACACAACTTCATGCTTTTTCCCATACAAAGCTTCTCAGTTTTTCTTTGGCACAAATTGGAATATTTGCATCATAGCGGATGAGGCCCATATTGGATTATTTTCATCACAATGAAGGAGGCCCAAATTGGATTATTTCAATCATTGTGGATGAGTTGTAGAGGAAAACAACACATTACAAGTATAGTTGGAAATACCATTTGGTTTAGTGGGTCTTTTGTTTGAATGTCATCATTGCGAGGGTCGTGGGGTCGAGTAGAAGTTACCTCGACAATAGCCCAAGCACTTCCTATCTTGATATAGTCATCTTGAATATGCAAGACAATGTGCCTGAATGGTTGATGGAAAACAGAAAAGAGCAAGAAGAGTTTGGTTGTTGAGAAACTCGGAGTATTGAAATCTATTTATGGATAGTCTAGGCGGTGTTGAAGGGCAGTGAATGCAAATGACTAGTGAGTAATGAATTTGATTGAGTAGATTGATCTGCATTTCTTACATCAAAGATATTGTAAATTGATATGCATTTATAATAGGAAAGATGTCGTAGGATTTATCCTTCGATATGCATTTACTGCAATAGAGATATTTAAATTTTATCTTTATTTTCTAATGTATTTTTTTTTCTAGCGATGTTTTGAGGCATGTTTTCCAACATGAGATTTGTTCCCAATCAAAATCGGCAACAAAATGTAGATTTTACTGGTTTTCTAGCATGAGATTTGTTCCTAGTCAAAATCTAACACAAAGTATAGATTTCAATTGATTTACTGCAAAAACAATTATTAAGCCAGAAGAAATGAATTAGATCAAGCATATTGATAGGCATTCGTTGTAAAGATATGGTAGATTTCATCTTTAATGCAACGTATTTCCCATCTTGTTTTGGGGTGTAGTTTACCGAACAAAAGAGAGAGGTTTCAAGGTGTGAGATAGGTTTCGGTTGAATCCTCACACAATAAGTGGCATATTAGCTAAAAACAAATCTTAAATCTTTAAAGTGTATACTAGCATGAAAGGACAACATTGTGCAAACTGAAAACTATGTACCGACCTAAAAAAAGAGTAGTATACCATTGAAAAAACATAGTATACTAGCCTGAGATAAGTTTAGATGAAAACCTCACTGTAGCTCCACATGGAGGTGTATGTGTAATTGAACCAAAAGCAAATGGTGTAGAGAAGCAACATGTATTGGGGACTTCAAAAAATTCCACAAGGTCGGCGTGAGGTCAGGGGCATGATGTCATGGAACACAAGTTAGCGAAGGGCACAAGGAAGGGCAAGGTCCAACCACTAAGAGTTGGATGAAATGAAGCTTTCAGGTGGTTTGCTATCAAAGTCACCAAGAAAAGAAAACTTCTTTAACCGAGCCTTCCAACACGTGTTTCAAGCATCTTTAGCATGCTTTGAAGGAAAAAATTGCATGACCATGCTTACTTCAATCATCTTGCAGGTTTTAAGGTGTATTTTCAACCATGGATTGCTTGGATTAGCTTGTCCATTTCACATAGGAGACGCCTTTGGCATAATTACTTTCGTAGCTGACAATGTGAGAGTTATGTTTTTGTCCTATCTTAATGTCTCCACTACATAGAAATAAAGAAGAGCTCTTCTTTATAGTTTTTTAAGGAATTACTAATTATTTGCATGAACTTTGTAAGACATACTTTCCTTTATTTAACTTCCCCTTACAAAATCAATAGCTTAGAAAGTAAGAATATACTTCAAATTAAAAAAAAAAATTATTTATAATATATGAACCTTTTTGTCTTTTTATAATCTTAGGTTTTTTCATTACTAACTTTGGCTCTTCCTTTAATAAATCAATAGTTTATAATATGAAAGTGTTTCATATTAATTTTGATTTATAAATCTTATATTAAAATAACGTTTAATTAAAAGTATATATATAATATAGATTTTATTTAAGCTTTTAATAAAAAAATTGGTAAATAAAAGTTTAATAAAATATATATTTAATATAAATAAAATTGTATTTGGAATTAAAAGAAAAATAATTAAATATATAATATTTTGTAACATACGAAATAGAGTCATGATATAATTATTTTTATTTATCAAGTATTTAATGTGACAAACAAATTTAAAAATAATAATAAAATATTTTTTATTTATCATGTATTTAATGTGACAAACAAATTTAAAAATAATAATAAAATATTTTTTATTTATCATGTATTTAATGTGACAAACACACTGAAGCTCTCCCCAATCAAACTAGACCACCAACCCCATTTCATTATAGTTATTACAGTGTAAGGAATATTAATATTATATTATTCTATATTTTTTTAATAAAATAGTATTATATTATTATTAATAGAATGTATTAAAAAAAAATGTATCTATACTCTCAGTCACCGAACCTAAACATAGCCATTTTGTTTTTCTTTTGAATAGTTATACTATTTCTAGTGTATTTTTTTCTGGATTTGATTGTGTGTATATTTTTCCCATCAACGTTTCGAATCACACTCCGTGATTCATCATCAGGATGAAAAGAATTCCCAAGACATGATGATGAATCACGGAGTGTGATTCGAAGCGTTGATGGGAAAAATATACACACAATCAAATCCAGAAAAAAATACACTAGAAATGCAAAATGGATTGTGAAAATCTCATAGCTTTAGTTATACTATGTTTAGAAACACAAAACTCGTTTGTATATATATTCACATGCCAATACATTTATTCCTCCACTCACAACTGGTTTAATTGCTGAATTGAAATCATCAACGTGGAAATGGATGAAGAGGACCCAGAGTTGCTTCATTCATCCTGCTCAGGAGGTAATTATTTATTCCCAACAAACTCTTTCAAGTTTCATTTATCTGCATATTCTTATTCTTATATAAGAAGCAGGGTTGTTCTAAGACTGTATTTGTTATAAATATGCACTAATTAACTTTATATGCCAGAGTTGATTCCACGAATTTTAAATGATATTACATTGCGACCCATCATTGGTCGGATGGCTATCCATACAAAACTTAGACTGGCCAAATTGAACAGAGACTGGGAGAAGGCCCTGATGAATCCTGATCCTGCCCTAGCCAAATTTTATGCAGATTACAGTCGTCGATTAAATCCTCGACCTCTACCCAACCCCAACTCAATTCTTGTACATACTTACACCCTGAGCCATTTTCCATATGATGCTTGTCCCGTCGGACAATCTCTCAGTATTTATCAAGGCGGCGTTCTTACAAATCTACCACTCCTCGAACAGATGGAGATGGATTTTCGTAAATCTCTAAGATTTGTTATTGCAGACAATCGAATATATTCTCTTGTTCCTACCTTTGATTCTCTTGATGATCCTGCCTTTGATGACCGTCATTGGGTGAGTGTACTTGATTTGTGCAGGGGAAGCCTTTGCTTTCACTGGGAAAGTGTGGCCACAATGCAAATCCCAGAGGAATGCTCGGTTTGTTCTTCAACTCTCACTAGCCAAGGTAAGGACATTATTTTCCATTCGCAGCTTATTCTTATTATTGCAAATACAATTTTAGGGTTGTGGTTATTCTGGTTTCAAAACGGATCTTTTGTACAATGTGATAGCGACGTGTTAGTCAATCATAGTCGTTTATTGCAAAATCGACGGTGTAAAACGCACGACTAACATTAGTCGCTGTGAATCGCTTGTTAGTCAATCCGTACTGCTGTTTTGAAGCCAGAATAGACGCATCCTAATTTTAGACTGTTTCAACAGATTAAACTTTACCTTTTTTTTCTTTTTTTTTCAGATGGAAGCTCAAGTGTTACCTCTATCTGGGCTTATCAAAGTGGTTCACACGATCCAAGGAACCTGTCTCATTGGAGGCACAGGTTTGTATCAAATGAAGAGGGGGAATGGGAGAAGATAAGCCCTCCATCTCCACCTCCATCACCACTGCCAAATGGTGAACTTCCTCCCAAATATGTAGAGATATATGAGAAAGAAACGAAGGACCGATATCTTTATAAGAGAGATACTTGTACTCAACTCATACTCCGTTCAGGAACAACAATCCCCCCACGAGGCCTATGAGGCTGAGGCAAAGCCGTTGGCCTGAGCGTATGTTGGTGGTGTTCAAAGATGACTACAATGCCAACATTGGAGAATTGAATGCCATGCACCGAGTAATTAAAACTTATGCGAGAAATTCTGTGACTGTGATTTTAATTTACAGAGATTGTATCTCAAAGATCAAAGTGCTGAGTTAATTGTTGACAATGAGGAATTGACGACATTTCAAAAGGATTGGCCGAGTTTAATTTCCCAAAGTGAGATTGACATGCACCGGTTTATGAAAATGAAAATTTCAGTTGGCTGCAAAGAATGGGAAGGGCAGTTTAGCATGGCTGTTCGTGACCTTTGGAACCAGAGGATGTTGAATTACATAAGTTTGACACAAGATGAAATCATCATCATTTATCGCTGTATTGCAAAAAAACCAAAACTTGAAAGAACATTCTTCTCACAGATGTTATCACGTGCATGGAAGTTCATTATAAAAATAGGATTGGCATGGTGGGAACCCTAGACTGTAAAAAAGAGAATAAATGGGGCACCACAAACTGTAGTTCTATGTAGCGATGGGATGGTGAACTCGTGCTAAACCGGAGTTTGAGTGGCGCTGATCCATGACTCAAATCTATCAAGTGAAATAAGGAAGTGCTCTTCTTTTAACTTTTTCAGAAATTACTAATAATTATTTGCGTGGACTTTCTAAGCCATGCTTTTCTTTATTAAACTTGACTTTATAATATCGATAGCTTAGAAAGTAAGAATAAATTAAGATGTAAAGGATTTATTTCAATTTATAAATATTACTTATAATATAAACTTAGTTTCTGCATTACTAATTTTTGCTCTTCCCTTCATAGATCGATAATTCATTAATACGAAATTATTTCAGATTAAATTTGAGTTATAAATTTTATAAAAATTAATAATATTTGATTTATAAATATATAATATAAATTTTATTTAAGTTTCTAATATTATATCGAAAGGCATGATTAAAATTGACACCCATCTTACCTATCATAATTACAATTAGTTTTACTATTACTTAAATAAAAATAATTTAAATAACTTTCTATATTAAAATAAATGCATAAAAAACTAAAAAATATTTTATTCATTTTCTCCTCTCAACTACCACTCAGTCTGAGTTTAACTATTACTCAATTCCATTTATCTCCATCCGTACTAATAGTTAACGTCTTCAGAATAATATTATTATAATAATATAAAGATATGATAATATAATAATAATAATTAGTCTTAATAGATTATTTTGTTTTGGTGAAGAGTTTAATAGAAATATAAAATATAAAAAAATATACTAATATCTTAATAATAATATAATATTGATTACAATATCATAATATAATAATTAATTAATATTAACTACAATATAATAATCTAGTTATTTTTTAAGTGGAATAATAAATAAATATGATATCTTTCAACATACTAATATCTTAATAATAAATAGGTATACTAGTTTTATTATATTTAAAATTTAAAGAAAAATAATTAAATAAAAATAAGTATAAATGATTTTTTGACTTACTAAATAAAGTGTGACATCATATGTATTCAAAATAAAAATTTAACAAAAAATTTGAATCAAAATACATTAACTTAAAATAGGTTTTTAATTTCAGTCCCCTATCTAACACCCTCTCTTAGAATGAATAAATTTCATATATAAAAATACCAAAAAAAAAAATCACTTAATTATTAATATAATATTTTAAACTAGCATTATTCTATTATAATAAATTTTTATATTTTCTTATGTTATTATATACTATTATAATCAAATAAATAAAAAATAATATAATATTATTATTATTATTATCAAAAATGACCTCCAAATGTTGGGTAGGCATGGTTATGATATTTACTACGATTGAAACAACACTGATCTAAATGAGCAACTTGATAGTCTTGTTGTTGACTTCATAGCTACAAAAAAACTACAATACCAACCTACTCTTCGCCAAACATCATCTTTATAAAATGCTACATTTCAATTGGTAGCCAAACAACAACTTCCACGTGACATCATTGTTCACCATCATGTAGCTCGTGATATCATAGTGCCTTTGTGAATGATTATACAGGGAATGACAAGCATTGACAAATCCTTTCTAATAGATTGCATTAGGAAAAAGAAAAACATTGCTACAAATGACAACAACAATCCATTACTTGGGCTAGCTCCAACTGGTGTTGCTGCATATAATATACAAGCAACTACGATCCATGTAGGCCTTCAAATTCATATTAAAGACATGCGACCTTTAACATGGAAATATTTGATATTTTTTCCTAGAATAATATAAACATTTACAATACATTCTAATTGATGAAATGAGTTTTTTGGGTCCAAAATTGCTTTTAAAAATAGACAATATATTACATCAAGCATTTCCTCATAAACAATATGAACTATTTGGAGGTATCTCAGTAATTCTTGTTGGTGATCTTGAATAGCTCCCCTCAGTAATGGACAAACTCTATATGCTTTGCACTCTAAGGATTTTAGTCTATGGCACTCTTTTACAATAGTCATCACATTGGATACAACTTTGTGCCAACAAGGTGCATCTCAAACACATCAAAGATTTTGTGTTGTCTTCTAGAACATAAGAAATGCCTTGCCATTATAAAGTGATTGGGAGACTCTTATGACTCAATCAAGCACAATATTAAGTGTTGAACAAAATAAAGAGTTTGACAAATCAATACATTTGTTTGCAACAAATGCATCAAGTAGACTACACAATAGTAAAAATAATTAAACTTATCAATTACTAGAAGTGTGGGTCAAATTGCAAAGCAAACTAATGTTGAGTACAATAATGATGAACAACTTCCATCTGAGGTACTCCTATGCATAAATGAATAAGTAAATTTTAATTGCTAATTTATGGATTGAAGTTGGTCTTGTAAATGACTTGTTAGGACAAATCAAAACAATTGTCTTTGAAACCAATTCAAAGCCTCCAAATTTGCCAAAATATGTTGTTGTTGAATTTCAAAATTACACTAGCCTGCCTTGGGATATTCCAAATCCAAAACATATTCTTATTGCTCCAATAACTTGAGGAAGTCGCACACAACTCCCGCTGAAAATGGCTTGGGCTATCACCGTTCACAAATCTCAAGGACTCTTTTAATTGAGAAACAGTAGATATTGGAAAAAACTAAAAAATAGGGACTCACATTTACAGCCATTTCAAAAGCCACATCACTTGAAGGTTTATGAATTGAACCTCCTTTTCCTTTTGAAAGGTATTCAAAATTGGGAAACAATGCTTATAACACTATAAGAAAAAAAAGTGAATACAGATTGCAGATACTCTCTGATTGAACAGTCAACTAACACTTTTGAAATATGCTTGCATTGGTAAAATATTTAAATTCATTATCAAAATTTTAATGTATTTCTCTTTGTATTCTTTCTTCATTTGTTACTTCAATTATTTCTCTGGAAGACATAATAGACATAAACAACTTCTGATCGATATGATATCCACTTAGGTATATTTATCTTTTCAAATTATATATTATTCCTGTATATATTGTCTACAAAAATTTTTTGATCTCTTTCACATATATATACATAGTTATTCATGCCTTTCCATTCTTCATTCTCAAATTAAGTAGTAAACAACAGAAAATAATCTTAAATAATCTTAAATTTTTCACATCTAAAAAAAATACAATTGAAACTGCTATTGTAATATCTCTTCTAATTGCAATCATGCATAGTTTAGAAGTAAAGTTGTAATTTTCTTATCTATCGCTACATGATTGCACTTGCACAATCTAGGTAACTACACCTCAAGGTAATTTTCCTTAATTGCTTTTAAAATTACATGATTTATTATTGTTGGCACCCTTTTTTTCTATTTCCTTGCATCAACACTACACTTAATTCAGTTTATTTAAATAATGATACTCTAGTTGATTTTCCTTATGATTCCTAATTAGTTTTGATCCTTGTGCAATTTATCTCCTCTTTATATCATTTTCCTATATGATTTTTCTTTTAGTTGTTGTTCTCTTCTATGTTCCCACCAGATCTCCTAATTTGTAAAAGTTTAACAAACACAAGAACAAGTACCCATTTTTTAGTTTTTAGCCTTTGTTTATACATTTTACATATGTTCTTATTTTGAAGTTTCATACCATCATTGTGTATATTATAAATCTTCAACAACAATTGACATTTCTACTATACAAACAACCACATAAAACTAAAAAATGTGGTACTTGTTCTCATTGTCATCTTCCTTCGTGAATAAACTCAATTCCATTGTTCTTGCCCTATCAAATGCACCAAGTTACCTAGTTTTAAAAAGTAACATAAACACAAGAACAAGTACCCATTTTTCAATTTTTAGCCTCTATTTTTACATTTTACACCTATTCTTATTTTGAAGTTCCAAAACATCATTGTGTATATTATATGTCTTCAACAATAATTGGCATTTCTACTACGCAAACAACCACTTTAAACTGAAATATGTGGTTCTTTTTATTAGTGCCATCTTCTTTTGTTAATAAACTCAATGCATTGTTGTTTCCCTCTCAAATGCAAAAAAAATTAAATCTAACATTTTTCAATTGTCTATTCTAAACATCGTTTGACTTTCACCTACAATAATAATCTTTCACCCATGAATAGATGACCAGATAAAAATTCTCAATAAGACCTCAACATACATATTACAATTGGGGTATAATATAAGTGAGCCAAATAATAAGATTGATCACTTCCCTACATTCAACATTATTATAATAATCTTTTGTAATCTTATACTAATAAGTCACAATTTGAGGAATGTAGGGTATCTACCTTATAGTCCACTTGATGTGTAGTTTTTGATAAGAAAGATGAACAAGTAATAAAATATAATGAGGTGATTAAAGCATAAAAAAATCTTTTTTTTTTAATAAATTCAACTTAAGATTAAGAAACAAATGAAAAGATATGTGGAATTAGGTTTAGTGAATCTTTATTTCTTGAGAGAAACCATAGTTTATTAGTCTTCCTATGTATAAGGTATCGAGATGGGATTATGACCAAGTTCACATGTAGAGATAACCATGATTGCATATATCTATTAATAATGAATAATTCAAAATTTGTAAAGTGAATAATATAATAATAATTTTTTCTTATTTTTACAAAACTTCATCTAAGGCTTGTGAGACCTATGCTATGATAAATCTATATAAAGGGTATTGCATATGGTTGTAAACCAGATCTAGATTTTTGAGAGAATATGAGAAATATTATAAAGTTTTGTTGTTCATTATACTATTTAAATAACAATAATTAGAGAAAAAAATAAATGAACATTCAATGTAACCCAAAATAATAAACATTAAGGTGGCAAAGCCATTGCCACTACCACAAAACTAGTTTTTCCACCACATTAGAGGTTTTTAGGATAGAAATAAGAATTGTGTTAATTGTTATAAGTGCAATTTATGTTTTACATGCATCAATTTTCTCTTCAAAGAAAACTTTGACATTTTCATTTCAAGGAGTTCAATCACTTTGTGATTCTTGGATTCAAACTTAAGAGTTTACAAATCACAAACAAAATAAGAAATATTTAAAATAATGTTAAAATATTTGTAGATTTGGTCCATTTCAAATAAAACTTTATATTTTTATGGAATAGAACAATTGAATATTAATTTTATTAGTATAAATATATCAAATTATAACAATGGATACTTAATATAGCATTAGCATTATATTTGATTAAAAAAAACTCATATGATAAATATGCATTTAGATACTTTTCAAAATAGATTTTCTATGGTAAGAAAAAATAATGAATAGTGAGTAGTTGTATATATTGTTGATTGTTAGTTTAACATGGTATGTCTTTTCATTTATTTAATGCAATAATGATAATGTAGGTAATCTATCAAATAATATCTATAAATATATAGATAAAAGTGTAAGAATTTGTCAAATATAGCCATGATCTAGAGCACAATGAATAGTACAATAAGAGAGACAATAGATTTGATAAGAATAAATTGTATTCTAATCAAGATGCAAATATTGATCAACTGGATCATCCAAAGAGATTACATACAATGTAGATGAACCTTCTTATAAAGGCAAGGCCATATGGATAAGTGAGCACACAATCATGATATGTGGCTCAATGAGAAACAAGGGTAGGTAGGGTAGGTAGGAGAAATAGAAAAATATTTTACAAGAGGTGGATCACCCACCGGAGGTGAAATGTAACAACAAGATAAGATCACAAAAGGTGGAATTTATCCTACATACATTATCCCTATGTTCACACTTCCCTAAGTGCCTCATATCCAAACTACTATGAAATGTGTTACCCTAAGTCAACTTAAGTGAAGTGTAATTATGAGATAATTTTGACCAATACCCCCCCTTATGTGCAACGTAGGGGAATGTAGACTTAATTCAATGTAATGCAAGATGGGTCCTGGATACTATGTCATGTTAGGTACCAATGTACAACTGCAAATGTACACAAAGAAATGCAATCTCTCACAAATGGAGTAAGAGAGAAAAACCCAATGGGAAAAAACTCCCCCTCAAAAGAGATGAAAACTATACAAAAGAACTCTCAAATAAGTTTAAGAAGGACAAAACCCCATGTGAGGAAAAATTCCCCTCCATAAGAGAGAAGAGGAGAGACCATGTAGCGCCCCCCCCCCCCCTTCAATTTAGAATTTGCACCAATTGTAGAAGCTCGAAACTCAATGGAGAAACTTCTCCAAGATCGTCGAAAAACATTCCTCCCCTTGGCAAGAAACAAAACCAAAGGTGTATCCATGAAGTCTCCCCAATAATGAAGGGAAGATGAACGAAAAAAACTCATGATGTATGGAGCCTCTGAAAACTTCTCAAGTGTCCCCATGTCAATCTTGAAAGTTGCCCCCTTCAAATTAGTTCTACTAATCCACACTGTTCAAAAATACACTCCAAGATCTAGTGGAGATGAATGTAGAACATGATTTAAAGACTCAATTTTTTTCTATAAGGAGAAAGAGACCCCCTCCCAATTGTACATTAGTATCCACAATCATATCAACCTCAAAAGACTGATCATGTAGAAAACGAACAAAAAGATTAGAGTGTTCCCTCGCAATAATCAAAGAAGGATCATCTTCATCAAAGAGAAGATGAATACCATCAATGATGTCTCCCAAATCTATAATATAGGACTCCATAAACAAACTTGCAATGTATATCAAGTAGTCATCCCAAGGAATTGAAGCTGGAAGACAAGGAATATCCTATTGTACTCAATCACAAGAAGGCAAAACTGTTGCAATATCTGCATCGTTAGGTGTAATAGGTGATGTGATATCAATAGGAGGAGATGAAATGCAAGGCTCAAGAATGGGTTCAAGAAACAGACTTGTGTTTCTCAACCTATAACTAAAGTTGACTATGTAGCTGCATCCATGAATTGCACACAGGCCATATGGATGAGACATGTGCTAGAATGATTCAAGATAGATATGTCTGAGTCGGTGACTATCTATTGTAATAATACAAGTGCAATAAATATTTCTAAGAATCTTGTACTTCATGCTAGAACCAAGTACATTGAGTTAAAATATCATTTTCTAAGGGAAATAGTTCAGGAGAAATAGGTGAAGATGGTATATATGAAGAGTAAAGATCAGATTGTTGATATCTTTACTAAACCCTTACTGAAGGCTACCTTTGAGTTTCTTAGAGGAACATTAGGGGTTAGACCCATACACCAAAAGAACTAAGATTCTGGAGAAGCGTCAATCCTATGGTTCTAATGTCTATTTTTCACTAAGGATTGATGAAGTGTAGGCTACTCCATAAGGGGAGCAAGTCTGATATGATATTGCGATTTTTATGCTCTAATATAATTTTCTGATTTTTTCTAGTAGAGATGATGGAAGAGGTAGCAACAGAATTGAAGACAATAGATGTATTTACACCTTTGGCATTGTTGTCAAAGGGGGAGAAATAAAATCAGATTGGCAGAGAAGAAAACAAAACAGATTGAGTAAAGAATTGGTTAAGGGGGAGAAGACATAAGGAGGAGAACCAACAAATGCTATGTTATGGACAAGCAAGTTGTTGTTAAGCTCTGATGGTGTTGCTCTGGTGGTATATCTGATTGGTGTTGCCATCAATGCCAAAGGGGGAGAATGTTGGAATTTTGCATAACTGATGCAGATGAGGTGATGATGATGACCGATAGAAGATAGAAGACTGAGATTTTGTGGTTAAGATGACATGATCAGTTATTTGTGTTGTCATTGATGGCAACCAATGGAAACTAATGTATATTGATGTGAAATGATGCTTGATGATGTTTATTGATGATTTTTGATGTTTTGGTTTGTCATCTAAGTGATTTGGTCCACCGAAGATACAGTTTATCGGCAAAGAACAAAAGACTATAAAATAGAACTTTAACTGATAAAGTTAAGATGTTTTGATTGAATCAGATGATCGGTGATGAATGGTGATTTGCGGTTTGGAACATAATCTTGTATGATGGAATTGAGTATCTGATTGGAACCACAACTTGTCATGATAACCAGAAGGCATGTTTTGAATTTTTGATGAAGTTTTGCTAGGGTTTTAGTAGGGTTTAAGGACTGGTGAAGAAATCATCAAACTGATAAAGATTTTTGATTTGACGGTGATTGGTGGAAAGTCTTCATGAAGGTGGTAACATGGCACAACCTAGATGAAAATTTTGGATGTTGTTTTGGCACGATTTGTGGAAGAATTTTTTGGGAAACAACGAAATGCTTAGTAAAGTGTTTTGAAGTTTTTACTTTGGTACAGATCGGATTTTTGTGATGAGTTTGGATCAACCAATGGTTGATATTGCATTGTAAATTGTTGTAATTATATAAATAATGATTTGATATGATCTATATTGTAGTTTCATGATGTAATTAGGGTTTAGTGGCCGACCTAGTTGAGATGGTTGTTTAGGATGACATAGTTAATGTTTAGTGTGTCGGTGGTCTTAGAAGAATGTTTTAAGCCATCCAAGAGAAGAGAAAGTTCTACCAGAAAGTTGCAGAAGTGTTGAGCATAACTGGATCTGATTTAGCAAGAGGAGAAGTACAAGTAACAGATCATTCTTTTATTGTTGTTGTCAAATAGTTACAACTGGTTAAATCCCTTAACCAGGTAGGTCCTAACAGGCCTTAATCATTTAAGTCCCCTGATAGGGAATCTCTAAAAAAGAGTGGTAAATATTCTCACAAAATTGATCATAACAGATTAGTAAGCTCCTAGTTGGAGTGATAGGTAAATCCCTTAATCAGGTGACTCCTAACAAGGTCTGCTCCTATCAAGGCCTAAAAGGGCATACTTCAAAAGAGTACAAATCTTCATGGGTACCAACTCCCACCATGGTTTTTCCCATTTGGGTTTCCACGTCAAAAATGATGGTTTTCATGTGTGGAATAATTTTTATGTGATGTTTTTATTCATATTTCATTTCATGCATTATTTCTGATTACCGATTATAATAGAATATCAATTGTTTATCAGAGTTTTATTAGTGATTTATTGAAGGTTATCGGTATTGGTATTAGTGATTATTAAGTTGGTAAAAGAGATGCTTTGATCAGATAATGAAGTGGTAAAATATCTAATTATAAGTTGATTGATTTGTGTATTTGCAAACCTGATAAAGAGATTGTTAGATTTGATAAAAGAAGCTAAGTTATTTGATTAAACAATTTCATATCTAGTATAAATTTGTTTTTGAATTTAAGTTATTAATTATGTTAATGTACTGATTTACCCCCCCTCTCAGTATTAATTAGATCCTCATTGATTTAACACAACCAAGAAAAAACTCCACAACAAGAGCAAGACACCAAATAAGTGTAAGTACTAAAACACTCTATGATCCACTAGAGACTCTAACTCACAAGCTATCAAGGTATGATACTATAACACAAGAAGGGAAGAGTGACATCATATAGCCTTAAAATGGGTTACCCTAGTAGTATCTCTTGACCCTGACCCCCATTTGACAACTCATGTAAAATTAAACATTCCTTTCATGAAGACACGGAAGTCAATCATGCCATATCAATACCACTCCAGGTGGCCATGCCTTCCAAATCCCATCCTTTATCTACACAAGAACAAAAGGCCATAGGTGTAAAATATAAGTTTTCTTGTTAATGTGTTTACCCCAATTTATTAGTTAAGTTATCACTTGTTAAGGAAACTCTCCAATGAGTAACCCTAACAACCACTTTAGGGCCTTGACCCCTATTGGGAGCCACTCTCCCTAAATGTATATGGTCATCCTAACCCATAAGGTTAATTTCAAGATAAGACAAGTATAAATAAAAAGAACTTCTCTGATTAATCATACATGAATCAAGGTCTAAAAATGAAATCAGATTTTTACATCAATATTTTCTATCCTTATCCAACATGATACATCAATGGGGGGATTCAAAATGTAGAACCAATTGAAAGTACATACAACCAATCAAGGATTCAAAACATGTTTACATAAAACAACTCAATTCAAGCCTAACAAACCCCTAAACATAGACACATCATCTAACTAACCCACCTCAATCCTCTGGTAACCACTTGAACACCCCATAAGACAAATTGAGTCAAAACATGGTAAAAAATTATTGTTGCATAGTTGTCTTGACAAGATGTGTACTTGAGACCTTAATCTATGTAGTTGGATCTTAATACTATGTAGCTAAGGTCTTCTATTGTGCAGTTGAAGCCTAGTTTTGTAAAGTGGGAAGGGGTCAGAAGAAGAGTGAAATTGGCATATTTTCAAGACTTGAAACTAAAAAATAGGACAAGAACCATTTGAGAAGGGCTTGTTTTTGTTTCAAAAAAATAAATAATTGACCCTAAAGACTCAAAATTGAAGTTACAAGACTTAGAATTCAAAAATTAGCCCCTTAAAATTCTATTTAGAGAGGGGTTTTGAACATGAAACTACAAATTCCTAATCAAAACAAAAGAATATTTATGGACAACAAAGGAAAGCTTCACATACATCATAGTTTCCATTTGAACACTTAAAAAAAAAAAACCCTTGCAAAATTATTGAGAACCCCTTCAAAAATCACATTACATACATAGGAAAAGAGAGTACTATAAGGTTCATACTCAACAATCAAACTAGAATGTCATAATACCTTTAATTACAATTCAAAACCAATAAATAAACAATTTCCACACACACAACCAAGAAATATCGAAAGATAATTGCATATAGATTTTAAATCCTACCTCAGGTCCTATAGAGAGAAAGTAAGTTGAAGCAGATTGATGAATAAATGAAATTTTGATGCAATCCAATATGGACAACTAGAAGATATTAGCTGACAATGAATCAATTTCAACAAAATATTTTTTTAGCTAAAAATTCCAATCATAAGTCCAAGAAATCTTCAATGAAAGAAAAACACACACAACAATAGTTATGGATTCTTATTCTCCTTCCTTTCTTTTATTAGGACATGTTATGTTTGTTCAAGATATCTCCCCTTGGAGGTAGATGTCTTTTGAGAAAAGATATCTTCTCCTCCAAGGATCTCATTTACACTTGTTTCAAGATATCTCTTTGTCAACTATCTTATCATCACTTGAAGAGTATTCACTCTCTAGCTTGGATTTATGATATTGTTGCTTGAAGAATATCTCCATGGTGTTGAAGGTAAGGTATCCTTGTCTCTAATCTTCCTTAAGACATGAACATGGGTTATGTTGACATCTTGCGGGGGGGGGGGGCACTCATATTTTTCCCATTGTACCATATTATACTATACTTTTGCATATTATTTTTGCATGTCTTAAACAAGGTGTTCATTCTAGAAACCAAAGAAATCAAACTCTTACATGAGATTCTTCACACTCAAAACCAAATGTATAATTTGATATATGTATTAGATAAGGTTATACATCATCAAAACCAAAGAAAAACTCTTACATGGGATGTCCTTGAAACTACACATGTATTTGTTTTAATCGAGGATGTTACACATTCTCAAAACTAGAGAAAAAACTCTTACACAAGATGTTCATGAGGTTAGACATTCGCCCCTTAGCATTTGCACACACGATCACATCTTGACATTTGCATTTACCTTAAATGTCTTAAATAGGTTGAAGCACACTCAAATGAGAGGAAATAAACTCTTATATGGGGTGCTATATACTTGAAACGACACATCACTTGCACACACACACACGAGGATGAGTGGAACTAGTGGAATAAGGATAAACTATCCCTACTCTCCTCCCCAACAGGATCACCTAGATGCAAAAATCTAGGGGAGAGGTATCTATGTTCTCTTTTACATCATTCTTCTCATGGATCACCAGGATAAGAACATCTAGCATGTATTCATGCTCTCTCTTCTTCCTCTCATGAACTCATAGTTTTCTATTGATAGTTCATGGATGATTCTTGGTTTTCTCTTTTATATGATTGCTTGTATTCATGAGATGACAATTTTCAATAATGATATTAGCCATTAAGACATTTTGATATTGAGGTCTCTTCGACTAGTTGACTTGAGTTTTTTTTTTTGTTTCTTATCTTTTGTTGTGTGTCTTTTTGTGTCTTTTTCCTTTGTTTGTCCTGTTATCTTGGTTTTCCTTTTTTTTGTCTTGTTTTGTGTGCCCTTGCATATGTTTGAGTGAGTTAAGATCCTAAGATTGAGGGCTTGGTTCCTTGAAATTAGCAATATCTTATACTCCTTGTGATTTTTCTCTACATTCCTCACATTCTTCATTCCTATTTATTTTTTACTTTACCATGAGTACTTGTGTAAGCTCATACTCCTAAAGTAGGGGCTAAATGTAGCATCCTAAAATTCAACCTTTTGCAATTTTCACTACATTTGGGGCCCTTGCCTTAGTGTTCTCATCCCTATTTGATCAGGACCTATTTATGCCTCTACCATGCAATAATGACCATATTTTCACATCTTACCTTGTTGGGACCCTTAACCTTGGCCCAAATATGGGGTAGGACTAGGGCATGGCACCATGGTCCTCACTGGGACCATTACGACACGCCATGGTCCTCCCAAATAGGGGACCCTTTCAAACCCTTTTCCCAATCTCAGATTTTAGTGGGAAATCTTTCTTCCTATTGGCCTATGTCAAAAAATTAATATTTTTCCTAATGGACAAGTATATAAGGAGGTCTTCCCCTCCCATTTTGATATAGGTAAAAAATATGGTGAAAGAGGGTGACATACATTCAAGCAATACAATATTTATGTTTTTATCATCATGCATTTCTAGAGGTATTCAAGGCTACATATTTTCCATCTATCCATTGTGAAGCAAAATTACATCATTTCATTTGCAAGCATGTGTTATTCAGGGTCTTTCCATGTTCATGCCATTTCATACAACATATGTGATTACATTCAAGAAGCAAAGCATCACTATCAGTCATTGCAGATCTAAGCTATATCCTTCCATCATTTAATTTCAATATTCTTAATATTTTATTCAAGGTTGATTCCAAACCAGGGTTTGACTTAGGAAAACCCCTATTCCCAACCTATTTCTCCTTTTTTCTGTGTGTAGGAAATAGGTAAGGAGCTGCAATCTTCGGGATATGCTTTATTTGCAGAGATGAATCAACCCTTTTCGATGTGTAAAAAAGTAGGAGAACCATGGCGACAGTCATCATGCTCCTGAACTTTTAGGAGCATTTTCGAAGATCATATTTGACTCAACTTATACTACTCAGATCCAAGTGCACGCGGAAATCTTGCATCTATAGCTCATTATTTTCTCAGTTTTACCTTAATTTTTTAGCACTTTATCTTAATTCAGCAATTCAACTCACAAAAGAGGAACAAAAATTAATCCAATTCATTTAGTATGTAGTTCTTATCTAATTTGTGACTGAATATAGTGGATTCTCTTCCCTCTTTTTAATGTAATGATCTTAAGTAAAGATATTTAGCAGTTTCTCCTTTCTATGGTGAAAACCCTAAATCAATTTTCCCCTTTATCTATACAAATGATAAGTCTATTTGGGCATCCACTATTAGATAAAATTTTCTTGATTCAAAGGATCTAAAAAGAATATTCACCATCCCTGATTCCCTCTTTGGGTCTCAAATGTTAATTTTTTTACTAAAATGTATGAATGTTTTTATGCCTATTCTAACATGGCTAGTACATGATGGAAATTTAATCAGATTTTGGGAAGACTCTTGGAATGGTTTTCCTCCTTTAGATCAGCTACAGGGTTTAGAGAACACTAATGTGATTCTAAAATCTTCTTGGGGCTGCAAAGTTTAAGATTTTTTCAGACTTCTTGTATAGAGGGTATTTGGTTATTCAAGTATAAATATATGTCTTTTGTAACTCCACCTCTTAATCAAAAGAAATCTCTTTCTCAAGAACTCAAGAAGAGAATGATCTATTTCAAAGACTGAAAAGATTAAATCATTTGATTACCATCAAAATTTGGTTCTTACATAGTCAAACAAGGTTATAACGTTCTCACAAGTTTAGTTGTCGATGATCATTCTAGAGGTTTTTATTTTTTGTTGTATAGGGGTAGGTCTCCAAAAAGATGGTACATTTGCATGGTTGTCTTTGAAGAGTAGAATTTCATCTATTGATACATTGTCTAATCTAGGTATAGCCCAACCTTTCAATTGCATAAAAATGTGAAGGAAGTGCTGAGATAATGGGTCATTTAATTCTTAACTATAGTTTTTCTCAGGATTGCTAGAAGTGGCTGCTAAGGAAACTTCATTGGGAATATCCACTCTATTCAAAATTGGGAGATGCATTTGATTCATGGCCTAGATTGTTTGGAGAGTCTTTCTTTCCAATCGTATGTTGCACCAACTATCATAGTTTGGAATATTTCGTGGTAAAGTAATAAGAACATCTTTAGGAAGTAGAAGAATATCTTAGAGGTGGTTACCACTAAAATTGATATTGCAATCTCTGAGGCTATGAATGCATATACAACTAGACATAAGAGGCTTGAATCTCAGTTTAATTCTTGGGATAATGATATTATTAAGGAATGAAACTTTGTGAAGCTTCCTTTCAAAGGTAGTCTCATGCATTACATAGTTATTAGAGCGAATAGAAAGGATATTAGATGGATAATACCTTATATGAATATTTGTAAGCTTAATTTTGATCGAGCTTCCAAAGGGAATATGGGAGTTTCAAGTATGGGATGTGTTATCAGAGATCATATAGGAAATTTTATTAAATTTGGTAATTGCCAAGGATCCTAGATGGATTGAACAATATTGTTGAAGCTCAAGGTCTTTTGTTTGGTATCAAGCTTGCAATTTTTGAACAAATTGATAATCTAGTCATTGAATGGGATTCTGTGATTATAATTTTGGCTTTTGAAGGTTTTAAAGCACCGAATTGGAAAATAAATTACATCATTCATGAATTCAAAGAAATCATTCATAAAATTCAAATCTTCAATGTGATGCATTTCTACAAGGAGGCTAACCAAGTGGTTAATTATTTGGCAAATCAAGGCTGCCTTATGTAGGAGGGGGAAGTAATTCTTTCTAAAAATGATATTCTTTAGAGTTAAGATCTTATGAAGAGAGTAAAGGATGAACTAATAAATTGATCACCAATGTTTTTCCCAATTGTGTGTTTTTCTTGCATCTTTTTAAAAAATGGGTGGTTTGTGGCACATGTTTTATTATGTTCTTTCTTGGGCATGCTCATGTTCTTTGCTAATTTTGTGCTTGTGTTTTTTTGGTGATATCATATTAATTATTGTATGATAGGATTCCTTTTGCACTTGGCCTCTGATCGTGAATGGCAATTACTTCGAGATCATCCTACATACCTTTCCTACATGTGTTTCTACATTCATAGGCATTAAAAAGTTGTTCTTTGTCCTTCATCTACATTTATTACTTAAAACTTGAGATAGTTGGCATTCTCCATTCTCTTTTGATGTTAGATTCATATGCAGTGGCTCGTGCTTCCTTACTTGTTTTTTATTCCTTCAGGATTGCATTGCTTTCAATACATTTTGTATGTATGGAAATTTGATAAATAAGCATTTCACTTAGTTTGTTACTATGAAGCAGCTTCTAGACATCTTTGTCTTGCCATGGTGTTTAGAGTCTATATTAGAGAAAAGTTTTTGGATGTGTTATTTATGGGAAATATCTCCCATTTTTCCATCTCATCAAATTTTGTAGTGTCTTCTTTCAGTATCCACATAGCTATTTCTATTGTATTGGGAGAATTGGTTGCAAGTTAATCCACATCTCCTTCAAATGTTGCTTCTTGGTTCACGACAATTGTTATGGATTTGAGCTTCTCTTATGCCACCACCAAGCTACTTATAGGATCTTTTGTTCATCTTGCCTTTTATAATTGGGAGGAGCTATCTGTGGCATTGAAGGAGTATGATTTTTCCTAATGAATTAGGCGGATCAGTGGCTTCAATAATAGAGATGAGGTGTTTGTAGATTTAGTCCCATGATTAGTATTCTTATCCATCATAAATGGTTTTAAGTTTCAATCACCTACCCCTTTCCATTCTTGGATGTTTTCATACAAATCTATTATTGGTGAGCCCTTTTTTTCATCAACATTACTGAGGTTTGAATAAATTTTGGTGCTCATGAATCATGCAGTCGATTCTCATGGCTTTGCAACCTCATTTCCTTCTCTAGTTGATCTTGCTTCTTCAAAGAAAAGTTTGAAGTGAAAATAATATGTCTTTGGGGGTTGTCAATATGGTTTTGTTTTGTTTTTTGTATGTAGCTTATAATAATATGAGGTTTGGTTGATGGCTTTAGTAGAATTTTGGTTTGCGAATGTCTTTTCTGTGTTTGAGGGTGGTTCTTTCCCCTTTTTTTGTCACTACATTATTGTATATATCCTTCGTTTTATATTATATATATTATATTATAAGCTTTGTTCTTTTGTCCAAAAAATAAAATAAAATAAAATAGACCACCACAACGGACACCATTTCATGGTCCTAGCTAGTAGGCTAGGAGGACATGTTTTTTCATGTTTTATTTCATTTTCTCTTAAGCCTATTTAGATACACAATAATAGCACTATCTATCCAGTTATCCATATAACATATATAAAAAAAAATTATGTGTGTATATTTTTCTCACAAATGCATTTTTTAGGGGAGCTTAAGTCCAAGTTAAAATTCAAGAAATGAACTTCTGTATGTAACGAGTTATAAGGCACTTGCTAATATATGGACATGGGAAAAAAATGCTATTATTTTCCTATTCAATGATTTGTACTTGATTTTTAATATAGACACAAATATTTTTGTTCAAATATTATAATTCATCAAATGAAAACATATTCATGAATGTACATATATCTACTAGATAAATTATTTTAAATTACTTGCATACATGTACTTGACACACCCACATAAGCATGTGATAAAGTGCTAATAGAAATAGGATGACTACCTTGACAACCATTGCAACCTACATTTAATAGAGACTGGATGGCTACATTTAAGATCCCGCATTACAACCTTTCAACTTGAAATCAATTTAATAATTTAACATAAAGTTTAAACTATCTTTACATGTCATAGAAGTCCAACATTCTCCACCTATATCTTGTTTAATGAAATATGTAAATTTCCTTTTTAATATTATTGAGCCATACACCCTTACTTTTATGAATTACTTTTGTTTGCATGAAAGAACTTCAAGAACTCAATAGAATCCATAATCTTTTGTTTGCATGAAAGAACTTCAGGAACACAATATTGATGGGAATTCAATAGAATCCATCAACAAAAGAACATGGACATTCTATTTTTGGAACCTTTCACTTGCATAGCTTAGGGGTATAGATCTAGGAGATCATATTCAAAAGTATATGTATAACCAACCAAATCTTAGATCAAATCACCTTGGATTTGATATTGAATTCTAGAAAACAAGAAATTTTATTTACTTTACAATGGTAAAGATTGCTTTAACTAACTGAAAAATATAGTGTGTTGGATGGAAAGATTTGGTGGTCCTCTAGTAGGAAATTTTTTGGAGTTGTCACATAGCCAATTCTTGTTTATGGGCAGCGAGAAATAAGTCCAAAGTGAAGAGATATTGTCTATATCATTTACACAATACCCATTTATAGAACAATAAAATGCAAAAGGAAAACAGGGAATAGAGGCAAAAGGATAACCAGGACCAAATATGGTTATAAGTTAGAATCTATAACCTTGAAAGTAATAGCACAGGCTGATCCAAAGGACAAAGAATGTGTGGTTAAATTGCTCGATGATTTCACATATAGTTTGGTTTGGGTAATACTGTTCGAGTCCCAATAAAGATTGAAGACAAAGATAGATGGGGAATTGGATTCACTTGGTAGCAATAAAGATAATTCACCTAAAAAGAGGGTGGATGGGTGATTGGTTTGTCTCCTTAATCAACTCCTTTGTGGCCTTGGGTGTGTTCATTGACAATATTCTCATCCACACAAATGGATTATATGAAAGTTTTGATGCAATTGGTTTCTTTTGGTGTTCCAAATTGACATGTTCTTAGAATATTGCTTCTTATACCTTTTTTTTTCCCTATATTTATTGGATGTTTTGATAAATGAATTTGTTTGCATATCAAGATAAAACAAAAATACCATGCAAATATGTACTAAATTGGATTATAATGGCTATATCATATTTGAATCAGCAACACCAAGATCATACTAATTATCAAATGAGGTAGACATACCCATGTCACCCTAATCATCAAATGAGAGATATATTCATCTCTTCTATATCAAACAAACAACAAGCTGCAAAGAGAAGGAGGAATATTTCTTTTTAACAACTCAAGAATATGTGAACCTTCTCTTCCCATGACATTTACAAATATGAGAGACCTCTTTTTCAACTTTACAAGGAAACAATCCAGATCTCTTTGCGAGTGCATATGCAACAACATTAGCATCTAGGAAACAACAATAGCTTTTCAGCATCCAAGCCTTTTTATAATTGCAAAAAATGAAGGTACCATTGAGTAAATAATAATTCTTCTAGCTCTTTCAATTATATTTGGGGATAATGATGGTATAATTTGTGTGTATCCCAATCCAAGTGAGCCTAATATTCTTAACCTTGTAAAATTTTCTTTATAAGCCAACAAATATACTAGATGTGAGGTCATGTAGAATTTAAAACTTTCTAGCTCATCAATCAATTGGTCATGTAAACTATCACTAAGGATGGTTCCTAAGTCAATCTTCTTTTTATCCACTATCTTTATCTAGTGATATAGCACAACTATAGGTGGAATTTTTTAACATGGGGTAAACCCTAATGGTAAATTCGATGAGATCCTTTGCATCTTCTCTAATCTAACTCCTATATTGTACTTTTTTCATCTTATGTGAAACTTTCATGGATACAAGGAGGAGGTGATTATTGATGAAAATAATGGATATTCTACTTTGGTTTTCATAAAAGGTAATGGATTTCTTCATGTCTATAAGATCATATTATGCATGTACATGAAGATCAAACATTCTTCCTATCATCTCTTAACAAATTTCCAATAAAAAATTATCTAATGGGATGAATATATTTCTTTTTCCCTAATCACAAGTCAATAGAAACTCAAGAGATTGTAATAAGATTGGAATAGTAGTCCCTTCAACCAATCAGAGATTGCTAGACATTGTGTCATGTTATTTCTATCTCATTCTCTATAAAATATTTGTAGGAAATATACAACATCCACATGTCAAAACTATGTGTCACCAATCTAACTGTAAAATGAATATTTTGGAAAGGGGGTGTACCCCTTGGATTCATACTTAATCTTGGCTAGCTCTCTTTGCATAATTATAGACAATTCATATGGACATTACAATCAAATAACATCATACAATTTCTAAGAAAAGATAATGTTTGTAATAATTATGTAACATTAACAATTAGCCACATTTTCAATAGTACTTAATTCATTGGCTTTAAGGAATCACTCATATCTTATACCAAGTATCAAAGAGTAACCAAATTAGTACCCATCATAAAATCTAATTTCTAGGTTTCAATAACTGAAACAATTTCCTTACACTTATTTAGAAGTATAAAAACTTAAAATAGTTTGATGGCCCAACATCATGTAAGGTGAATAGTATTAATGCTAGAAATTAGGTGTTCATAATGTTGCATTCTTTATATTAATTAGAAATACTATTATAAAAATCTTTGATATCCTAATACTGGACATATAGGTTATAGTGTACAGTGTCAAAGATATGATAGAGAGATTGTTAGGGAAATGGTGTCTCAACCTTTCATTTACATAAGGTTACTATTTATAGTAACTTAATATTTTAGCTCTTTGATCCAAATAAAAATTTGAAAACTATAAATTGGCTAAATAAGAATGTCGATAATTATTTTTTGCAAGATCATGTTTGTTGGCATTTGCATGAAGATTGTATTAATGATATGTTATGTTGTCATTGATGTCAATTAACCGGTAATGTTGTTGATATTGTTGTAATATTGTTTTGTAACTGGTAGGAAGAGCTAAGTGAAGGAAACTGTAACCGGTAGGTAAGTTTGTGGAGTGAACCAGTATTGCTATGTATTGGAGAGTTGAACTAGTAAACCCTACCTGTTGTTTTTGATAAACCCTAACCAATTAATTTTTGTGAATTGGTTATATTGGTTTATGATCTGATGATAAGAAGTAATGATTATGACATGTATGATTATTGTATGAAGAGAATCTCAAGTGATTTTGGCATGTTGATGAAACAATTTTTGTCTAGGGAATGAGTAGGTATATTGCATATAATGTAAAGCGCGTGATGAGTTACTAAGTTTGATGAAGCAGTGATCAAGGAGCGGTTGAGGTTTTCTTGATTGATGTGAAGATATTGCTATGTAATCCAATGGTCATACTTGAACCGACTTGTTTGTAATCTCTATGAGAGGATTAGGTTTTTGTTGTGTTACCGACCTAATTGATTTGTTTATAAGGTCGATGAATTTTTTAGTTTCAGAGTTGGCAAAGTTTTAGTTGTGTGTGTGATTGCCGAACTGGATGATGTAACTGCAGTTTGAGTAAATGTAGATAGGAGAATGAAAAGGATCTGAATAAGAAAGTGTAGTTCTATTCAAAGAGATCAACAAACTCCTGTTGTTTTTTAACAATTACAACAAAATTAAAATCCCCTAACTGGGTAAGCTCTAACAAGCTTGGTGCTATTCAAATCCTCTAACAAGGTGATCTATTAGCTTGGATTTTCAAATCCTCTATCGAGGTTACTCCTCATAGGGTATTGCTTCTAACAAGGCATTATAGTCAATCACTTAACATGGTGCTCCCTAATAGGATCTATTCTTAACAGGACTTTTGTAAAGCTTTAACATGTTTGTCTCCTAACAAGGTGAACTTCAAAAGAGTTCAAATAGTTATCTTGTGAGTTTCATCTCACTATGGTTTTTCCCATTTGGGTTTCTACGTCAAAAATATTGTGTCAAGTGGTGAATGTTTTGTGGTTATGTTCTTATCATTGATTTTCTTAACTACTTAATTCACTTTGATAAGTCATGATAACCGGAAACATTGTGAAATGAAGTTTTACTGCATAAGTAAAAGCATTTGGATGCTTATAAGTTTGAAGTTGTTTACTGTTAATTTGTTGTAATAGTCAACCAGTTTATTTGAAGAGTTTTTATCTTGACAAGTGATATTGCATTGATAGTTCTAAGTTTACTTTGAGAGATTGATTTTGACATTGGTGAAGTTTGTATCAGTTTTTCTATCTACTGATTCACCCCCCTCTCTCAGTAGTTGACTGGATTCTTATTCTTTTATCACACCATCAATGCCTAGATTTGAAGATATTAAGTTTTCATTTTTAAAAGTTTTATTTAAAAGTTTAAAAGATAATTTTGAAGGCCTTAGAGGCATTTTTTTGCCCAAAAGTGGTTGTAATTGACATATCAATTTATCTTATTAGAGAACTTCAGAAGATTTCTAATACTTCAAACTATTTGTCAATCTGACTATTAGATCAAAAGTTATGGCCTTAAAAATTGGCTATCCTTACATGGGAAATAAAAAATATTTTGGATACATAAATAAGCTATAAAAGGGAGTTAAATATGTTGATGTGTTTTTTTACACATCATAACACATCTTCGGTTGGCAATAAGTTAGTCACCACTTTTTGGGGTGGTTTTAGCTCATGGTTTTGTAATGCTATTTGATGATTTCATGTATTGTATCTCATATATATTTGGTGTGTGACATAAAGGTTGTATGTAAGATTCTTATAGCTATTGAGCTATCTTTGGATCTCTAGATGATGATACTAGACTATGAGAATCTTTCTTTGTAGGTATATTGTAATATGTAGTTGATATATGAAACAAATAGATATTGAGTCACCTTTGGATCTCTAGATGGTGATACTAGATTATGTGAAGCTTTCTTTGCAAGTATATTGTGTTATGTAGTTGACTTATGAATAATATAATGGGAAACTTTTGGATTGTGGAGTTTTTCTCCCAAAAGGGATTTTCCCATATAAGTCATATGTTGTGGCATGCATGCTATTTAATTATATTTATATTAATTTTCTATAATTGTTATAAATATTTTAAACCTTTTTTGTATTACCCTCCACACAATATTAGTGAAAGAATTTTTTCCTGCTACCATAACTTCTTTACAGGGATGACCACATGATCAATACCAAAAATAGTAAACCATTGAAGCGAACCTTGATCACTCAAACAAGTCATAGAAACTAGAACCCAATGAGTAACAATAATATAGTTTTCCATCATCTAAAAAGTGAGATGGTAAAAGGGAACTTCAATGGTCAATGCCTAAAAGAAATAAATACATTACAAAAAAAAAACTCAAAAATGAGAATTCAAATCAATCATCTATTCTATCTCCAAAGATTGGTTATAAAAAATTTATTTGATGGTGCAATCTTGTTGATATGTCTAAGTATAAGGACCATTAAGGACTAGACGTAAGATATACCATCTATTCTATACTAAAAATGTTAACTACCAATGAAATTATCAAAAGACAAAAACAATATAAATTAAAAACTAAGGTTATTGGGGTTTCAGAATTAGTCAATACCATCTATTTACGTAGAATTTGAACCTATTTGTAAATCCTAAAGGTGAAACGACTAAACCCTAGATCAATGAACTAATTCAATAGTCACCTCTATGTGTAATGATAATTATGATTATGTTAGACATAATGTTGTTGTGAATTATATCATAATTATACTTAAGTTGACTTATGATAATGCATCTCATTGTAGTTTTCATATAAACACTTAGGGAAGTGTGCACATAGGGAAGTTGCTTGTAGGATAAATTCCAACTTATATGGTCGATCTTATTGTTATATTCCACCCTCATTGGGCGATCCACCTCTTGTGGAATACTTTATTATTTCTCCTACCTACCATTACCTACCCTTGTATCTCATTGGGCCACATTTCATGATTGTGTGCTCACATATTCATATGGTCTTTCCTTTATAAGCAAGCTCGTCTTCATTGTATTAGTTAATAATCTAGTTGATATATTTTGCATCCTGATTAGAGTATAATTTATTCTTATTAATATTTTATATCTCATATTGTTCTATTCATTGAGCTCTTGATCTTGGTTGTTTTTGACAAATTCTTACATGGTATCAAAGATATTGAGGCTTTATTGAGTAGTCTTTGTTGAGAGATTTTGGGGCATTTTGTTTTTGAATCTGAGGAGTTGCACATTCTGTGGGTGTCCTACATCAAGTTTGACCTCACCATTGAGTCTTAGAGGCTATTTCTATGAATTTTGAGTATAAATTTGCCTGGTAAAAATCATTTTGAGGCCTTGGAGAAATGATTTCCCTTATTTGAATGATACAATACAATTTTGTTTAAATAAATATTTTTTCCGTGAAATTCATTTTTCAATTTTGTGAGATTTTGCCAAGATCTAGAGGCAATGGAAAGCACAAATAAGAGAGAACAAAATAGATGATATGAATAAACTGTATCCTATCAAGATGAAAATATTGATCAATTGGATCATCAAGTGTCACATACAATGAATATGAGCCTGCTTATATAGGGAAGGCTATACAGATATGTGAGCACACAAACATGACATGTGGCTCAATAAGAAACAAGGGTAGGTAGAAAATAGGTGTGGGTAGGTAGAAGAAATAATATAATAGTCCACATGAGGTGGATCACTGGCTGAATGTGGAGTGTAACAACAAGATCACACCATAAAAGGTGGAAATTCTCCTACACACACTATCCCAATGTGGCACAAACACCCAAGTGTCTCATACCCAAACTACTATGAAATGCATTTCCTAAGTAAACTTAAGTAAGGTGTAATAATATCCAAGATGAATAACTATTTACACCAAAACCCCCCTTTAAGTGCAACTTAGGGGAATACACTTAAGTCTACAATGCAACTAAGCAATGCAAGATGGGTCCTGGCTATGAGGCCATGTTAGATACCCATGTACAAATGAAAATGCATGCAAACCAATGCAATGAAATCTCTCACAAAGCGGGGAAAGAGAGAAAAACCCAATGAGAAAAAACCCTCCCCCAAAAGAGAGATGAAAACTAGATACAAAGAACTCTCATAGAAGTATGTGAAGAACAAAACCCCATGTGAGGAAAAAGTCCCCCCCATATGAGAGAAGAAGAAGAGAGACTAGGAAGCCCCCCCAATGTGGAATCTGCACCAATGATAGAAGCTCAAAGATGAATGAATAAATTTCTCCATGATCATCGAACCACATTCCTCCCCTTAGGAAGAAATAAAACCAAAGGTGTATCCATGAAGTCTTCCCAATCATGAAGGGAAGATGAAGCAAAAATACTCATGATGAAAGGAATCTTTGAAAACTATGCAAGTGTCCCCATGTCGATACTAAAAGTTACCCCTTACAAAGGTGGTAAACTACGCCACACTGCTGAAAAAGGCACTCCAAGATCTAGTGGAGATGAATGTAGAATGATATCCAAAGACTCACATGTCTCCTCAAAAGATAAAGAGACCTCCTCCAAGTGTTGTACAAAAGTATCCACAATCATGTCAACCTCTAAAGATTGATCATGTAGAGAATGCGCAAGAGGGTCAAAGTGATCCGTCATAACAATCGAAGAAGGATCATCTTCATCAAAAAGAAGATGAATGGCATAAATGGTGTCTCCCAAATCTGCAATGTAGGACTCCACAAACAAACCTGCAATGTCTATCAAGTAGGCATCCCAATCAACGAAAGCTGGAAGACATGGAAAATCCTATTGCACTGAATCATAAGAAGGCAAAACTGTCGCATTAGCTACATCATCAAGTACAATAGGTGGTGTGATATAGATGAAATGCAAGGCTCAAGAATGGGATCACAAGTGAGAATCCCCAAGTTCAAATGCCCAAAGTTCTCCTCAAAATATGAATCATCAACATAGGAAGAATCAACCTCATCAATAGGACCAAAATCTGAAAAAGAGTACAACCAAGATGAATGATCAACCACCCCATTCACAATGATAGCTCCACTCTCCAAGTCTCTAATGATAACTGAATCAGGTGTAAACTCCACAATTTTCGTAGTTGCCCCATGTTTGATTTGATAGATGGAAAGAAAATTATTTGTCAAGTGGGGTACACACAACACATCATTGAAGGAGTTATCCCCAATGACAATAGATCCTTTCCCAATCACATCCATGTATGTATTATTTCCCATCAAATTATGCGGCATGTGGCAAGGCTCAAATGTAGAAAACATAGACTGCAAAGATGCCATATGATGAGAAGCCCCTGAATCTAGAAGCCATCTCCCTGAATCAGGACTTGTAGTAGCACAAAGAGCTTGTCCCTTTCCTTTATCTATCCCAAAAGAGTGATCCTTTCCTTTATCCTTGGAAGAAGAAGCTGATGTAGACATTCTAGAAGGTAGGTTGATTCTATTCTTCTCAAGAAGATTCTTCAACTCATCAATATCCTTCTTATAACAATGATGTTCATCATGTCCTGACTTATTGCAATATCCACCAAAAAAATTGTGCTTATATGATTTCCTCTTAGGTGAGAATGGTGAATCACCTTGTTGTGGAGAGGAATATTGTGCTCCATCTTGATGTAGTTTTGACTTAGGTTGCTTTCAATTCTTGCCTTTTCCTTGATTGCTTTAATTCCCTTTGTTAGCTACCAAAGCTTGTGACTTTGAAGATTTGAGAATCCCCATCATGGTCAACTTAGATTTCTCAAGTATCAACATCTTTGTGAATGAATCAAATGAGGGAGAAGTGTATGAGGAACCTTGAGCTAACCTATGGGTGTGAAAGCTAGATACAAAGGCTACATACTATGAAGGAAGCTTGTCCAACAAGTTATAAACCAATTGAGCATCCTTTTTGTCAATTCCATAATCCTTTAGCTTTTCTCTTAGCTCATTTTCTTTTGTGACATAATCTTAGATTGTATCAAAATACTTAGGATCCAAATTTGTGAGTTCACTATCAAGCTTGTAGCCCTTAATCTCATCAACTTGACCATACAATTTCTGAAAAATATCCCAAGCCTCTTTTATTGTAGTACACTTATCAATGTGAAAAATGAGGTCATCTGATACATACTTTCTAAGAGTTCCAATTTCCATATCATTTTTGCAATCAATTCAATTTGAGCATTAGGATCAGCCTTAGGATTAGGTGGTGTTGTAATAGTTTCATTTACATAATGAATGAGTCCTTTTTCCATTAGTTTACTCCATGCCTTATTCTTCCATGATGCATAATTATGAGGAGTTAAAAGTGGAAATTTAGGAGAACCCATATCACCAAAATGAAAAAGCACAAGATAGAGAGAGCCACAATCACACAAGAGACCCCCCCAAAATACTCAATCAAGAAACCCCCTCCAAAAAGGTGATTTGGCACTTTATACTGAATGCATATACAATGGGCCACTTGCAAAACAAGGCAAAGTGGACTTCTGATTTTAATTTACAACTTCTCAAAATGAGATCTAAGAGACTTCAACAAATACTGCGAGTGATCTAAACTAAGATCCAAGCAAAATGTAAGTACCAAATATGCCAAGAATGGCCAAATACTGAAAGTATATTTTCTACTCAAAATCACTGCAAACAAATGGAAGATTATGAAAGTAGATGAAAAAATATGCACTTAAAAAAAAATGGCACTTGAAAAGGAGTCCATATGAGCCCAAATGAAGCCTCCAAGGTTGTAAAAATTAGGATTTCACGATTTCTGAAAAACCTATATCCGAAAATCAGAAAAATCCTGCACCACTGTACAGATCACGAAATTCTACCCCAAAACAAAAAACATTGCTCGAAAAAGCGAGTCTGGATGAATGAGATATCGCTATTTGAAAATTGCCTGCAAAATTATAATTTCTGGAAAATTTCCGCCATAGCTTCAAACTTCAAATGTGTCTAGATTTGACCTCCAAAGTCTGATTTGGATGAAACAAAAGGCAAAACTAACTTTCTGGGACCTCCTCAATCCAATGGTGACCTCAGGTTTGACCCATCAATCTTCAATAATAACCTGCAATAGAAAGCTCCAAAATACACAATCTCAAATAGCATCAAATTCCTCTCAATTGACAAACCAATGACACTCTAATGGCTCTGATACCATGTGAGATTTTTCCAAGATCTAGAGGCAATGGAAAGCACAAATAAGAGAGAACAAAATAGATGATAGGAATAAACTATATCCTATCAAGATGAAAATACTTATCAACTAGATCATCAAGCATCACATATAATGAATATGAGTCTGCTTATATAGGCAAGGCTATATGGATATGTGAGCACACAAACATGACATATGGCTCAATAATAAACAAGGGTACGTATGAAATAGGTGTGGGTAGGTAGGAGAAACAATATAATAGTCTACATGAGGTAGATCACCCACTAAATGTGGAGTGTAACAACAAGATCACAACATAAAAGCTGGAAATTCTCCTACACACACTATCCCAATGTGGCACAAACACCCAAGTGTCTCATACCCAAAATACTATGAAATGCATTTCCTAAGTAAACTTAAGTAAGGTGTAATAATATCCAAGATGAATAGTTATTTACACCAACAAATTTCTATATTTAAAAAAATAAATATATATATATATATATTAGTATTTTTTTATTCATTGTAAAAGTTTTATTTATTAAAAAAATAATTATTTTTAGTTGGGGGTTTACACCCCCAACACTGTACTCTACAACATTCATTTTTTTGTAAGTCCCTATACTGTATTGGCCCTACCATCGTACCAACCACAACCACCTCCTTGGCCACCTACTTCGTCCTCCACTGGATCCTTCTACTCCCCATTGGTACCTTGCATCACCCTATTCAAGACTACCAAAGCTCTCCATTTTCCTTTTGGTCTGTGTGCATCCATTCTTCTTCCTAGTAACTTTTATATGTTCCCCACTCACTGTCTGGGGCTTCTATTCAACCCTACCCTTATGGCCATCCTACACTACTGCCATTTTTTGTTTGCCACTATCCTGGCCCTTGCGTTGCCCGTTCACCTCTATCTATGACTGAGAACCCCACCAATGCCACCATGAGATATTTTTTTATTTCCTTGGGCCAACAACATGAGGTAGATTTTTTACAAGTACCGACAGATGGAAGACAAACATTGAATAGATTTATACCATGTCACTGGCCACATAGGCATCCATATGTCCAATTAGCCACACAATCACCTACCATGTAGGTTGACACATCGTCCATCTACATTTGACACATCAACCATCTGTACCTGACACATAAAATCCAAACGCCTACTTGGCTGTCACATCACTATGTAGAATACATACACAATTAGCTTGTCATGTCAGCACCACATCAAATATGTACGGTGTCATATAGTCATCCATACATCATGTGTTGCATCATCATTGGGTCATGTCATTCATTTGTTTAGTAGAGACAACCATGTAGCAGGGGTTTTTTAGCCATAATGGCTAGATGGGTGTCATATTTGATCTAATAAAATATTGAGATCAACACTATGTTAGGCCATTTTTTGAAAAAAAATTAACCTTGGTCTCTAATGAGCTTTTTGATCTGCAGTCCAACTTCATAGGCTCATAACTTGGTCATTTTGAGGCCTTTTTGAGTGCAATTTTTTTTGTTTTAGCTAATTTTTGTGTTCTATGCAATGGTGCTGGTTTTTTTTAATTTTGTTTGACATATTTTTCAATTTTTTTAGTTTCTCACGACTGTACCTATCAAATCCTAAAGTCTACAATTTCTCAGGTACCGTTTAGGATCATATGACCTTTTTTTTAGGTGCTATTTTTTTTAAGTGTATACTTTTTGATTACTTTCACATGGTTCTATTAGATTTTCACCATTTTGAGTAGAAATGTAATTTTAGGATTTTGCCTTTTTTGGCCCATTTGTTACTTGTAATTTCCTTGGATCTATCTTTTAGTATTGGTTTGAGTCTTGTATAGCCTATTTGATGCAGGTGTATTTTGGAATCAAAAGTCGACTTTTCCCTTGTTTGTAAGTGGCCCATTATATAACACTAAGTATAAAGTGCCAGATCGTTACTTTTTTCTTATTTAGGGGGGTTCTTTGATTGAGTGAATTTGGGGGTATCTTGAGTGATTGTTACTCTCTCTATCCCATGCTCTTTCATTTTATTCATGTTTTCTCCTAAATTTCCACTTCTAACTCCACATAATAAAAAAATGACTCATTCGTTACTTAAATGGAACAATGACAATACCAGTTGATCCTAAAGCTAATCTTATTGCTCAATTGGAATGACTTGGTAAAAATTATATGGTATTTGGAACTTTGAGAAAGTTTGAATAGGTGAACTCATTTTTCACATCATGAAATGTACTGCAGTCAAAGATGCTTGGGATACCTATGCCAAAATTATGGTTAATTTGATGAGATTAAGGGCTACAATCTTGGCAATGAACTCAGATTGTTGAATCCCAAGGATTTTGATAAATCCAGGATTATGTTAGGGAAGAAAATGAGCTAAGAGAAAAGATTAAGGATTGTGGCTTTGACAAGAAGGATGCACAAATTGGTTTACAATTTGTTGGACAAGCCTCAATCAGAGTATGCAACCTTTATTTCTAGTTTTCACACCCATCGGTTGACTCAACGTGCCTCGTACACTCGACCATCATTTGGTGCATTCACAAAGATGTTGATACATGAGCAATCAAAATTGAACAAGATGGGGATTCTCAAGTATTCAAATTCACAGGCTTTGGTGGCTAATAAAGTAAATTAAAGAAATTAAGGACAAGAACCACTAGCAGTCTAAGCCAAATCCTCAACAAGATAAAGGACAATCAACCTCTCTAAAACAAGGTGATTTTACATCCTCACCTAAGGGGAAATCATATGAGGAGAATATTTTTTGTGCATATTGCAAGAAGTTAGAACAAGATGAAAACCATTGTTACTAGAATGATATTGATAAATTAAAACATATTCTTGAGAAGAATAGAATTAGTTTTCCTTCTAGAATGTCTACTTTAGCTTCTTCTTCCAAAGAAAAGGATAAAGGGAAAGATCACACTTTTGGGAGAAGTAAAGGACAATCTCTTTGTGCTATACTATAGGTCATGATTCAGGGAGATGTAATCTAGATTTAGGATCTTCCAATCATATGGAATATTCATAGTCTATGTTCTATTAATTTAAGCCTTGTAGCATGCTAGTGATTTTCATGGGCGATCATACATGTATGAATGTGATTGGGAAATGATCTATTGCCATTGGTGATAACTCCTTCAATGATGTATAGCATGTACCTCATTTGACAAATAATATTCTTTCCATCTATCAAATCACTCATGGGGAAACAAGGAATATTGTGGAGTTCACACCTGATTCAATTATCATTAGAGACTTGGAGAGTAGAGCTATCATTGCAACTGGGGTGGTGGATCATGCATCTTGATTGTACTCCTTTACACATGTTGGTCCTACTAAAAGGGTTGATGATCATACTTCTTGTGTGAATTCAAATATCAAGGAGAAATTTGGCTACTTGAACTTGGGTGTTATCACATGTGACCCGGTTCTTGAGCCTTGCATTTTATCTCCTTCTCTTGATATCAGATCTACTATTTTACTTAATGATATAGATGTTTCTATAGTTTTGGCTTCTTGTGAGTCAATACAATAGGATATTCCTTGTCTTATAGATGCATTTCCTTGGAATGACTACATGACAGACATTACAGGTTTGTTTGTAAAGTCCTACATTGTAGATTTGGGAGACATCATTTCTGATATTCATTTTTTCTTTTATGAAGATTATTATTCTTTAGTTTTTGTGAGGGAACACTCTAAGCCTCTTTTTCATTCTCTAAATGATCATTCTTTCAAGGTTGACATGTGGATTCTTAAGTACAACACTTGGTGGAGGTCTCCTTATCCTTAGAGTTGACATTTGAGTCTTTGGATCATGTTCTACATTCATCTTAAGTAGATATTTGATTGTCCTTTTTAGAATTGTGGACTAGCATACCTAATTTGGAATGGGAAACTTTTAGCATCGACATGGGGACACTTGAGCACCTTTCAAAGACTCCATACATCTTGAGTTTTTTTCCCTACATCTTCCCTTCATGATCAAAGAGGCTTCATGGATACACCTTTGGTTTCATTTCTTCTTAATGTGAGGAACATTGTTCGATGATCATGGAGTAGTTTATTCATTTAGTTTCAAGATTATACCATTGGTATATATTTTACATTGAGCAAGGGCTACTTGGTCTCTCTTATGGGGGGACTTTTTCCTCACATAGGGTTTTGTCCTTCTTTGAGAGTTCTTTTGTATTTTTATCTCTCTTTTTGGGAGGGATTATTTCCCATGTGGTTTTCTTCCTTACCCCATTTGTGATAGATTGCATTACATTTGTACAAGGGAACCTAACATGGCCTCATAAACGAGACCCATCTTGGATTTTTATCTTAAGTCTACATTCCCCTAAGTTTCACTTAAGGGAGGTTGTTGGTGTAAATTATGTCTCATAATTACACTTTACTTAAGTTGACTTAGGGTGATGTATTTCATAGTAGTTTTGATATCAGACACATAAGGAAGTGTGCACATAGGTAACTTGCTTATACGAATAATTACACCTTTTGTGGTCTTATCTTATTGTTACATTCCACCTTCGGTGGATGATCCACCTATTGTGGAAAACTTTATTATTGATGTAGTAAAGGTAGGTAGATCCAATAAAGGACATCCTGCCTTATAGCCTATAACACAAAACACAATGCAAGGTACTAGTAACCAGTTCACACAACACAAGATTTAACCGAGAAAATAGAAAGAGAAATCCTTATATTTGTTTAATGAATTACATATTCCCTTAGGTGTTACACATGTTGGACCATGGCCCAAGATTGTAAAATAATCATCACAACTCAAAAATATGATCCATAGATCATTTTCTCAGCAATTCAACCTCTGGTAATAGTCTACACTGATCTAGACCTCTGTCCTGTTAGACTCCAATCCCCCCAAACTAGAATCCCTCTGGAAACTACATTTTCTCTAGATCTCTTATTCCTCCAACCTCTATCTCCCTAAATGATTCTCCAAACTTTCCCTTTATACCATCTGCAAGCCTCAACAACTAAATCAAGTCAGCCAAAGATCAGCCAGTTCATGATGAAACATGCAACAATAATATGTCGGCCCAAATCACCAAGAACATCTCCAATAATGCTTAGGACTTTGTGCAGACCTCCAAGAACATCGGTTAGGACCAAACATCTCTTAATGATCCACAAGTTACGGAAACCATCTGTAACCCAATTAAGCTTCGTTGCACACATTGTAAGACCAACCAATAAGAACACACCAACACCAGACCAATACCAGAATTGATATCTCAACAGAACCAAATCCAAATGCCATGAATCTTGAATATGTTTAAGACAATGATCTCCAGGTGCTAATTCTAAATCTACAACTCTAAATTCTCAAACATGAAGAAACAAAACAAACTTGAAGCAATTCCACTATTAACTACTCCAACCAGATGAGTCCCATCACTTGATCTGAATCAGTGATCTGTCAGTAGATACTTTCAACTTCCTTAGGGGTTCGACGGTCTGACTATAGGTTTTGATTTCCTCTCCTTAGCGAATCTACCAGACCACCCTACCACCTGTCTTAGTTTGGTGATTTGTTCAAGTCTCCACTTTCCAACTTCCTCAAGCTCAATCTCCCAGGTTTGGCGGTCTTCTAGCAATCCGTGTACTGCCTCAATGCTCGACGATCTAAACAAGTCTTCAAGTTGCCTCAAGTTCTTTTCAACCAACTCGTTCACAACTAGCCCTCCATCCCTTAAGAAGAAAAGTTCATAACCAGCTTTGATACCACTTGATGCAGTCAAGGTAGGGAGATCCAATGCAGGACATAGAACCAAATCCAAATGCCATGAATCTCGAATATGTTTAAGACAATGATCTCCAGGTGCTAATTCTAAATCTGCAACTCTAAATTCTCAAACATGAAGAAACAAAACAAACTTGAAGCAATTCCACTATTAACTACTCCAACCGGATGAAATACTCAGGGTGCTCATGCATTAGACTCTTGGGGTTAATTGAAAAGTGAGTCCCATCACTTGATCTGAATCAATGATCTGTCAGTAGATACTTTCAACTTCCTCAGGGGTTCGACGGTCTGACTATAGGTTTTGATTTCCTCTCCTTAGCAAATCTACTAGACCACCCTACCACCTATCTCAGTTTGGTAATTTGTTCAAGTCTCCACTTTCCAACTTCCTCAAGCTCAATCTCCCAGGTTTGGCGGTCTTCTAGCAATCCGTGTACTGCCTCAATGCTCGGTGATCTAAACAAGTCTTCAAATTGCCTCAAGTTCTTTTCAACCAACTCATTTGCAACTAGCCCTTCATCCCTTAACAAGAAAAGTTCATAACTAGCTTTGATACCACTTGATGTAGTCAAGGTAGGGAGATCCAATGCAGGACATCCCCAACTTGCATCTTATAACAAAAAACAACATGCAAGATATCGATAACTAGATCACACAACACAAGATTTAACCAGGAAAATAGAAAGAGATATCCTTATATTAGTTTAATGAATTATATATGTCCTCAGGCATTACACATGCTAGACTGCAGCCCAAGATTTCAAAACAATCCTCACAACTCAAAACTATGATCCGTAGACCATCTGTTCAACAATTCAGTCTCCGGTAACAATCTGCATTATTCTGCAATGATCCAGACGTCAATCCTTCAAGACTTCAGTCCCCCCAGACCAAAATCTCTTTGAAAATTACATCTTCTTTGGATCTATTCTTCCTTTGACCTCTGTCTCCCTAAATGATTCTCCAAACTTTCCCTTTATACCATATGTAAGCCTCAACAACTAAATCAAGTCGACCAAAGATCAACGGGTATATGATGAAATATGCAAATAATAATATGGTGTCCCAAATCACCAACAATATCTCCAATAATGCTTAGGAATTCATGCGAACCTCCAAGACATTGGTCGGCCCCAAAACAACTTCTCTCAATGATATGTAACTTTAAATTCTCAACCATGAAGAAACACAACAATCTCCAAACAATTCCACTATTAACTGCTCCAACTAGATGAACTACTTTGGTGCTTCTACATCAATTATTTATCCTACCTACCCTTGTATGTCATTGGGGAACATGTCTGTTGGAATCAAGGAGCACTAAGAGGGGGGATTGAATTAGCATTTTTCAATTTTTAATTTCCTTTAACTATCCTTTGAACCACTTAATGCAAATCAACAATAATGAAGTGTAGAAACACAAAGCAAATAACAACAACACCATAACACTAGGATTTTTATGTGGAAACCCAGAAAGGGAAAAACCATAGTGGTATTTAAGATTCACAATAATAATATTCTTTGATTAGAAGTATAGTAATGTTACATAAGGAATGGACATGCATTCAAGCACACTGCCTAGATCTTACATCTCAATTACAAAAGAAAAGGGATACAACCCTGGAGGATACATTGTCCTACAAATGATTGCATAGAGGAATTGAAATATCTAAATTGATGAATAGCATCTACAAATGCCAAATTCAATTTTGGTTAAGCTCAAAATACTCGATTATCTCTATTCTACTACACTACTTTATTTTGCTACTCTATTCTACTACACTACTCTATTTTCCTACTCTTCCATATACCTTGTCTGCTAACTGCTCCTATAAGGTCAATGTTGGCATTATGTGAACCAGAATGAGGACATAATGACATTGTATGTTGTCATTGATATCAATATGTGAGAAGAGAGAACTGGTATATGTATGAACCGGTAGATGTGAGAACCGGTATATGTGCCAAAGTGAAGTGACATGTTTGTTCAAGGTGAACCGACATGTTAATATGGGAACCGGTACATGGAACCTTTGTATGACTACCAGTTGGTAGTCTCAGGGTTTTCGGTTGGAGTACCTCAAGCCTGTGTGACTCAATCGGTGACTTTGTGTGATGAGTTAGCAGTGTAACGAAGAACAAATCGTGTTGCCATGTCAACCTTGTGCGCGTGAAGGATCTTGCATGAAGGATTGTCCCTATCTACCTCGGGAATGTGCAAAGTCTATAAATGGTGATAACGCGTGATGGGTTATCAGATGCCATGAAATTGGTGGAAAATGAATGATGGAGGATGTCTTGAGATCAGATCGAGACCATTGCATTTAATGCAATGTGCTCAATGGTCAGGATTGAACTGTTTGAATTGCTTAACCTAACAAGTTTAGGGTTTAGGGTTTATGCTACCGACCTATCTGTTTCCTATAAGGTCGATGTTGTGTTTCTATCTGAAGTTGTTGGAAAAAGTTGTGTGTATGTATCCAAGTAAAGTGATACGTTATTCATGCCAAACTAGAGGACAGAAGTGATATCTGCAGAGTGTAAGTGCAGAGGGTGAAGAGGAGCTAAAGTAGATTTGCATTGGCATTGAGTGCTATCATCATATCATTGTTATACCTGTTGATGTTTAACCACTTCAACAGTTGTGAAATCCCTTAATAGGGTAGCCTTAACCAGCTTGCTGTAAATCCTTTAACATGGTAACTCAAAGCTATTGAGTTATTGAAATCCTTTAGCTATTGAGTTCTTGAAATCCTTTAACAAGGCAACCTTTAACCTGGTTTAACCCTTAATTGGGTATTCTATCCATCCCCTAACCAGGTGATCTATAACAGGATCAGTTCCTAGCAGAACCTATTGTAATGTCTCTAACCGGACAAGGCTCCTAATAGAGCGGACTTCTAAAGAGTTCAAAAATAGCTTGTGGGTATTCATCCCCACCGTGGTTTTTCCCAGTTGGGTTTCCACATGAAAAATATGTGTGTCATGTGTGATGCTTCTTTCTTGTGATGCTTTGTTATTTTCTATCAAGCATATGATGATTCAGTGTCTTATATCTGTCAATAAATCATGATGAACTAGCTGCTATTATGTTTTGATGATAGATTACCTGTTCATGCATAAGGGTGAAATGGAAGTGTAGTACTGAGTCAAGTGGATAGCTAAGTGAGTAACCGGTTAGTGCTTGTCTCAGTCATTCTTAGCTTTATTGGTTGCACTCTATTTCAAACCGGTATCACTATTTGCCAGTCATTTGAAGTGTCTATTGTCAAACTAGTTTAGGACTGTGTTTTTGTTTGTACTGATTCACCCCCCCCTCTCAGTACCGGTTTGGTACTATTCATTCATCATTGAGTTATCAATTGGTATCAAGGTCCTCTGTGTTATAAGCTTAACCGCTTGAGGTAAAGATCCCAGTCAAATGATGAAGAGGGAAGGTCCAAAGTTTAATAGAGAAAATTTTAGTATATGGAAAGACAGAATGAAGATTTACATCAGAAGTATGGGTGCTCAACACTGGAGCTATGTTGAGAATGCCTATGTTGCCCCTACCGGTACTCTCATCGATGACCAAAAGAGAGAGATGCAGGAGAATGGGCAAGTCATGGAAGCCCTGATTAGTAGTTTATCTGACATTGAGTTTATTGATGTTCAAGATAAGGTAAATCCCAAAGAGGTATGGGATACTCTTTGAAAATATCTATGGCGGTGATGAGCATGTAAAACAAGCTAAGGAAGAAAGCCTTAGAGGGAAGTTTGAATACATGTGGATGGTTGAAGGTGAGACCATTCAATAGTATGGAATAAGAATCAAAACCATTGTTGGAGAAATCAAGAGTGCAGGTGGTAAAATGGAAGATTCCACTATGGTAAGAAAAGTCTTGAGATCCCTATTGCCGGTCTATACAATAAGGGTTGCTGCTATTTAAGAGCTGAGATCAATAGACAAGACTAAGGTATCCCTTGACTCCATCATTGCAAAGTTGATAGCCTATGAGCTAAATAGTTTTGATGGCAGTGTTCAAAAGACTGAATCAACTTTTAAAGCTTCTACTGTACCATCCAGAAAAGGAAAAGAAGCTAGCACTAGTGGTGAACCAAGACAGAGCAGAGAAATGGATGATGAGGAGATTCCAATGGCATTTGAAGCTCTCCTTGCCAGGAAACTTCCTAAAGGAACTGACAAATATAGAGGTAAGATACCTTTGAAATTCTTTTCTTGCAACTAGATAGGACATATTGTTGTAAACTGTCCTAATAGCGACAACAAGGACAAACTGGAAAGGTTCAAGAAATTCAAAGGAGGAAATCGGAGAAACTGTTTTGTGGCAGTTGATGAAGGTGTCACAAATGAGGAATCAGAGGATGAAGAAAATGAAGATATTGTGTTTGTTGTTGTCAAGGAACATGTGTCAGACAAGAAGGCTCTTGTCTCCCAGTTTGATAACTCCAATGAGTGGATCATTGACAGTGGCTGTTCTCACCATATGACTGGTGACCGGAGCAAGTTTCTATCCTTGGAAGAGTATGATGGTGGTGTGGTTCGCTTTGGTAATGATGCACCATGTATGGTCAAAGGCAGAGGGTCCATCTCTCTGAATGGAAAGAGTAGGGCTGACAATGTGTATTGGGTTGATGGTCTCAGACACAACCTTCTGAGTGTTGACCAGCTGAATGACAGTGGTATCACTCTGGAATTCAAGAATGGAGTTTGCAGAATTAAAGGAAAGAGTGGTGAATTGGTGGCCACCGACATGCAAACCAAAGGTAACCTATTTCAGTTGAATGCAAATATAAGTACATGTCTTATGGCTAAATTTGATGATAGCTGGATATGGCATAAGAGACTCTGCCATGTAAACTTTGATACCATTATGAAGGCCAGTAAGATCAAGGTAGTTAGAGGGTTGTCGGTGCTAAGAAAACTGGATAATACCTTGTGCAGAGAGTGTCAATTGGGGAAAATGTCTTCCTCGACCTTTAAAGGTAAATCTTTCACTACTGACAATTTGCTTGATCTTGTGCATACTGATTTGTGTGGTCCTATGAAAACTAGAAGTGTGCAAGGTGATAGGTACTTCATGATTCTCACTGATGACTACTCAAGAATGATGTGCGTCACATTCTTGAAATATAAGTTTGAAGATTTTGTAAAGTTCAAAGCTTTCAAAGCTTTAGTGGAGAAGGAAAGCGATAAAAGAATCAAGTGCCTGAGAATTGATCAAGGAGGGGAGTTCACTTCCGGTGAATTCAACAAGTACTATGAAGAACATGGCATAAAGAGACAATTTTCTGCCCCCCGGACTCCACAATAGAATGGCCTAGTAGAGAGGAATAACCGGATTGTGGTTGAAGCAGCTAGAACAATGTTGATTCAAGGAAAGGTAGCTCACACCTTTTGGAGAGAAGCGGTGAGCACTACAGTCTACACAATGAATCGGGTACTCATCAAGAAACGTAAGGATAAAAATCCTTATGAGTATTGGACCAGTAAGACACCTGTGGTTAGCTACTTCAGAGTGTTTGGTAGCAAATGTTACATAAAGAGGAGTGAACACCAGAGAAAATTTGATGCAAAATGTGATGAGGGAATATTCCTAGGGTATTCCGCCAAGAGAAAAGCTCTCAAGTGTTTCAACAATAGGACTCAGAGAATTATGGAAAGCATCAATGTAAGAGTTGATGAAACCTCTGAGAAAAATGAGGAAACTGGTAGTGAGAAAGTTGTAAGTGAACTGGTTGTAACCTTCTGGGAACTGGTTGTCAGTCAACTGAGTACCAGTAATAGTGTTCCTACACCGGCAAATGTAGATGTTGATACTAATGGAGATGAGGATGAAGAAGAAAAGCAAGAGGAATCTATCAAGACCATTCCTTGGTATGTCAAGTTGAATCATGATCCTAAGAAGATCATAAGAGATAAGGATGTAGGAATCCTTAGAAGAAGAAAGGTCAGAGAAAACTCATGTATGATCTCTGAATTTGAGCCTAAATCATTCAAAGAGGCACATAAAGATGAAGACTGGATCAAGGCAATGGAAGAGGAACTTGACCAGATAGAGAAAAATGGTACATGGTCTTTGGTACCCAGACTGAAGCATAAAAATGTCATTGGTACTAAATGGGTTTTTAGAAATAAGCTGAATGAGGATGGCATAGTGATTAGAAACAAAGTTAGATTGGTGTGCAAAGGATATGCTCAAGAAGAAGGAGAAGACTATGGAGAAACCTTTGCTCCTGTAGCCAGATTGGAAGGAGTTCGTATGCTTCTTGCATATGCAGCTTTTAAAGGTTTCAAAGTATATCAAATGGATGTAAAATCTGCATTCCTAAATGGTGTACTTGAAGAGGAGGTATATATAGAGCAACCAGATGGGTTTTCCCTATCTGAAGATAGTGACATGGTTTGTAGGCTACATAAAGCCTTATATGGTCTAAAGAAGGCACCTAGAGCATGGTATGAATGTCTGCATTCCCATCTTGTGAAGATTGGATTTGAGAGAACAAGTGAAGATAGAAATATCTACTTGAAGTCTAAAGGAGATCAGATCTTGATCTGTGAGGTATTTGTTGATGACATTATCTTTGGTGGAGACGACAAGATGAGTCATGAGTTTGTAGATGAGATAAGGAAAGAGTTTGAGATGTCACTCATAGGGGAGATTAAGTTCTTCATTGGACTATAGATCCAACAAATGAAAGATGGAATCTTTATCACTCAATCCAAGTATGTCAAAGAGGTGTTGAAGACCTTTGGCATGGAAGATAGCAAACCCATTGGTACACCGATGGTGACCGGTTGTAAACTATCCAAAGAGGATGGCTCAGCATTGGTTGATGAGAAGGAATACCGATCAATGATTGGTAAGTTGCATTATGTAGTGCATAGCAGACCAAATATTGCACATGCAATTGGCATTACTGCAAGGTTCTAGAAAATCCCAAGAGAATCCCACTTGGTTGCAGTCAAGCGGATTCTTAGGTATCTGAAGGGAACTATTGATTATGGATTGTGGTATCCATATAGCAAGGATTTCAACTTGAAAGTATACACAGATGCTGATTGGGCATGTAATGTAGATGACTAGAAAAGCACAACCAGTGGTGCATTCTTTCTCGGTGGAAGACTGGTCTCATGGATGAGTAAGAAGCAAAGTTGTATCTCTTAGTCTACAGCAAAAGCAGAGTATGTTACAGCTTTCATGAACTACACTCAGACAATTTGGATGAAGCATGTATTAAATGGCTTCAAAGTTCCTGTATCTGAACCAGTAAGTATATTTTGTGATAACACAAGTGCTATCAATATTTCAAATAATCCGGTTTTACATTCTAGAACAAAGCATTTCAAGCTTAATTATCATTTCTTGAGGGAAAAGGTTCAGAATAAAGAGATTGCACTGGAACATGTTTCTAGTAAGGAGCAGTTAGCAAACATATTCACCAAGCCTCTCCCAAAGGCTACATTCATGTACTTAAGAGGTGAATTAGGGGTACTACCCCTTCAGGAGGTGAACTAAAATTATTTGTTCCACATCAGTCAGGTATTGCATAGTTAAAAATTTTTTGGATTGGTGTGTTGAAGGATGCTACTTCTCAAGGGGAGAAACATAATGGAATAGGGATGCTTATGCCTCCAATTTGGCATTGTTGTCAAAGGGGGAGAAGATGTGAAGCAGAGAAGATATCTGTAGAAATTGGGGGAGAAGATGTGAAGCAGAGAGATATCTTTGTATATTGCCATCAATGCCAAAGGGGGAGATTGTTGGCATTATGTGAACCAGAATGAGGACATAATGACATTGTATGTTGTCATTGATGTCAATATGTGAGAAGAGAGAACTGGTATATGTGTGAACCGGTAGATGTGAGAACCGATATATGTGCCAAAGTGGAGTGGCATGTTTGTTCAAGGTGAACCGGCATGTTAATATGGGAACCGGTACATGGAACCTTTGTATGACTACTAGTTGGTAGTCTCAGGGTTTCCGGTTGGAGTACCTCAAGCCTGTGTGACTCAATCGGTGACTTTGTGTGATGAGTTAGCAGTGTAATGAAGAACAAATCATGTTGCCACATCAGCCTTGTGCATGTGAAGGATCTTGCATGAAGGAGATTGTCCCTATCTACCTTGGGAATGTGCGAAGTCTGTAAACGGTGATAACGTGTGATGGGTTATCAGCCACCATGAAATCAGTGGAAAATGAATGATGGAGGATGTCTTGAGATCAAATCAAGACCATTGCATTTAATGCAATGTGCTCAATGGTCAAGGTTGAACCATTTGAATTGCTTAACCTAATAGGTTTAGGGTTTAGGGTTTATGCTACTGACCTATCTGTTTCCTATAGGTTGATGTTGTGTTTCTTTCTAAAGTTGTTGGCAAAAGTTGTGTGTGTGTATCCAAGTGAAGTGATACGTTATTCTTGCCAGACCAGAGGAGAGAAGTGATATCTGCAGAGTGTAAGTGCAGAGGGTGAAGAGGAGCTAAAGCAGATCGGCATTGGCATTTAGTGCTATCATCAAATCATTGTTATACTTATTGATCTTTAACCACTTCAACATTTGTGAAATCCCTTAACAGGGTAGCCTTAACCGGCTTACTATAAATCCTTTAATAGGGTAACTCAAAGCTATTGAGTTATTGAAATCCTTTAGCTATTGAGTTCTTGAAATCCTTTAACAAGGTAACCTTTAACTAGATTTAACCCTTAACTAGGTATTCTAGCCATCCCCTAACTGGGTGATCCCTAACAGGATCGGTTCCTAGAAGAACCTATTGTAATGTCTCTAACTGGACAAGGCTCATAACAGAGAGCGGACTTCTAAAGAGTTGAAAAATAGCTTGTGCGTATTCATCCCCACCGTGGTTTTTCCCAGTCGGGTTTCCACATGAAAAATATGTGTGTCATGTGTGATTCTTCTTTCTTGTGATGCTTTGTTATTTTCTGTCAAGCATATGATGATTCAATGTCTTATGTCTATCAATAAATCATGATGAACTAGCTGTTATTATGTTTTAATGATAGATTACATGTTCATGCATAAGGGTGAAATGGAAGTGTAGTATTGAGTTAAGTGGATAGCTAAGTGAGTAACTGGTTAGTGCTTGTCTCAGTCATTCTTAGCTTTACCAGTTGCACTCTGTTTCAAACCGGTATCACTGTTTGCTAGTCATTTGAAGTGTCTGTTGTCAAACCAGTTTAGGACTATGTTTTTGTTTGTACTGATTCACCCTCCCCTCTCAGTACCGGTTTGGTACTATTAGTTCATCATTGAGTTATTAGAATCCACTACTTGAGCACACAAAATTGCATGCATTCACTCATACACACTTCACACACCACTACCAATATGCAAAATGATCATGTAGATCAATCTTAAATATCGATATTACCAATTCACGTCTACATCATAGCAGCTTCAACAATATGGCACAAAGGATGAAATGTGCAAAACAAGTTGGCTAAATCCAATATAGAACAATTATCTAGACCAAATAAAAGTGATCACATGCCATCCATATGTCGGCTTAACATTATCAAACATGAAAATAATCACCAAAATTATTTCGCAAGAATTGGAAGACGAATATCCACACATTACTACTGATGAGCATTGTTCTACTCGATAACTGCAATACTAGATCTTCCAATTTATACAAGTATCAACACCAGAAGACACCAACCTAGAGTAAGGCATATCATGTATCAAAAATGTTTCACCAAGATCTGCAACACAAGGAACACAACCAAGAATGACTTTCCAACCAGACTATGTCCAACTACTAGATGTCTTGATCATAGGACCACAAACTATCTTCCACCTTCCGATAAGAGTGAATCATGAAGTGCAAATGAAATCTCTGACACAAGTTGCAATGAATAAAAACAACTAAGTCACCATGTAATGTTGAATGCCAACAATCTCTCATTTTGGCATTGATGGTAACACCTAGTAAAAAATGACTAAGTGTTGAATCAAAACCAAACTATAGTATGTTGGAACCAAAATCTAAATAACTGGACTCAAAAACCAACATTTCCCCATTAGATCAATACTCCTTTTGAGAATATACAAAAAAATTCCTCTCCCCCTTTGAGATCAATGACAAAGGTAGAGTTCTGGAAAGCAAAAACTCAAGGCAAAAATGCTATATACATATGCACATAGTCCTTACAAAAATTTTAAGACATCTACATAGGAATTATTCAATTCATCCAAGTGGCTATCCCAAACCTTCTTCATATTCTCCAATATGGTTATGAAACTACTAAAAAGATAAGATTGAGCTTCGACAGATTTACAATCTACCAGATTAGGTGTAGCTAGAGCCTTTTGAGCATCTTGAAGTGCAGTAAGAATTATATACAACTTAGGATTAATATGGTTCCTAAGTTCACACACTCTCCCAATGATCTTGTCTCTATCCCTATCCAAACTTATGATCTTCTCCACCAAAGATATTACCCAATTCTTATGAGAATTCAAAGATGTACATTGTGCATCAACAGACTAAGAAAACCAAACCAACTCATCCTCATGCATCTTCACTTGTTTCCCAACGTCCTTAATGAGCCTCTTCAAGTTTGAACATGATTTGTATAGGTTCCCATATTCAGACAATGTCTCTTTCATGATCTTTATAGAATCATCCAATGGGACTCGATCTCTTGCTATTATTTTCTTCATATTCCTAAATATATTAGCATTGAATTCATTTAGCACCTTCATCTCTGCATATTTTCTAAAGGATTCAAAATTTTCATTTACAAAATGAATCCAACTGGCCTATCGAAGTAGCAAATAGATCCTTCTAGAATGAAGGCATTAGCTATTCCAAAGTTTCAGATACCAGAGACAAAAGAATACTATTCTCTGAATTGGATTTCAAAGGACCTTCACTCACCTTGGCTTGAAAAATGATGGCCAATTTGAATGCCTAAGTACGGGATAATGACATTGGATTGATAGAACCCTATGAGAATTCAATATCATTGATTATCTTCTTTTCCTTCACAGTGTCTAGCCCAACCTTGACAACTTTTCCCTTATCATCTTTCTACTCATGGACCAGAGTTCTCAGTCTTGACCTTAACCTTCCCAACATCATCCTCAGTCTTCCCTTCATCTGACAAATTGATCTCAACCTTCTCATCGGTTTGAACTCCTAGAACAAATGTGGAGTTGTCAATTGATTGCTCATGAATATCTATCTCTTGTTGTCCTTCTATCAAAATATCTAAATTAGGCATTCCCAAAACTTCAAGACCAAATGTCTAAGCTTCATCCTTGGACTTCTTAGGTGTAACTTCATAATGCTTCTCTAATAACACTTTTCTCAAAATTTTCTTAGTTTCCTTAGTCACTTCATCATTCTTTCCCATCATAATTTTATTCTCTCACTTTTCTCCTATATTTCTCTTTACATGCATCAATAATCTTCTCCATTTCACTTACAACAATCACCAGACAAAGTTTGCCTAAAATGTATTTTTAGAGTTTCTCCTCTTTTGTCTTTTCCATTTCTCTTATTGCATCCAAAATTGTGTATAAGCTCTTAGGTATCTCAGATTTTAATTCAATCATAGCTTTACTATGTACATTCAAATGTTCTACAACAACTTCTAGAATTCTCTTACTATCTTCATCAAAATTCATGTACCACTTAGATAATGGTTTCATATTTCCATGATTAATAGCTTCATTAACAAGCTTGTTTAAATAAATAGGATGTATAACTTCAATTTTGCCTTGTTTCAGTACATCAACAATGTCAGATGGTTTTGGTTTCTTGATTGCTATGCCTTTGTAGAATGGCTTCTCCTTTGCTTCTTTAGGGACCTTAGTTGATTTGGCTTCCCGAGCTCTCCAAAATTCTTCTCTTCAGTTGCAAGTTGTGAAATGAAGTGAAAAAGTCACATTTTATCCTCCACAAACCATCGAATCTAACTTTTTATTGTAATAAATGCACTTAACCCTAATATTTATGGATACTCTATGTTTTAAAGAATATCCTTCCGAAATCTCAAATCTGTCAAAAATCTTTCAGAGAACCTTCAAGATCATCTACATAACCAATTATAAGCATCTACAACCTGTCACATCTAGGTACAAATCTCAAACAAGGGTTTTGTAAGATTTGCATAAAAAGAATTTTTTATATCTTCATAATTTATTTTTTATGAGGCCTTCAAAGAATTTATAGCTCCTAGTTTTTTAGAAGAAGAATGCCATATTCGCATAAGACTCTTCATAAATTTGCATATTTATTTTAGAGATCTTTCCAGTGCACCCAACAAATTTTCACCTAACGAGCCAAGAGTTATGGACCCACGAAGTTGGAGTACAAAAATAAATGTTATTCTAGATTTTATTTAATTTTGTAGTCAATATTAAGATGGGATTGTGACCAAGTGTGATGCCCCTCTCCTACCATGCTATTTGTATTTATGAAGGACTTGATATTGATCTTTGACATTTTTACTACGTTGACAGATAGATGGTCTTTTCATGCACTTATGATTAGATCTATTAACTTGATTAGATGTGTGATAGTGATGACTTGATTTTGTGTTATGTGATGATGCATGTTTGCATTTTGTTCAAAATTTTATGTTGTTAAGGAATGTTCTATGTCCTAAGGGAAATGAATGGTAGGACTGTTGTGATTAAGTGATATGATTGAGTTATTTGGTATTGTTATATTCTTAAAGTTAAGTAATGGCGTTGAGATGTCCTAGGGAGAAGCTAATCTTTGAAATGTTGGTTATTTCCACTTGTATAATTATGCTTCTATGATTATGTTGGAATTGAATATGTACAGGATTAGATGATTCATGTGTTTTTTGGAGATCATGTTAGATAGTGCTCATGTTTAACTGGAATAAATATGTTACATTAGCAAAAAAAATAAAATTGTATTTGCACTTCAAATGGTCATATTTATCTAGGATACTTTTACAGACATTACATCTAGTATCAGAGCCTAAGTTATAACACTTGGTACTCCTACTTTATATGAGCCTATTATTTTATTTTGTGTCTTGTACTCGCATGAGTGTTTGTATTCCCCTTTGACTATCCCTAACCATTCTAGGGGGTTCATGTTTATAGAAACTATGTAGACCTTGAGGTAGATAAGATATGCTTTCTTGTTGTGTGTCCTTTCTAATACTTTATTACCTAATATTATGTTTCTCTTTCTCTTACCTATGTTCCTTGTCATAATTAAAGTTAATTGTAAGTCCTTATTAATTGATTTATAAATTTTGTACTCAATGGTTTCTAGAGATATGGCTAAATTATAGATAATAGTGTTGCAATAATTATGAGGTGTCCTTCCTTAATTATGTTAGTATGTATCTATGATATAGTGTATGAGGGTCCTTAGTAACTCTCTTTCATCAAAGATCAATTCACTTTCTATTTTGAATAGTGGAATATGAATTTGAGCTAGGGGTATTATGAATCTATTTAGTATAGATTAGATACTTAATAACTAAAAGCTTGTTTTATGTGATCATTGGAATATAAAATGTTATTTCTCTCCTTCTCTTCCTTGCCTTGAAATGTAGGTAATCTAGAAGATTTTGAATAAGTAATTATATTCAATCATTAAGCGCATATTTTGTGATTTTGAAGGTTAGTTAGGGTAAGTTTTGCAAAAAAGGCTTAATTTACTTCATGTGTAGTTGCATATGTAAACCTTTCTAAATTGTTTTAGGGAATTTCATAGTAAATAATTTGAATGTCCTATGATATACAATTTATTTGATGCATGGAAGGTAATAATTTTATGTGTGGAATTAAGCTATTAATTCATGATATTGTGTAAACTCTAGGTTCCTAATTGGTGGTAAATTGTTTTTTTTATTGAAGATAAAGTAAGGATGCTAAATGATTCGATCTTATGGGATCAATGATCTAACTCTTTCCTTGATTGGTACATGTGGGAAAAAAATATTGTTGATGACTTTGTTATCTAGATTTGTTGAGAAAAGTGATAAATTATGAATAATGAAAGATGATTGGAAAAAGAAAATGAACCTTGAAATATAGGGGATCTTATTGATTGAAATTAAATTCTTATGTGTATGTGGAAATTAATGAATGTTACGAGTTGTGTTCATGTTAGCATCATTTATGTTATCCCCAATAAACTAGTACTAGTGCTTATGTTATGTGTTGTGAGAAACCATTGCTTTCTTTGTGTGCCCATGGGACGATGAGGTAATCAAACATGGAGGATGTGTTTGTTATTGGTATGGAAATATTATACTACCAATGTGTTGTTTGCATGTTTGTCACCCTACTGAGTGCCAACCCACATGTTGTTGGTAAGTTAGTATGTGAAGGGGTAGCAACAGACACAAATTCGTCGAATAGAATGACCAACATACACATTATGATGGTGCGAAGTGACCTTAGCTTCACTAATTCGAGGAAGAATATATATGTACATAACACCAATTCCTCAAATTAAATGGACCAATGTATAAATTATGATAGCACGAAGTGACCTTAGCTTCACTAATTTGAGGAAGAATATAAATGTATATAATACCAATTCCTTAAATAGGGTGGACCAACGTATGAATAGTGGTGGCATGAAGTGACCTTAGCTTCTCTAATTCGAGGAAGAATATATATGGAAAGTGTGCTCAATGCTTCCCCTTTTATGGACCAATTTGGATGGTTCATATGTGCCGGCCTAATCCCCATAGTTCCTAAGTATAGTGGTCTTAATTGTGATGTTGAGGTAATAAATTTGCCTCGCCCATGTTCAGAATGCTCATTTAGGCTCTAGAAGGGTTTTAGATGATGCCTGTTCATCTAGAAAATTTGGAGCTAGCAATTTCTTGTCTATCTGTGTGACATATGGAGCTGGCATTGCTTGTTCATCTGGGAGGCATTTGGAGCTGACATTGCTTGTCTGTCCATTGGATGTTGGGAGTTGGCATTTCTTGTCCATCCATGAAATTTTCAGAGCTGGCATAGTCGACTGCCTTGTCCTCATGAGAGGTTGTCGATACCACATGTGTACCCTAGGTGGGACCATGTGCTTCATGTATATATTTAATTTTAGATCCATCATGTGGAGGGAAATTTATTATCCATGCTGAGATGGATTTCATATTTGCACATGTTCCAACATGATGCAATGGGTACGATGCCACACCCCATCGATTTTATGACACAACGTTAGGTGATGATGTCATGTTGTTGATTGTAGCAAGTCAAGCTCGAGAGAACAATGCCATGTACATGGTTACATGAAGGCGCATATGTATCTTATGTATTCCTACATGATATAGAGCAACAGGGAGATTCTTGCATTGTAGAGGGGCGCCCATGGTTTCTTGATTGTTGTTGCATCGGTAGGCATATGGGTGGGCCCTGGCCATGTATACATCTGGCTTACCATGAGTATCTTGTGGGCTATGTCACGATGAGAGTTGTGACCTACATGTGCCTTCTTTGTGAGGTACACTACCATGTAGGATACATCCATTGCATGTCTTCTCTACTTAGAGTATCGCCATGTCGTGTTGAGACATGATGCAGGATGTGGAGGACATTGCCATGCAGCCTATTGGTTTTGTTTGGGGTAGGGCCATGTTGCATGATGAGGTGATGCATGGTGATGCTAAGGTGCACATAACCATGCAATGTGGGGTAGTGTTCCTTTTCCACACTATATGAGGGACTATTCTGATAGCTGGACGTTGTTCCCTCCTTCCTCATGAGGTGGATACTCATAGTCACACAGTGTTGTGATGTGTAATTTTCATGACTCTTCTTATCTTTCTTGTGAGGACCAGCAAACTTTTTTTTATCTTTAACTATGAAGGTTTACCCAAAATTATGTGTGATCTTTTTCATATTTGATTTAGTGTTGCAAATTCTATGGATATTTCTTGTCTTAATGTCGAAATCGATGCTTTGTCTTTCTTTATTCATTCATATCACGGTGGCTAAACTAGTTTGTTTTTATTATTTTCAAATGTTGGTTTGGTGTAGTAATGTGTTTCTTCTCCAAGTTTGTATGAGGCAATCTTGGTTCATAGTATACGAGGAAGAAGACGCAGGGAACCATTGAGGATGGGGGTATGCGAAGCTATTATGTAGCTAGGATCTACTACCTTCCGATGTGTGGTACCTATCTCTTGGAGGCTAAGCACCTTACACAAACAAGAGGTAGGGAACGATGGTCTTGTATGGAGGACCTCACAGTATGTGTACATTGTTTGAACACCATCAAGTCGATATGAGTGGGGTGAGGATCGTGGATGGTAGAGTATGGAGGATGGATACAAATATGGTAGAGTATTATATGACCAAGGTGATGAGCCTAAATAATGGCTCTATTTTGATAGATTTTTGCTATAATTCTCCTTCCTAGGTCTTGTGATTAGATGACATTTGGATCATGATACACTCTTAGTTGATACCTTTTAAGTGTTTTTGAAATTGATTTTACTTATACTTAAGGTTGTCATATAATAGTTTTTAAATGATTTATCTATGCAAATATCTAAAATCAATATTAAGTATGGTTTATATTATATCATGTTAGTATTAGTATATACACATGTTTGTTGTGCATATTAATATCGTGATGCAGGGTTGGCAAAGGAGAGATAAAGACTAAGAGGCGGTTTAAAGAAGCACCAAGTATATAGTCGTAATGCAGACCCAGTCAGAAAAATGTAGTAATGATCAAAGCCACTTGACTAGTTCTTCATCAGAATGATTTATGAAGCATTTATAACTGTTCTTAGTGGAGCTTAGATCGAGGAAGCAAGTAATGCTATATTTTCTCAGCTGCAGGACATATGTTGTTCTATTTTCCTACACTGAATTCTTCTTCTTCTTCTTCTTTTGTTAATAAATCTTGTTCGCATATTCTATAGGAATTTGGTCGATTAGTTAGGATTCTGCTTTAAGTTTTCTTATAAATAAAGGGATCTCTCTCCTCTTGAGGATAGCAGAGAATGACCATAATATTTGTAATACACAGTCTTCTATTATTTTATGTATTTTTCACAATTAAGATGGAATAAATAGATCAATGTGATTTCTATTATTTTATGTATTTTTCACAATTAAGATGGAATAAATAGATCAATGTGATTTTACACACTTAACAATTGTAATTTGAAAGTTTTGGAGATACTCACTCAAGGGGGACCACTTAGAGAGTAATCCTTCGTGTGTTTAAGTTAGTTTTCATTCTTCAGTAATAGTTGTTTCAGCAATTGTATGTTCCCGTAGCCACTAGAAATAGTTCTTGTGTCTATTTCTACAGCCACTGTGGTAGAGTTGTTCTTGTTGTTTGCCAAAACATTATCATTTAACAGTAGTTATTTAAGTAATTTCTAGTTATGAATTTGGATTAAGTATTAGTTCATTGATACTTTGCGTGTTTACTTTAAAGAATTTCCTTTCCTATAGTAATATAGAATGGTTGTGACATGAACTTGGGGCACATACAGTGTAGACCCATTTTAAGTTTACGTCCCTGGTTGATAAGTAAACAAACCTTTGCTACAAGAAAGCTATCTATTCAAGGATATTCAATCTTTGAATTGTGTTTTATTACCTAGTTGTCATTCTAGTTGTAAGGACCAACATTTTTGGCATCTTTGTTGGGGATGGTGCCAAGCTAAGAACCTGTTGTAGTCATTAGTTTCTAATTTTTCTTAATTAGCTCCTTGAATTAATCTACATGCATTGGAGGAAGAGAGATGTTTTAGGAAGATTTCTTCCCTTGCATCCCACTCAAGATATAAGATCAGATCAAGCACCTAAAGTAAACCCTTTTGCAGAAGCCTTTGTGCGAAATATAGGTGTTTTTAATTTGTCGAAAGGAGACCTAGAATTCCTGAATGAACCCCCTGAACAAAATGTTTTACCTTTAGTCCTTTATCAGGGACCAATGGAAACAAATCCCCCACCTCCGCCTGTAAATCCAACATTTGAGTTTCCCATTCCTGACCATCATGATAATGCAAATTTGAAGAATATACCAACTTCTTCTCTTCCAAAATTTCATGGTTTGGTAACAGAAGATCCAGATACCTTTTTGTTTGAATTTGACATCCTTTGCATAAGTTATGATTATACCACTAATGCCAAAAAACTTAATTTATTCCATGCTACTTTGAAAGAAGCTGCCCTAAGATGGTTTATAAGTCTAGGAAGAGATGTAATCACTACCTAGGAGGAGATGAAGACAAACTTATTGGACAAGTATAAAGACTATTGCAAGGGAATGGACCGACATAGTGATGATATCTTTAGGATGACACAAAAAGAAGATGAAAGCCTGGAGGACTATTTGGAGAGGTTTTTGTTTAGTGTCAGGAAATCCAAGCATAGCACTCTGAGTGAAGACTCTATGAAGTTGATTTTTCTAAGGGGAATCAATGAGGATTGTGTTGACTCCTTAGATATCAAGGGAGGAGGAGATATTACTCAAGTTCAATGGGATGAGATTAGACAAATCTGTCAAAAGTACTCTAGAGATGCAACCAAGAGGGGAAGACACTATAGGCCTGGTTGTTCAATTGCAAAGTCATCTACAACAGTTTCAAGAATGGAAATAACCCATTTGTTAAAGGACTTTAAGGAGGACATAATTAATAAAATGGCTACTCAACTGGATACACTTCATACAAGAAATAAGCATGAGGAAGAAGAGGCTATTCTTGCTGAATTTTATCCTCACTGTCGACAAAAGAAGAAGGACTATAGAAGTAAACCACTAGCTAAAATTAATATCCAATAGAGTTCTCCAGATTTCAAGCCTATCTATGGAGATGATAAATAACTCTTTTATCTTGCACAATGAAGGCCTTGGCCTCTAAGACAAGGTATGCCACAAGATCCGTTGTCATTTTCTAATCCTTATATGAACTTCAATGCACAAAATAATCAGTGGCAACCTCCATACTCCTAAAATTTTGGAAATTATACTCCTCAGCCTTGGAATAACTCTCAAAAACCTTGGTCTAATTATCAGAGTCCTTCATCTCAATGGAAGTAGCCATAAGGGAATTGGTCACCTCCTAAAGGTAATTGGAAAGAGTCACCACAATGGAGGGGAGGAAAACAATGGGAAAACCAATAATCAGGTTTCTTGCAGCTACAACAACAATCCCAACAGTCAACTTTAATGCCACCAGCTCCTAATGCCACTCCATCCAAGTCAACCCAACTGCCAACTCAGCCTGTGCCAAATCTAAATAATAAACCCCAACAACAACAACAAGTTTTTTCAACTGATCCTAATAACTATCCTACATACTCTCTCAATATAAGTGATATCAATTTACGGTTAGGGACAACACTACCTACTCCATCTCCTCTAGTCATAATAGAATTACCATCTGAGGAGATTCCTCAAGACACTACACTTGATCAACTTGGAAACCCTGAGTAGGTTCATTAGTCTAAAACTTCAGACACACATGTAAGAACTCCCCCGTTTCCTCAAAGATTGCAACTAAAAGTATCTAGGCAACAAGATGATATAGCTTTTGATCTTATTGATCAGTTGAAACATATATGTATAAGCATTCCACTATTTCAAGCTATTAAGGAAATTCCCATATATGGAAAAGCTATAAAGGAAGCATGTTTGAAGAAACTTGGGAGAAAGAAAAAGGACCCAAAAATAGTGCATGTAGTAGGACAATTGGCTGATATTATGTTAGGAAAAATTGTTGTCCCTAAATATGTTGACCCAGGTAACCCTATTGTGAAGATAGTTATTAATGGAACTCAAATTAAAAATGCCTTGATGGACTTGGGAGCAGCCATAAATGTGATGATTAAGGATGTCATGCAGCAACTTAGCATTACTAGTCTTAGATCAACTCCAACGGTCCTACAGCTTGCGGATAGCTCTACTGTTTGGCCTGAAGGGATGGTTGAAGATATTGTTGTCACATTAGATTCTTGGGAATACCCGACTGATTTTATAATACTCTCTCCTAAGGAAACATTGGGGGGATATCCAATCATTTTGGGAAGACCTTGGCTTGCTACAACTAATGCATACATAGGTTGCAGATTAGGGGATATGACAATTTCAGATGGTATTACTACTAAAACACTTGCACTTTATTCTCCATCACAACCACAACTTGATCAAGAGCAAGTAGTCTTGGTTGAAGTTTTTGTACACTTGGGGAAATATACAAAATTGTGGTTTCAACCATAGTCTGTGACTAAAACTCTCCTAATTAAGGGAAGGCTCCCCCTATCTAACTACAACTTTAAAAATAAAATAGGGTGGGACAACAATCTTTCTTCTTCTTTAAAGAAAGACAATATCATTTTCTCTTCACAGAAAAGTGATAGTGATTTGATATAAAATAATAGTAACAACTTTCGAAATGAAATGAGAGAAAGGAAATGAAGTTTCCTGAAAGCTCAAAGACTTCCGTCACTTCCTTTGGGACAAGACAACAATATCAAGCTCAAAGACTTGATTATGTGAAATCTTATCTACCCTTTTCTATACTAATTTGATTAAGAATAAATTATAACAGCACAAAGACTAGAATATCTTTTTTTTTTCTATATAAAATGGTGGGAAGTAGTATAAGCTAAAAGACTCACAGCTATTTCTCACAAAATTTGCTCCTAAATTCTCTTAAGAATAAGTGCAAGCACAAAGACTTACAACTCCTCTCAAAAGAATATTTATTTTAATTTATATTAACCTCAAATACTTGCAGCACAAAGACTCCAAATCAAATTTGATTAAGTTCTTTGAAGAAACACTTGCAAGAAAGATAATAGAACACAAACTCAAGAATGTAGCACAAAAACTCAAAGCTTGAGAAATTTCCTTATATTTCTTTCAATTCTTGAATTGACACATGAAAGCTCAAAGACTTCTTTGCTGTAAATTTGGCAGAGTTTTTGTTTGCTTTCAAAAAGATAAGATCACAATAGACCCCCTCAAGTATTTATAGGAGAGGAGTCATGAGAAAAAGGTGGGAGGATCCTAACTAACTTGATAAATTCTCTCAACCACCAAGACTTATTCAATAACTAATAATGACTTATTCCAACTACAATCCTAACTGAAAATAACCTATAGTTGTCTTACATGTAATTAAAAAAGGCAAGGAATGACTTAACTTGCAATTTACAAAAAGGTTTTTACATGTAACTTGTCAAAAGAAAAAATACAACTAAGAGATTACAATTCTGGAAAAATGCAACTAAGTGTTGAAAAACACTTTAAGCTGCAGTATGTGAAGACATGAATCCTTCAAACTTTTGGATGATCGCTTGTAGCTCATCAGGATTTGGTTCATGAGTGTTCTTGGCAACAACCATGGTCTTCACGATGGTATCATGACATCAAAGAAGCATAGAGTTGTTCTTCTCCAAGATGGACTAGATTTTATGCAAAAAGATTTGGTGTTTCATCAAAATCTGAATTGAAGCTACTGAGAATTGTTCGCTCCTCCATTCATTATGAATCCTCATCTGTAAATCTGAAAGAACTTCTTCTTCTGGTATCAGTTCTCTATTCTGACTCATTATGTTGCAAGAGACCTTTTCACAATGGGAAACAATACCTTGGAATACTTCACTCCACATTCTCATTGCATCATCAATCTCCTCAAAGAGGGATTTGAGAACAAGGGCCTTATTCTTGAGAAGTTCCTCAAATTACATGTGCATGACCCTAGAAGAAATAATGGCATGTTCTTGAAGAACACTCAACTGATGTTGGGGCATGGTGCGATAGATTGTCAAACTACCTTCAACACTCTCCAAATTATTTTTAAGAGTGTCAAAGGTATGATACAATTTCTCTTCAATGGTCTCCAACTTAGACATCATCTGAAAAATGTCTTTCTGCACTTGTGCACATAGATCTTGAAGTTGATCAACCCAAGAATAAAATACTTGTACTTTCTGAGCATCCCTTTCAACTCCATGAATTTATTCTCATGCCTCAATAGAACTTGAAGGATTACTCACTTCACTAGTATGCTTTGTGATTTTATGAACAACTGTAACAAGTTGTCGGTTGTCCTCTTATAGCTTGTCTTTCTTGGCTAGAAGCTCATCATACCGCTATACTAGTGAAGCTACATAATACTGGGCATCATGTTTAACCACCTCATGCATTTTCTTACCCAATTCTACCCTTGTGACTTTGTAATCAATAGCTGACATCTCTTCAAGTGGCTTATATGCAAGAGGTTCAATAATTTCAGCCACCTTCATCTTGTTATTGTTAACAGTTACTCTGGAGATAGTCTTGGCCTTTTTAGAAGCCTTGGGCCTAGACTATTTCAGTTGTTGATAATCAAAGGAATCAGGTGAGATTTCTTGCTTCTTCCTCTTTGGAGTAAAAGAACCAAGTCATGGAGGTAGATCCATCAAATCTCCTTCAGTTGTAGCTACGAGCAAAGGAGAAGCATTTCCTATTTGAACAACTATGGTCATCCTGGGAGGAGTATCTATTAGGATGGAGACCATCATGGTTTTCTTGGTAACCATTGGGCATGAAGATTGCCTCATAAATTCTTCAAAACTAGAAGTGGAGGTATCAATCTCAAACAGTTGGATACATGTAGGAGAATCCTCGAATATTTCTGATAGACTCTCTTTTTGATGATCAATAGAGGGCTCAACTGCTGAAATGGTGATGACATTCTAAGGAGATTCCTCCACTACTACGTCAGGAGAAAATAGAGGAAATTCCATAGAGACTAAAGAGGGGATCTCGTGGGGTGATTCTGAGGCTAGAGATCTAGGAGCATCATCTAATTGTTGTCCTTCTGAATCATCAAGATCAATCACATGAATGTGAAGTCAAGACTTCTCTTTCCCATGAACTGTTGCCTCTATAGGAGGAAGTATTGTTGCCCGACTAACCCACAATTTGATCCTTGTGCCTAAAGATGATGCACCTTCCTTGTTATCGACCTGAATCTCAGACTTACATCCAAGAGGCCTCATAGAGTCATCTTATTTTCCAACCTTTATTTTAATGAGTCTAACACCATTATTTTTCAGCCAAGCGTTGGTGTTAGCCAAGATAGGCTGAAATCTCTCAAGAATGGATGTGCACTCCTTGTGTGACCATTGGATTAAAGGAAGTGGAGCTTCCTCAACCCTTTGTGAAATATACTCAGGATCAAGTACATTCCTATCATCAATCATCCCTTGTGGAATATCCACCAAGTTAAAATCAACAACCTACTCAACAGTAAGCCTGCAATAATCCATCTTCAAAATTTCCACTTATGTACAAAGATCTACCCAGATATCCTCAATACGATGCATGTACACGAAGGACTTTTTGATCTTTCCTTCATACCTCGGTAATCAAAATCAGCTATGGACTTAAACCTTTTGAGCTTAATTTCTTGCATTTCAGTCTCCATGGCCTTGGCTTTGATGGATGTGACAAGAGAATACCAGTCAATTTTCAATGTGTTTGTTGTATAAATCCCCATTCCAACCTTATGTCTGGTTTACTGATGAGCGTGCACAGCCATGATCTACCTTCCCAACTCCATAAGAATGATCTTATCAACTGGGTATCTAGGAAGCATGTACGGCTGCCCATTCTAGCATTCGACTCTCATTTAGGTAAAGTTCAGGAATTGAAGAAACAAGCACCCATACTCATTCACTCTTTCCCATGCCTCATTTGATAGCCTTATATTCTTTAGAGTTTTGTCAAACTGGCACATGAAGCAACCAAAGAATGCATCTTGAACTCTTCTGAAATGCAATCTGCTAGGTCTCAAGGGCAACTGATCATAGTATTCCCAAACTAGTATAAGGGAGTGGTCACCCTTGGTAGAAAGACTAGGAAATGCCTAAGTGATGCTACCAAGTACACCAAATATGAGTTCATGTAGAAAGTCATGGTGGAAGGGACTGCTGCAAGTTGCCCGCACAAGGTATCATTGATGACTTCTCCCCATGACATATGATGAGACTGCCTTATGAACATGACAAACTGGTACATCTAGGGTTCAAAAACATTAGAATGTTCAAGACCCATTATCCTACTAAGGAGAGTAATGATGTCCCCAATCTCCCATTTGAAGTCACAACAATACAACTTAGCCCACCTTGAGAAAGTGGCTCATGGCTCATGAATCCACCTGTTAATATGATGTTTGCAGTGCTTTTCCCTTTTCACATAGTACTCAGCTGCACTATCTTTGGAAATCTCCATATAAACAGGTGCTGGTGGTATTCTGAAGACTTTCTTAATTGTATATGCGTCAAGGCAGATTATTGCTTCACCATCATCATTTTTAATGGTTCTTGTCTCCTTGTCAAAGTGATGGGTGCAAGCGAGAACAAATTCAGGTTCTAGGGAAGCCATTGGAAAAGAAGATGCGTGATGGATATGGCTATCCAACAGCCGCTACATATTGCTATCATGTGGATCCTCTACCCTCTTGACAAATTCTAACATGTCCACATGCCCTATCTCTGTATCTTTTATGTGATCCAAAGGAGAAGAGACTTGAGAAGGTGAAACCTCATTCTGATACTTGTCATATTTATACTTCATTTTCTTCAGAATTGGAGATGATGACAAATCTAACATTGAAGGACAACCTAATATATTGCGATGAAGATTTAAAAGTGTTAAGGCAACATTAAAATTGGTTGCAACTAACATTTTTCCTCCTTCAAACAGGAAGAACTCCAGCCCTTGCACTTTCACGATTTTTTGAGAGAAAGAGGGGAAATAAATGGGAAATGCTACAAATCTTGACTTTGACCAATTTCAGATCTTGGGGAAATTTTTACAAGTATACAAGTTTGGAAGAGCGCACATGCAATCAGATTTTTAAAACCCAAATGCAAGTATACTTGTAAAATGGTAAATGGAGAAATGAGTGAAAAATGAGAATCAAGCTTGCGAGAAATGACGTGAATGGAAAGTACAGATATAGGCGTTATGGATGGATAAAAATGGGAATATTTTGGGAATGACATTTTCATGAAAATGGGAAAAAAATTGAACATGCAATCTGGTTCTAAAAGCCCAATTTTGGAAGGATAGGTATTTTTCATCTTTGCAACTTGGAATTCCAACAAAAGATGGTTAAAAAAAAATTATCCATAAGGGAAGAACAATGATTTTCATCCAGCTTGTAATTGGGATTTAAAATCTTGAATACAAGTAAAGAGGGAAAATGGGAAAGATCAATGCAATTCAAAAATTCCTTTTCAAAGGGGAAAATCTCTCTCACAAAACTGATTTTGGGGCAAGAACAACATATATACAAATCTACAACTAGAAAGGAAAATAAGAAAATAAGAAAACAAGAAAAGAAAACAAGAAAAGAAAAGAAATCATGCCTTATTTCAATCTGAAAATGCCTCTTCAAAAGATGAACAATCTTTCAAAGAAGGAAGAATAGCCCTTAAATAGAGATAAACCGTAATCCGAAAACCCTTGCCATGATTTTACTAAAACACCATAAGAAGAAAATCATGGCATCAAATGAAAGTTTTAAGAGAGAAAATGCCAAAGAGGAATCATGCCTAAGAGATCCAAAGAAAAACACCTAAGGGAGAGATGAAAACATGGCATCCAAACCCTCCAAAACACGGCCTTTGAAGGATCACATGGAAAAAACATGGCATCAAATGCATTTAAAATGGCACAAGAAGTGACCAAATCTCCCTCTAACCTCAATGCCTTGGTGAAGAAAGACAAAAGTATTTATGAGATGAAATATTTGTGGAGTTTAGATCCCCCAAAATGTGGGTTTTGGTAAACACGTTTTTGCTGATTTAGATCCAAAAAACTAGTAATTATAAACCCCAAATGGTGTGAAATGTGTTTATAAATGCATCAAAATAGGGAAGAATCCCAAACACCTCTTCTTCCTATAAAATCTCTATGAAATTTGCTTGAAATCTCCAACAAAAACGTTTCTCTTGGCTGGTTGGATTTTTTCTATGAAATAGCAAGTTTAAAATTGCATGTATTTGTGAAAATCAGGTTTCTTGAATGAAATAGCAAGTTTAAAATGTCACTTTTTTATCAACAAGGCAAAATCAGGTTTTGGAAAAGCAATTACAAGTTTAAAATTCTCCAAATTGCACTTTATGGAGAAAATCGAGGTTTTTGGGCAAAATAGCAAGTTTAAAATGTCACTTTATTTCATTCCTAGGCAAAATCGGGTTTTGGAGAGAGATGTGCAAGTTTTAAATTACTTGTAAAGGGAAAATAAAATCCCTACAACAAGTTTTAAAAACTTGCACATATGTAATAGGGGTTTAAAATCCCTATTACAAGCAAAAGACATTACAATAGGGGTTTTAGAAAAGGATTACAAGTTAACTTGTAACTTATTCAAAAAATCCCTATTATAACTTAAAAAGCCAAAAAGCAACAAGGTAGAAATATAAAGAAAATTACACGTTCTTATTTTTCAATAAAGTGCACTTGTAATTAGCCAAAAAATTTCCTACAAAGACCAAAATGAAGGAAATCATTAAAACAAATGAACAAAAGACCAAAAGCAAAAACAAATAAGAAAAACACATTATTTACAAGAAGTTACCTCAAACTTTCATTCAAACTAATGCTTCAAATGCTGACCATTATAAGGCAGCGAAAATGGTGTACCATCATGATAAGCCAAGATAAAACTATCTTCTCCAGCAATATGGTGAATAGTGAAGGGTCCTTGCCAAAGAGAATCAAATTTTCCATGTAAACCTTTTGGTTCCCTTCGCTTATCCCAAAGCAACACACGATCACCAACTTGGAATCCTCTTTGCTTTGCTTTTTTGTCGAAAAGAACTTTGACTTGTTGTTGATGCTGAGTGATCCGGTCCACCACTTGTGTTCTTTGTTCTTCCATCTGAGAAAGATACATGATCCTCTTGTCTAAAGCATTCTCAAAAGTTTGATCTTTAATTGCTTTAGCCAACTTAAGGGCAGGAAGTTCCAAAGTAACGGGTATCTCTGCATTGATCCCATAAATAAGTTGAAATGGTGACATACCAATAGCTCGTTTGGATGTAATTTTGTCTGCCCATAAGGCATCAAAAAGAGCCTTATGCCAATACCTTTGATTTTATTCCACAAGCTTGTGAATAATGGTAATCAAATTTTTGTTACTTGATTCTACCTGACCATTACCTTGGGGGTAATAATCAGATGACTGAGTTAACAAAATACTATATTCAAAGAAAAATTGTGAAATTTTAGAGGAAGAAAAGGTGGCTACATTATCAGACAAGATCTTGTATGGAACACCAAATCTGGAAATAATATTCTCCTTGAGGAATCTGCACACTATCTCAGAAGTAGCGTTCTTTATCGATATTGCTTCCACCCACTTAGTGAAATAATCTGTAGTAGTAAGAATATACAAATAACCTGCACTTGAAGAAGGATTGATCACACCAATGAAAACAATTCCCCATTGTCAGAAAGGTTCTTCAACAATCACTGATTTCAATGGTAATGCTGCAAGTTTTTGTTTGTCAACAAACTGCTAACAATGTATACATTTAAGCACCCATCTAAAAGCATCTTGAAAGAGCATTACCAATAATACTTACCTCTCAAAATTTTATGAGAAATCACTGGTGTATAAAAATGACCTCCACAAGCCTTGTCATGGAAAGATTCCAACAATTTGGTTTGTTGTGCTTTGTCAATATAACGGACAAAAGTACCATCAATTGCTCTTTTGTACAAACCAGTATCCCATAATACAAAGTTCACAGCTTTCAGCTTGATATTCCTCTTTTCCTTGAATGACAAATCTTATGGACATTCACCATAAGTCAAGAAAAATTCTATATTAGAGTACCATTCATCAGTAGTACTGACAAACAACACCTTAGGAAGATCTTCAGAATCATCCAATTCTTGCTCCTTTGGAATCCCTTCCACCATCAACTGACAAAGTCCTCTTCCTTGAACAAGCTTCATAGGCTTAATCTCCAAATCATACTCTTGGATTTTAGCAATCCAATTCCCTCTTTTTGTGCCAAAATCCTATTGTGTTAAGATAGAATTGACTGATGTATCAGGAACTAAGACAATGGTATGAGAATTCAGGATGTAAAAATAGAAATTCTTAATTGCTTTAACAACCACATAGGCATTCTTCTCAATAGAAGAATACTTGAGCTCATGAGATTTCAGAGGACAACTCATGAAAGTAATAGGAGATTCAATCTCTTCTAAATTCTTTTGCATCAAAATAGCTGATATAGTATGCTCGGAAGCATAACTATACATGATGAACTCCTTGGTGTAGTTGGGACATACCAACACGGGTGCATGAGCAATTGCATCTTTGATATCATTGAAGGCAGCTTTGCCTTCTGCATTCCAATGGAAAGAAGTCTTTCCTTTCATCATATCCACAATATGACAAGTCTTTTCTACAAAGTCGGGAATGAATATCCACAAAAAATTTACCTTACCAAACAAGGAATGAACAACGACCTTGTTGGACGGCAAAGGAAGAGTTTGAATAGATTTAACCCTTTCAGGATCAACTTTTATCCCTTTCTTGGAAACAATATGACCAAGGATTTTTCCCTCGGTCACCCCAAAAACTGACTTCTTGGGATTAAGGGAGATGTCATGCTTGCAACATCTTTCAAGTACATCTTTTAAGTGAAAAAGATGATTCTCACGATCTTTAGAAAAACCAGTAAGATCATCAAGATACACTACAATATATCTTCCCACAATACCACAGAAGGCCAAGTCCATAGCTCATTGGAAAGTAGCTCTTGCATTGTGTTGGTATTTTGGTATGGTTTTGTCATTGATGTCAACACCTACTAAAACACTAGCACTTTGGAGATCCAGCAACATTCACCGGCAAGCAAGTAACTATTGCACAGTTACTGGTATATGGTTCACCGGTAGGATATAATGATCACCGGCACTTGGAATAACATGGAAGACACTTGGTAATATTGAAGACATCATGTGGACATCTTATCTTAATGAATTAATCATTGGTATATTCATATTTGCATATTTGCTTTTACCAGCATATAGGTCCAGGGTTATCTAGGGTTTCACCGGTAGGTTTATCTTTTCCAGATCAACATGGCACACTATGGAGATAATTAATTATTGTTGTAAAGGCATTAAGCCGACATGTTCAACCAGTTATTGCATTAGATATTATATTGTTTATAAAATGTTTTTATTGTAATATCTTGTAGAGCCGACCTAATAAAATTGGTCTTAGGTTATGATATAAATGTAAGATCTTATTTGTAAGATCAAATGTGGAATGCAAAAAAGAATTGTGTGAAGGTATATGTGAGATTAAGAAGAGCTATACATGAAGACATCATTTGAAGGTGAAGCTAGGTTTTTATGAAATCATATCAACATTACATGGGTATTGAATCCAGCATATGAAGATGCTATTTTGTGCATTACATTCTTATTGGATTTAACCATCCAACTGTAGTTAGTGTGACTCCCATTTTGTGATTGAGCAGTGAGCTCTAGGTTGTCGGCCTTTCCACATGTGTAGACCCCATTTATGTACACTTACTATCTACAATAGTATCATCTGATATTGTGTAAGGTTTCCCACCGTGGTTTTCCCCTTACAGGGTTTCCACGTACAAATATTGGTGTCATGTGTTGTGGATGACTTTGTGTTTATGTTTCATGCATTAATCTTTACCAGAATAGAAATTAACTGTTAACACTGTCTACCGACATACTTAACTAGTTTACCGGTATTAAGCATTAAGTTGGTTAAGTTGTTTTTGGTTTGAATTTATTTGACAACTGATTCACCCCCCCCCCCCCCCCCCCCCCCTCTCAGTTGTCTCTGGGACCTAACAATTGGTATCAGAGCTTAGTCCTCTTTTGCAAAAGTTTAACAACTTGAGGAGATCCAATGTCTACTAATTATTTTAGGAAGGACAATCCTAAACTTGATGGAACCAACTATGGCATATGGAAGTTCAGAATGGAGACACATCTAAATTGCATTGGAAAAGACATCTGGGAAGTTACAAAGAATGGTTATACTGCTGCTATACCTGGTCAACCCAGTCCAGCTAACTTGACAAAAGATGAGGAAAATGATTGCAAAGCAAGAGAAGCACTTTTGAGCACATTATCAGATCAACAAATCATGGGACTATCAGATAGGTCTACTGCTAAAGCTATTTGGGATCATTTGGAAACATTGAATGAAGGAGATTCCACAGTCAAAATTGCAAAACTTGAAAGCTTCCGAGTCAGGTATGAACATCTGAAAATGGAAGAAGATGAAAGGATTTTTGCTTTTATGGAAAGAGTAAATGAAAATGTTTTGGGTATTAAATGTTGTGGAGGAACCTTAAGTGAGGATGAAATTGTTTCAAAAGTCTTAAGAGGATTGCCACCGGCATATTAAATGAAGGTTAATGCTATAAATGAGTTAAGAACAATGCTTAATACATCAGTAACTAGGGATACATTGATTGGGAAACTTTCATCTTTTGAAATTGAAGAATTTGGCCCTGTTGCTACTATTAAGATAGATTTAGCCTTTAAAGCATCAACATCATCTACTCCATAATTTGACAAATCTGATTGGAAATCCTTTTATGCAAGAGAACTTGAAGAAAGTAGGAAGGAGAATGAAGAACTTGAAGAACTTGAAGCACTGTTTGCAAGGAAAATGCCTAAAGGTCCAATTGGAAGTAAGTATGAGGGTAAAGCACCCTTTAAATGTTTTAACTGCAATAAGATTGGTCATATGGCTTCGAGATGCCCTAATAGACATGCTAGACTAAGAGAAGAAGCTAGAAGAACATACAAGCCTAACCCCGAATATCAGAGATACAGATTTAAGAAGAATAAAGACAAATCTTGTTACATTGTTGATGAAGGTGTGACTAATGATTCTGATGAAGATTCAATAGACAATGGATGGGTCTTTGTTTCTATAACAGAAGATCAACTGGCACCTACTGCTCAATCGATAAAACAAGCCTTGGCAGCTAAAGTTGAAGTAAAAGATGAATGGATCATTGATTCAAGATGCTCACATCATATGACAGGAGACAAAGGTAAATTCTTGAACTTTCAGGAATACAATGGAGGTTTAGTAAGATTTGGAGATGACAAAGTTTGTTCAATCAAAGGTAAGGGTACAATATCTCTTGATGGTAAGTGTTAAGGCACAAATTTGCACCCTACTAAACTATAAGTTTAGCAATCTAGCCTAACATGGGATTCACTTCTGCATGTGGGCAATGCATAACCTGAAATGAAACCTCCGGTTCCTAGGCTAGTTCCTATTGGATAATCACCTGATACTCTCTAGTATTGGACTAACTTTGCAGGGTAAAGGATAAGAAATTACAGAAATGGAACTTAAAACTGAACTAAACTTAACTAGAACCTGGTGATACACCAAAATGTGAGAGATAAGTGATAAAAACTGATCTCAGTCTACAATATTCTACTTTAATTGATAAACACTTCTTTCCTATTATAAGTTTGCATAAGTATTTCATAATAAGGTCTTGAGATGAACCAATGAGGAATAGTAATGTTTCACTCAAAAATTTTGAACTTTTAAACACATACTATGACCTGCAAACATACACACATTCCTATATTAAGGGACTGACTGAGACAAGTAAAAAAGGAGCAATATAACTCACAAATTTAGCTTCATCAATCATGCTTGTACACAAAAAATTGGAAGGAAAACAAGGTTTGATTCCATAGAAAATTGCTCCAAAAGATGTTGTCACATATATAATATCTCTAAATCTGAGTTACAGAATCCGTGCAAAAGAAATGCTAAGGACAAGAAAATTGTCTCTGAAAACACTGTTCTTGCATAAATCTGAACTAACTCGAAATCAAGTGTCTCCGGGCACTAAGTACAAAAACTCTCCAACTAATTGGGTCGGATGCAAGAAAAGGGCCTCAAAAAGAGGAGTCTAGAAGACACCAAAAAGGGCTACAAACATGGAAAAGTCTTCTTCAATCAATAACCAACCCAACAGACCACTAGAAACAGCCTTAAAAAGCTCAACCAAGTAATAAAAGCTCCCCAAAATGGTGGAAAAGTCCAACTTCGACCCTTTGCCTAAAAGTGCTCCAACCTCCCTAAATTCACTCCATTTGATTTCAAACAACCTCATGTTCCTATAAAAACATTCTTGTCTCCAAAATTATCTCAACTCCTTTTGAATATTTCCCAAGTGGTTATGCATGCTCCTATATGCTCTCCTTATGTCTCCAAACCAAAAAGAATTCTTCAATGAGAGCCTTATCTCTCCAAAATTAACTCATCCTTCAAAACTAAGTCAAAAGACTTAGTCTCCTTCTTGCACATGGATACACCTTTTACATTTTAAATAATAATATTTAATTACAATTTATAATTATATTGTAATTAAATACCTTTACAAAGAGATACCAGCTTTTGACAAAGAAAGAAAACAAAAATATATAAAAAGAATAAAATAAAACATATTTGATAATATCGATGAAAAATTTAAACATTTATATTATCAAATATGTTTTATTTATTCTTACTTTGTTTTCACAAAGCCCATCGGACTTGAAGGAAAATATAAAAATTACAAAGGGCTTTTTGTTACCCTAAAAGCTTTACACTCCTATCGCACATTTCCCATTTTGCAAAATGAAAACAATTAAGAAGCTTTTCGAGGGTTTGAGACCCTTTGGTGCCGCCATTGTTGTTCTAATTTTTCCATCGCGTTGTGAAGTCTTTGATGAAGAACATGTGTTTTTACTGGTGTTGCCGCCCAAGATAAATTTGATTGCAGTTTTTTGAACAACTCAGGTCGCTACTGTGCATTAGAAGTTAGACTTTTTCTTGAAGGCATGCTGGGGTTTTCTGAATCTTCTCTTTAAATGCAAATCCCATTTTCTACAGGTATGAAATGGCTCCTTCTTGCTTTATTCTCTGTTAATATGCCATTGTTGGAAGTATGAAGAGGGTTTTTACTATAATACATCTTCTCTTTTGTTTCTTCGACATCTCAAATCTGTGTAAAGCTTTTTTTTTTTTTAAAAAAAACCCATTTTGTGCATAGCCTACAATCATTGCATTTCATGAGAAGACATCTTTATGAGGAGTATTGTCAAACAATTCACGTGATCTGTCTATTTTTTCCACATTTTGCATACACATCTGCCAGGGAAGTAACGTGCTCTATCTGTTTTTTTTTTTCACATTTTGCATACATGTCAGCCAGGAAAGTTAACGTGCTGTGTCTATTTTTTCCACATTTTGCATACACATCTGCCAGGAAAGTTAACGTGTTGTGTCTATTTTTTTCACATTTTGCATACATATCAGCCAAGAAAGTTAACGTGTTGTGTCTATTTTTTCCACATTTTGCATACACATCTGCCAGGAAAGTTAACGTGCTGTGTCTATTTTTTCCACATTTTGCATACATATCAGCTAGGAAAGTTGCATGCTGTGTCTATTTTTTCCACATTTTGCATACACATCTACCAGGGAATTAACGTGCTGTGTCTTTGCTGATCTTAGAAGGAAATAGGCTATCCTCTCTTATCTCTGCACATTTTTGTGACTTTTCTTCATTCACTGTAGTTGTTCTATTATCTCATTTTTGTAATCTTGCTTGAACCTGATCATTGTTTCATGCTTTTTATATAACAGTGATAAAGAGCCTTATTTATTATCTCATTGATGTTTGAGCTATGATTGACCTTATGATAGTGGGGTGTCCTTGAACTATGAATGCCTTGCTCCTTAGTATACCACTAACATCTGACCTACAAAAAGCTTTGTAAGCTGTGGTTCACCCATCTTTGATATCCTTGATGTTTGGTAATCGTTATAAGCTTTCTCTTTCATTCATTACATCCTCTAAGAATAGTTATTGATATTGCAGCACTTGTATTGTCTAGGCATTTGACTGAACTTTCTTTTCCTTGACTGTCATTGCATTCTTTGATGAGATTGTGTTTTACCCTTGTTAAATTTTTGACTTTGGCACATGCCGGGAGTGCGCTGGCAAATGTGAAATGATCTAGTTGGAGACCTGTTAGTTGCATTTGGTAAAATAATGTGACTGGTTTGTGAAGATACCCATGTCTTCTGTATGCTATAATAACTGTATTCACTTTACGAGCTTCTCCCAAACTTTCGCACTTCACATACATGCTAATAAGCTTATTCTGAAAAATTGTGCATGTAGCAAATACAAATATTATGTGATTGATGAAAAAGTGGACTTTTTCCCCTTTTGAAAAAAAATGTTCTTGAGAATGCAAGTCTCTAATAATTGAAGATATGTAGAGGAGTCTCCAAGTGAACTAAAAATGCTCCCAGACTAACCAACATAGATTGAATAACAGTGCAGATTTTCCTTGCTCCAATTAGTCATAAAATGCCATTGCTACCTTATGTCTCCTGACTGTGCATTTTGATCTTATGTAGAAATGAAGTTCGAGCATGGGCTCGTGACACTCATTTCATTACCAATTGATTCTGATTTCATTGAAGTTTATTGTTTGAACATGCATTAAAATAACTCAGATACTCTGTTTCTATACCAACCTATTGCATTGAATTGTTTATCTTCATTATGTGGTATTGACCCTTTTAAATACTGTAAGGTTTCACATTGAAATAATATGTCCCTTAAAACAGTTTATCCATTAATGTTTTCTTTTTATGTATATCATGAATAGTAAAGTAAAAGGTTTCATATTTAAAACAAACATGTCCCTTTGATACTTCAGTTGGTTTCTTCATCATTCAATTTTGATATTCTGAGATTAGTTACTCTAAAAGGTATGTCGGGCTCATACCCGAAGGGAGCCTTGGTCAGGGGCACATGCCAATTAGAGTAACTAATTATCTGCACATGAAACAAACACATTAGCATAAACATTTCTTTCTCCTGAAGCAGTGATTTGTGTCTTTATCTTTCCCGCCCTTTCAAAACAGAAATAAGATAGGATATGATAAATGATATATTGTAGGATAATCTTTCATTGCTTAGATCTATTGGATCTAACACCTCTTCTCTTTTGTGCATGAAAGTAGGGGTTTTTCAGAATTTGAAGATCGAGAAAACAATCATAAGGGCAACGGGACAACCAATAACCAATCAAAGCAACCCAAGGCAATGACTGGTTATCCTTACACTCACTATTTGATTCTATCCTTTTCTGTTTTGGATATGTAGGAAAGATAGAAATGCTAAGCTCACGGCTTGTGTGAGGTTTTAAGAAATTCAGTGCATGTATAAATATGCTTCAAATGCATGAACTCAATTTGTAATCTATCATTGTTCAATACAAATGAAAATACCCCTTTTTTTTTAAAACACTGCAATGTACCTTTTTGTAAATGCAATCATTTGATAAAAATGCATCCTTTGGCTAAAATTACATGGGTAATGAAATTTTAGGTAACAGTAAGCATAACACTGACAATATCTACTATCTTGAAGGATTAAAGCATAATCTTTTTAGTGTTGGTCAATTAGTTGAGAAAGGATTTTAGTTACAATTTAAAAATGAAAAATGCAAAATCATGAATAGAACTGGTTTAGAAATTGCAACCGGTAATTAGACTAGAGGTAATATATTTCATTTGAATAACAATGAGAAGACATGCTTGATTGCACATATAGATGAAAGTTGGTTATGGTATAAGAGACTCTGTCATGTAAACTTTGATTGCATGGTAAAGATTAGTACTTCTAAGGTAGTTAGAGATCTACCTAAAATTGTCAAACCTCAGAATATAGTATGTAAGGAATGTCAATTTGGAAAACAAGTTAGAGCAAGTTTCAAAAGTATTCCAAAAAAATCCAATAATGCTATTGATTTGATTCACACTAATTTATGTGGTCTAGCTAGAACTAAAAGCTTACAAGGTGATAGATATTTTATTCTAATCATTGATGACTATTCTAGAATGTGTTGGGTTACTTTTCTCAGAGAAAAATCAGAAGCACTTGGAAAGTTCAAACTATTCAAAGCAATGGTTGAAAATGAAACCGCTAAGAAAATCAAATGCTTAAGATCAGATCAAGGAGGAGAATTCACATCTAAGGACTTTAATACATTCTGTGAAGTGAATGGAATAAGAAGACAACTATCAGCACACCACAGCAAAATGGAGTTGTTGAAAGGAAAAACAAAACTATCTTGGATGTAGAAAGAAGTATGTTATCAAAAGAAAATTTACCACATGTGTATTGGAGAGAAGCAGTTAGTACAATGGTCTATACATTCAACAAAGTTCACATCCAAAGTGAAACTGGTAAGACCCCACATGAACTATGGTTTGGTAATACTCCTACTCTTAAGTATTTTAGAATTTTTGGAAGTAAATGTTATATCAAAAGAGATGAGTATATTGGCAAATTTGATCCTAGAAGTGATGAAGGAATATTTCTTGGTTATTCATCTAAGAGCAAGGCATATAGATGTTTTAACAAGAGATTGTAGAAAATTGTTGAAAGTACAAATGTAAAGATTGATGAACAATTCAGAGGAACTTCAAGGTATATAGACTCTGAACGGGCAACAGAAATTGTGACAAATGAACCTACACTAAATTCACTGGTACAAAATGAACATCTAGTTACCCCAGTACCATCTAAGGATTCCACAATAATTGAAGAACAACAACAAACAAAGACACCCTGGTATGTAAGATTGAATCACTCTGAAGATCAGATAATTGGAAATAAATTTAAAGGAGTTATGACAAGAGGAAGATTGGCAAATGAAGAGATATGTCTTATTTCTCAAATTGAACCATCATCTGTTAATGAGGCATGTGAAAATAAATTTTGGAATAAAGTTATGGAAGAAGAATTAGAACAAATTGAGAAAAATAACACTTGGACATTAGTTCCCCGGCCTAAAGATAAAAATATAATTGGAACCAAATGGGTATTCAGAAACAAACTTAATGAAGAAGGCAAGGTTGTCAGAAATAAAGCAAGACTAGTGTGTAAGGGATATTCTCAGAAGGAAGGAGTTGATTACAATGAAACCTTTGCACCGATAGCTAGAATTGAGGCAGTCAGATTATTCTTGGCTTTTGTAGCACACAAGAACTACAAAGTTTATCAAATGTCTATTAAATGTGCATTCTTGAATGGAGATATTGAAGAGGAAGTATACATTGAACAACTGATGGATTTTCTTTACAGATGACAATGATATGGTATGCAGGTTAAGGAAAGCTCTGTATGGACTAAAACAAGCTCCAAGAGCTTGGTATGCAAGATTGGATAAGTATCTTTTAAAGATTGGTTTTACTAAAGGAAATGCAAATAGCAATTTATATTACAAAATAACTAATGATGACATCTTAATTATAGAAGTATTTGTTGATGATATAATCCTTGGAGGAGAAGATGGATTATGTAAGGAATTTTCTATTAAAATGCAACAAGAATTTGAAATGTCTATGACTGGAGAAATAAAATTCTTTTTAGGATTGCAGATTTCACAAACTGACAAAGGTATATTCTTAAGTCAATCCAAATACTTGAAAGAGTTACTAAAGAAGTTTGGGATGAAGAACTCTAAACCGGTAAGCACACTTATGACTACAAATGACAAATTATCTCAAAGAGATGAATCTACACCTGTTAATCCAACTAGATACAAATCTATGATAGGAGGTTTACTGTATTTGACACAAACCAGACCTCATATTATGAATGTAGTATGTATTGTTTCTAGATTTCAAAGTAATCCTAGAGAAAATCATGAATCAGTAGTAAAAAGGATTTTTCGGTACTTACAAGGCACTATAAATCTTGGATTATGGTATCCTAGAGATGAAAAATTTGAATTATGTGCATACACAAATGCAAATTGGGCAGGAGATGTGGATGATAGGAAAAACACCACCAGTGGAGCATTCTTTCTTGGAAATAGATTAGTTTCTTGGTTGAGTACGAAACAAAGTTGTACATCTTTATCAACAGCAGAATCAAAATATGTTGCAGCAGCAACTAACTGTACACAGGTACTATGGCTTAAGCAAATGTTGAAAGACATAAAGGTAAAATGCAAGGAACCTATTACTATCTATTGTGATAACACTACAACAATTGATATATCTAAGAATCCAGTATTACATTCTAAAACCACACATGTTTCTATCAAACTAAATTTTCTGAGGGAAAAAGTTGAAGAAAAGCAGATAAAACTGGTTTATGTGAATACTAAAGAACAGCTTGCAGATATCTTTACAAAACCTTTGCCCAAGGAGACTTTTGAGTATCTCAGAGATCAGCTTGGAGTCATACCACCACCGATAGAGACTTAGACAGTTGATGATTGTCATCAACTGACAAAATTAACAGAGAAATCTTTTACTCCAGTCTTTGATGAGGAAGCTACTTCTCAGGGGGAGTAGTTGGTATATTGAATTGATTGGTATTTTGTATATGAACTTGGTATTATTGTAACTCTGGCATTTGATGTCAAAGGGGGAGAGATATCTATGGAAAAACACATTATCTTTTGAGGAGAGATTGGTATTGAAAACTTTGGATAACACATGTTGCTCCCAGGGGGAGAGATTGTTGTTTAGGAGAGATTATTACTCTCTGATTTCTGGTTATAATCTTTTCTGGAGATTGTTGGTTTTTGGTATTTGGCATTTCTGTTTTGGCACTTTGATGGTTTTTCCATCTTGTGTTGCAATCAATGCCAAAGGGGGAGATTGTTGGTATTTTGGTATGGTTTTGTCATTGATGTCAACACCTTCTAAAACACTAGCACTTTGGAGATCCAACAACATTCACTGGCAAGCAAGTAACTATTGCACAGTTACTGGTATATGGTTCACCGACAGGATATAATGATCACCGACACTTGGAATAGCATGGAAGACACTTAATAATATCGAAGATATCATGTGGATATCTTATCTTAATGAATTAATCATTGGTATATTCATATTCGCATATTTGCTTTTACCGAAAAATAGGTCCAGGGTTATCTAGGGTTTCACTGGCAGATTTATCTTTTCCAAATCAGCATGGCATGCTATGGAGATAATTAATTATTGTTGTAAATGAATTAAGCTAACATGTTCAATTGGTTATTGCATTGGATATTATATTGTTTGTAAAATGTTTTTATTGTAATATCTTGTAGAGCCGACCTACTAAAATTGGTCTTCGGTTATCATATAAATGTAAGATCTTATTTGTAAGATCAAATGTGGAATGTGAAAAATAATTGTGTGAAGGTATATGTGAGATTAAGAAGAGCTATGCATGAAGACATCATTTGAAGGTGAAGCTAGGTTTTTATGAAAGCATATCAGCATTACACCGGTATTGAATCCAGCATATGAAGATGCTATTTTGTGCAGTACATTCTTATTGGATTTAACCATCCAACTGTAGTCAGTGTGACTCCCATTTTTTGATTAAGCAGTGAGCTCTAGGTTGTTGGCCTTTCTGCATGTGTATACCCCATTTATGTACACTTACTATCTATATTAGTATCATCTAATTGTGGGTAAGGTTTCCCACCGTGGTTTTTCCCCTTACATGGTTTCCACGTACAAATATTGGTGTCATTTGTTGTGGATGACTTTGTGTTTATGTTTCATGCATTAATCTTTACCGGTATAGCAATTAACTATTAACACTGTCTACTAGCATACTTAACTGGTTTACCAGTATTAAGCATTAAGTTGGTTAAGTTGTTTTTGGTTTGAATTTATTTGACAATTGATTCACCCCCCCCCCCTCAGTTGTCTCTAGGACCTAACACATTGATCAACCCAAAAGGCATTCCGCAATAGGCAAATGTACCCCATGGAGAAATAAATGCAATCTTATGCTGATCAAATTTACTAACCTCAATTTGATTATATCTCAAAAATCCATCTATCATAGATAGCATCTCAAAACCTGTCACTGTTTGCAAAACTTGATCCATGATTGGCAATGGATAATTATCCTTGAGTCACAATTGGTTAAGATTTTTGAAATCAACACAAATATGTATTTCTCCATTCTTTCTATGCACCAGCACTATATTTGCCAACCACGTTGAATGATGGATGGTAAAGATAATCCGAACATCAAGCATCTTTTGAATCTTAGAAAGAATGGTACTTGAAATTTTGGATTATACTGGCACTTCTTTTGTCTAAAAGGAACTGCACCAAGCTTTAGGGGAATGTCATGCTGCACTTCCTTATATTGAAAGGATTTTAGATCATCATATGAATATGCCAAGACATCACGATATTGACGCAAAAGCCAAACAAACTGATCTCTTTCATCTGAAGTGCAATTATTGCCAATATTGACAAATTTGAGATCTTCATCTGAGCTAATATTATATTTCTCATATCCCATAGGAGAATCAACACTTTCTTGTTTCTGCCTCTTGATATAACGATCATGTTGATCGAAAAGTTTTTCAAGAGAAACCAACCCCTTGAGAATTTTATTTCCTTTCAGCTGAAGAATATTTCATCTGAATTGGATGATGTTTCAAACATTGAATCTGATGATGAAGAAGTAGGAGAATTACTCCCTTCGAGGTATAGCTTGTTGAAACCATCTTCTGCTTGTAGGAAGTTATTAATCTACTTATCATCATTGAAGATTTGCCAATGATCCCAATTATCAGGCACACTGGGTCTACAGATTAATTCAAAAAATGTAGTTATCTTGACCAAATTCAAGATGGGCAATTAACAAAGTAGCTGAAAAAGCAAGGGAATCAACCCTTTCATTGTACTCATGAGGCACAACTGAGATGCTAAAAGAATCAAAATCTTCAATATTTTCCCATACCAAATTACCATAATGCCTGAGTCTATCATTTCTAGTCTAATATATACTCCTTACTTGACAAACTACTAATTCTGCATCACCCTAGGCGTGAAGATTTTTTATTCCTCTTTTCAATGCAACACTCATCCCTAACAAAAGTGACTCATATTTAGCCATATTGTTAGTATTAAGGAATTGCAGTTTGAAGGAATAAGGGAAGATCTCTCCCTTAGGAGATATGAGAACTACACCAACTCCGGATCCATTTTTAGCATAGCTACCATCAAACTCAAGAGCCCACACATTATTTGAACTATCATTTTCATTGGAATGGGTAGTGCTTCCTTCATCCAAGACAAATGCATTATGAAAGGAAAAATTTTCATCTTCTTCCATAGGAGAAGATGAAATCTCATCTCATGTAGGGGAAGAGTGAAACTCTTCTTGTTGAGAAGGTAGTGGAATACTTTCATCAACAACAAGAGATGAAGCTTCTTCAACCACAATATATGAACTTGAAGACCCATCTTCCAATGTTTGGTCTTGCTCAACATTAGCAAATTTTTCATTTGCTAAAAGTAGTGAAATGTTGGAGTTACTAGAAGGACAATCTTCAAAAAATTATAAGACTTCATCTATATGAACATAATAATTCCCAAAACCCGAGGATTCAAAAAGAATCTGAGCATGGGGATCATTAGACTTGACAACCGTGTATTTGGTTTCTCTTTCAAGAACTGATTTTTGCACAATACCTTTAACAGGTATTCTTGCTTCGGTCATATCCATGTTGAGTTCACCTCCAACATCCTTACAAAAATTACAGCCAAGTAACATTCCATATGACGCAGGAATGTCAGCTACCAAAACAATCATCTTTATTTTATTATCTCGAAAAGATGCAAATGCAAATTAAGCATCCTTGATTTGCCCAATAAGAGGCACTTGTTTGTTTTCCATTTAATAACAATGACCAAAAGTTTTGGTCAAGGTCAGCCCCAAAGCTTGAGCAACTTTAGTGGGCATGACATTATCAAAAGCACCAAAATCCAAGACTCAATTTCTCAATTGAAAACCATTGATCAACAGGGAAATATAAAAAGGTTCTATCTTTCCTTGGGTAGTAGATGGAATGGTCACCAAATGATTGGGAAAATTCTTGGGTTCTTGAGGGGTAGTATTTTTAAGTATAGGATGATTTTCCTTACTTTTAACAAAGTTAGCTAACCTATCAAATTGATCAAGATTAGCTTGTAAGTATTCAACTTTGGACATTTGAATCTTGGTCTTCCTAGCATGATCAATAATGTTAAAAGCTTGAAATGAACCAACTAGAGAGGGATAAACATTCTCCAATTGTGGTTTGGGGTTAGGCATACTGGGCTTGGGATCAGTAGAAGAAGCAAAAGGAGGATTTTTGTTACTTACTTGACTTTTTGCTGCATCCTTTGGAATGTAGGGAAGTGGTGTTCCCCTTTTATCAATAGTAATAGGTGATTGCAAATCACTTACAACTTTTGCGGCTTCATCTTGTTGAGCCAACCAAGTCTAGGATCTTGTCATCATGGCAAATGCTTGACTATGAGTCCTTTTAGCAGCAACAAAGTCATCATAGTGCATATAGCGTATAGTAGATTTGCTAGTTACATCTTATTATTCTTGTTGAGGAAGAGCAACGTCATTAGACTGATAATCAAAATAAGAAGACTCATTTTGATCTGTCTCATAATAACCAACTGCTACCTTTGAAGGAGGTGGTTCAAGCGCAAGCCTCTCGAGAGGAGGAGGTAACTTGGGTTGATTCTTAGTAGCATATCTGGTAGCATCATTAGGATACATTCATCTTGGGTTATCCTTATATGGTGTAGGGTAGGCATTCTAAGATACTTGCTTCTTTAAAGCAAGAAGTTAATTCATCAATTTCTACACCATTAGGTTGGTAGAACTAGAAGATGAACTCTCCATATGTGAAACTCCTTTGGACTGATTAGAATCCTTTTTTATTTTACCAGCTAGGATCAAATCATCTTCAATTTTAGTAGCCATTGATTGAGCAACAACTAAATCAGCAGGAGAGGCTCACCTTAAGAAGAAATTGACCTCAGGCAACTGAGTATTGATGAAAAGGCACTTGAGATTCTCAGGAGTAGGTTGAGAGTTGATAGGAATTCTATTTGCTAATTTGTTGAACTTAGCAATGAATTCATGCATACCTTCATGGGTATGCTTCTTCATTTGGGTCAATTGGGCCAACAAGGCATGTTCATCTTCTGTGGGCTTGAAATGTTCTTCAAACTTGTCTCTCAATAAGTCCCAAGAAATGATTGAACTAGCAGCAAGATTGAAAACCAATCAGCTGCAATACCTTGAAGATATTCTACGAACAAACAGACAACAACATCTTGATGTTATACTCCAAGAAAACCACATGCCATATAGAAAGATTTGACATGCTCATCGGGATGTTGCTTTCCATCTCCATAGAACTTGGGAAGATTTTTTTGGGAACCTTGTGGAAGTGGATGAAGAGGTCGGGTTAAGGCCAAAGGACCAAAAGTTTCTCCCCACGGACTGGGAGGAGGAGGTGGAGGTGGATTAGCCATACTAGATGATGAAGATATCGATGGTTTGAAAAAGAAAGGGGAATTTTCACTTGGTATAGACTTATTTTTCCTTGAAGGAGGGTAACTTGTGGTTTGCGAAAGGGAGGAAGTACTAGTAAGCAAATGGAACCTAGCTTGTTCAGCGGGAGATATTTCTTCAGGATGTTCACCTCTCCTTCAATGAACGTAAACATGCAAACCTTCTAGCTTAGAGAAATCAAGAAAAACAAAGTGATAAAATTCTAAAAAAATAGTGAGACACTAGTCTTCAAACGAAAGCATGAGGCTTCCGAATGTGTTTGTGTCCCCAGTAGAGTCACCAAAAAGTAGTATGGCCAGACATAGGAGAAGAAGCAAAGGAAATTAGTTTTTTTCAACAACTAATGATGTTAGCAAGGGAACCATTCATAACACTTCAAGAGGATGATACGGTACCCTCTAACATCATAAGAAATCATTATGGAGCATCTCAACAGTCATTGGGTATACCAACAAGTCCTCTACATACTCTTCTTCCATCTGCAGGCTCTTTAGATTTTCCAATAGCCACATACATATTTCACACATTGCTACCACAAGAGATTCAAACCTCTTGTCTATCTGAAATATCTAATGTTGAGTCAGTGACTCAAATAGAGGTTGTCGTAGGAAGAAACCTGAATATCAATAGTCAATTAGTAGCAAATCAAAGATTGTCACTAATAGAATTACTCAAATCCCAACAACAAGCCTTCACATGGGATTATCATGACAAGAAGGGATTAAATCCTACATTGTGTACCCATAGGATTTATATCAGAGAAGATTGTAAACCAGTTTAAACAACCTCAGAGAAGGATCAATCCTTCCCTAAGAGAAATAGTTAAAGAGGAACTACAAAAGTTGCTTAATGTAGGTTTCATTTATCCTATTTTAGACAGTCAATGGGTTTCTCCCCTGGTTATAGTTCCAAAGAAAGGAGGGAAATGGAGAGTTTGTGTGGACTATAGGGATCTCAACATGGCTACCAAAAAGGATCACTTCCCACTTCCATTCATAGATCAAGTGTTAGATTCTCTAGCAGGTAAGAAATACTTTTCATTTTTGGATGGGTTTAGTGGTTATAATTAGATTAGAATAGCTCCAAAAGATCAGGAGAAGACCACCTTTACCTGCCCTTGGGGCACATATGCCTATTCAGTTCTTCCTTTTGGTTTATGTAATGCTCCTGCAACCTTTCAAAGGGCTATTCTTAGTATATTTTTAGATGTATCCCATGATTGTATGGAAATTTACATGGATGATTTTACTGCTTATGGGACCTTTAAGGAGGCATTACAAAATCTAACGAAAGTGTTCCAATGGTGTGAAGATCACAACCTATCCCTAAATAGTGAAAAAAAATTTATGATGATGCAAGAAGGGATAGTGTTGGGGCATTGTATTTCTCAATCAGGTATTCAAGTAGATCCAGCTAAAATTGAAGTAATACTTGCTCTTCCTGCCCCTACGAAACAAAAGGATGTAAGAAGTTTTTTAGGCCATGCAGGGTACTATAGGAGATTTATCAAGGACGTTAGTAAAATAGCAGGACCATTGTATTCTCTATTAACAAAATATGTTGAGTTTGAATGGACAAATACATGTGAAGAGGCATTTTCTAAACTAAAAGGAGCCTTAACTCAGGCCCCTGTGCTTAAAGGTCTTGATTGGTCAATTCCTTTTCAAATTCATACAGATGCATCCAATTTTGCAATAGGAACAGTTTTGGGGCAGAAGCAAGGAGTTTTGGAAAATGCAATTTATTATATCAGTAAAAATTTGCAAGAACCAAAGTTGAATTATACTGTCATTGAAAAGGAAATGTTAACTCTCATATATGCCCTCAATAAGTTCAGGCACTATATAACTGGTTATCAAATATTTGTGCATATTGATCATGCAGCCATCAGGTACCTCATGAACAAAAGCTCCATTACAGGTAGATTGGCAAGATGGTTGTTATCGATGCAAGAATTTGACATTACTATTAAAGATAAACCAGGTAAAGAAAATGTACTGGTAGATTTTATGTCTAGAACTCAAACACCAGACAATCCTGAAGTCATTGATGATTCTTTTCCAAATGAGCATTTGTTTTCCATCAATTTGAACAATCCATGGTATGCTGATATAGCTAAATACTTAGTAGCTTCCAAGATACCTCCTCATTTCTCACCAAAAGAAAAAAGGATGCTGGTAGAAAAAAGTTTTAATTTCTCATTGATAGCAAATTGCTTATTTTATACAGGACCAGATCAAGTTATGAGGTGTTGTGTAAGGGAAGATGAGACATATGATATACTTGATGCCTATCATGATGAGCCTTGTGGAGGTCACTTTGCTGCCAAAAGAGAATCTCTCAAGATATTGACTACAGAATATTCTTGGCCAACCTTGCACAAGGATACAATCAAATACACTAGGAAATGTGACAAATGTCAAAGAATGGGAAGACCAGCTCGGTCTGATGAAATGCCTTTATATCCCTGGGTGATTGTTACACCATTTGACAAATGGGGCTTAGACTTTGTTGGGCCAATTGATCCATCCTCAAATAGTCGGTCATACATTCTTGTTTGTATCGACTATGTCACTAAATGGGTAGAGCTCAAAGCATTCAAGCATGCCAGGGATAATAAAGTAGCAGAATTTTTATATGAAGAAATTTTCACTAGGTATGGAGTTCCTAGAGAAATAGTAACAGATCAAGGGGCACAATTTACTTCCACTTTGATTATCGCCCTAGTTAATGAATATAATTTAAGGCATAGGAAATCCACTCCTTATCATCCTCGGGCTAATGGTAAAGAAAAGATCACTAATAGGGAGCTTGAATCAATATTGACCAAAACAGTGGCTTTTAACCACAAAGATTGGTCTAGCAGATTATCTGAAGCAGTCTGGGATTATAGAATCACCTGGAAAATAACAATAGGATTTACACCATTTGAAATGGTATATGGGACAAAAGCAATGATGCCTGTAGAATTTGAGTATAAGACTTTGAGAATGGATATTGCCTTAGATATGACTCTTTCTGCAAAACAAGAGGAAAGGCTCCTATAGCTTAATGCCTTAGATGAGGTAAGGAAGTCCACCGTGCAACACACCGAATTAGTTCAAAATCAACACATGAAGTGGCATGATCGCTATATCAAAGATAAATCATTCAAGCCAGGTGATTGGCCCCTTCTCTATGATTCAAGGTATAAAGATAATTTGGGAAAATTATAGACACGATACTTAGGACCTTGTGAGATAGTTGAAACATTCTCTAATGGTGCTGTCAGATTATCCACCTGTTCGTCATGAGTCGACGGTCCATGACGTCCTTCTTTAGGACCAAGATTGCGAGCCCATATTCCACAACAGTGGGTGGATGGATTATTTTTTGAGGTTGACGGAGTTTAATGAAGAAATTTCTAGGGAGTTTACCCGCACACTGTCAGATGGAGAAGCCCAAGTGAAAGGTTTGAGGGTTGTGGTTACAGAGGAGTAGATTGTAGAGGTAACTAGGTTACCAATGGACGAAGAAAAAGATCCAGAATCCAGGGATGCACGTAGTGCACGAGTAGAATTTACATGTCCAAGAGACCCACCCTTAGTAGTAGATAGACAAGGAGCTAGGCAAGAATCTCTTCCACCTAAATGGAAAGCAATGGTGTTATATGTTTAAAGTATTTAACCTATGAAGGAAGGTTCTCATGTCTGCATTCCCATCACTTCAATATTTTGAGTCATCTACGCCATGGAAGAAGGACGAATGTTCCAAGCCTACTGCACAACCTTCTTTCCATAAGCGCAACAAAAACCTAGAGAGGTAGGCCTCACTCTGTTTCCCATCATTACCTAATTAAGCTATTAGTTGAAAGATCTTTGAGAGATGTTTCTCCAATGTCCTAGGCTGAATTTGTTGAAATTGGGATGTTTTAGAAAATGTGGGTTTAGAGGAACCACTTCCATCTCAAGAACATGAACCCTCATCCTCCAGGATGTCAACATAACAAAATGTTCTTGCAGCAGAGGAACCCTTACAAGAAAAATCTACAGTAGGGGTTCCTTCTCAAAATCTAATAAAAACAATGGCTTCCATACAAAACAAAAAAGGCAAAGAAAAACAAGTTGACACATAAAAGAAGGAAGAGAGAGGTAAAAGTGAGAATTTTCCCTCTCTTGTGACCAAGAAAAGAAAAGTTGTAAAGACAGTTTCTCCTATAACCATTGAGGTGGTTGAAGAGTTGGCTACATGAAGTAGTCCTACAGCCACAAAAGGGAAATCTTAGAGAAGTATTGGTAGGCTCTGGAAAAAGTTTAAAAATAAAGACCAATCAATGGAGCCAAATGTCACCATCCTAATTGATTCTGTAGAATGAGAGCTACATAGTCCACCTCACAATGATGTTCCTCCTTCTCCACCGAATGAACCCCAAAGGGAACAAGACAAAGAGGAAGAACTCCATAATATTGAGGAAGAACAAGAACTGCGGCTGAATGAAGAGGGAGAACTCCATAACATTGAGAAACCACTAGAAGAAGTAGATTTTGAAAGACTGGAAAGCTTAGCATCTGTTGTAGAATAGGTCATTGAAGCAGGGGGCAAAGTTGAAAAGAAGAAACCTAGGGCAAATATTCATAGACCGCCTACTTCTCTTACCAGTCATGCGGTGGGACTTTCTCTTCACGAGGATTGGGAATTAGAAAAGGTAAAAATGCAAATGATAATTGACTAGCAGAAGAAAATTATTGAACAAAAAGATGAAGAAATTGCTCATCTTAAAGCTAAGGTAGAAATGGTAGCCACCATGGTACCACAACTAATTCAATACCAAGCTCCTCCTCATGTCTACTCTAAATATTTAAAAGAACAACGTATCAGTTTCCAGATGATGAGAATTGTCAGGGATTTGACTCCCTCACTGCAAACACCTGAGGAACTTTACAATGTTTATCAGACATCTCCTATGGCCATTAAGAACCAAATCTGTGAATTTTATTTACGTAACTATGTTGTTCCAGATGATGTTGATTGGAACCCTCTCCTCTACATTGGGGATATTCAATTGAGAGCTCTCATGTCATGGATGCATAATGAAATAGCAAGAGGAGAATAGTTTCAGGTTCACAAAAAGGAAGGGATTGACCTTTCCTTGTCATTGAGGGTTGAATCAAGACAGCCTAGGAGACTCTATTTTGACTAGAAAAAGATTGTATATGAGACAGATTATGCAAAGGATATCCTACCCTTAAGGGAAGAGGTGTATAAATAATATGAAAAAATGGATCCAAGGGAAGGACAAGCATCAACAAGACATTTAGTCCAAAGTTGTAATAGCCTGCCAGAGGAGTTAAGGCAATATGAGTCACACTTTGTGCAAAACTACCATGCAGCCCTAAACAGAGCACCCAAGTATATACACTTGAGAAGAACAAAGGGATGACATTCGTTGCCTCTTAGTTTTTAGCCTCGAATTCTCCTATGGCCACTGATGGGATGTAGGGATAATGACCCACCATATAGTGAAGCAACAGAACATGCCAGGTGGAAGAGATTGGAGAAAATGAAGGGATTCTACTAGAGTTTGTCTGCAGGAGGTTTTGGGTAGGTTACTCCAGGCAATTTCCGAATCAATGCCAGAATTCAAAATTTTCTTGCTGCTGGAGGATTAGCAAGAAGTTAGGTTAGGGGGAGATGATGAGCCTAAATAATGGCTCTATTTTGATAGATTTTTTCTATAATACTCCTTCCTAGGTCTTGTGATTAGATGACATTTGGATCATGATACTCTCTTAGTTGATACCTTTTAAGTGTTTTTGAAACTAATTTTACTTATACTTAAGGTTGTCATATAATGGTTCTTAAATGATTTTTCTATGCAAATATCTAAAGTCAATCTTAAGTATGGTTTATATTATATCATGTTAGCATTAGTATATACACATGTTTGTTGTGCACATTAATATCATGATGCAGGGACAGCAAAGGAGAGATAAAGACTAAGAGGCAGTTTAAAGAAGCACCAAGTATATAGCCACAATGCAGACCCAATCAGATAAATGCAGTTATGATCGAAGCCACTTGACCGGTTCTTCATCAGAATGATTTATGAAGCATTTATAAATGTTCTTAGTGGAGCTTAGATACAGGATGCAAGTAATGCTATATTTTCTCAATTGCAGGACAAATGATGTTCTATTTTCCTACGCTGAATTCTTCTTCTTCTTCTTTTGTTAATAAATCTTGTTCGCCTATTCCGTAGGAATGTGGTCGACCGGTTAGGATTCTGCTTTAAGTTTTATTATAAATAAAGGGATCTCTCTCCTCTCAGGGATAGTAGAGAATGACCATAATATTTATAATGCGCAATCTTCTGTTATTTTATGTATTTTTCACAGTCAAGAAGAAATAAAGAGATCAATGTGATTTTACACGCTTAACAATTGTAATCTAAAATTTCTAGAGATACTCACTCAAGGGGGGCCACTTGGTGAGTAATCCTTTGTGTGTTTCAATTAGTTTACATTCTTCAGTAATAGTTGTTTCAGCAATCGTCTGTTCCTGTAGCCACTGGAAACAGTTCCTATGTTTGTTCCTCCAACCACAATGGCAAAGTAGTTCCTATTGCTTGCCAAAACATTATCATTTAACAATAGTTATTTAAGTAATTTCTAGTTATAAATTTGGATTAAGTATTAGTTCATTGATATTTTGCGTGTTTACTTTAAAGATTTTCCTTTCCTGCAGTAATATAGAATGGTTGCGATATGAACTTGGTGCACATACAGTGCTGGCCCATTTTAAGTTTACGTCCCTGGTTGATAAGTAAATGAACCTTTACTATAGGAAAGCTATCTATTCAAGGATATTCAATCTCTAAATTGTGTTTTATTACCTAGTTGCCATTCCAGTTGTAAGGACCAACATGAGCATTGGGCATGCTCATGTAGCCTTGTGTTGTGCACTTCCTAGAGTTGTGGATGAGTATGAATGTTCTATTAGATATGTTAAATGCATACTTTCCTATGTTATTATTGTATTTTAATGGTATAAAGCAGTGACTATGCTTGTTAAATGTGTATTTTATGCAAGTGATGTTATAGCATTCGAGCTTTGAAATTATATCTTTTCATATAATACTTTCTAAAATGATGAATAATGCTTGAAAATGTTGATATTATTTAAAATCATGGAGTAGCTTAAGGTATTAATTTTTCACATGAGATTGTGAAAATGATTGTAACTTGAATTAGAACATTACATTCTCTAAGGAATTCTATGTTTAGTAGAGGTATAATGAATGAATTTTGATGTTTCTACTTGAGGGATGCTCACATCTTTGCATATCCTAGTTATCATATCTTGTATATCCTAAAGGACACATATTTGATGTTGATTAAAAAGTATCAAGATTAATGTATGCATGTTATATCCTAGTTTTGTGACTTCTAGGGGTAAGTCTAGTTTTAGGGGGGGAGGATGTGATGCCCCTCTCCTACCATGCTATTTATATTTTTCATGGACTTCATATTGATCTTTGAGATTTTTACTATGGTGACAGATATATGCTCTTTTCATTCACTTATGGTTATATCTATTAGCTTGATTGGATGTGTAACAATGATGACTTGATTTTGTGCTATGTGATGATGCATGTTCACATTTTGTTTAAAATTCTATGTTGTTAAAAAAATAAAAATAAAAAATGAATATGGTACTAACCTGTAACCTTTACATGCTTTTGGTTTGTCAACTATGGTGTTAGTGTGTAATGTGTGACGACTAAGTTGAATGTGTTTGCTTGGTTAAGGTGTTATAAGGGATTAAATTAATATACATAATTAAATGTAAAATATTTATGTTTAAATGTATTTAATTGGATTTATCAAATTAAGCCAATAGTTTAAATAATTAAATGAAACTGATTAATTATGTATTACTAAACTAATACTCTAAATAATTAAAGGTTAACATTTATAAAAAATTAATATGTATCGGTTTCATTTCGTTAAAATATGGTTATGATGGTTGGGGAGTTTTATCTATTGTTCTCATAAGCATTCTGTAAGGGGGAGGTTGTGGTTTTTTTTCACCTGTTCTTGAGAAGAGATTTTGGAAGTACAATTTGACTTGGAGAGGGGTGGATTGAAGATAGGAGATTGTTGAATAGTTGGGTTAGATTGGGAACTATTATAACGTGTCTTCAAGCTTGGATGTATTGAGTGTTATAGGTATGCGAGAATCTCCTATGAGCATGTTGTATGTTTTTGCATCTCTATCTTCATGTAGAATTATTGGGATAAAATTTTGTTTGTGAATATGTTTTGGATGTACCTTGATGTGTAGATACCTTTATGATTTATTGTTTTAATTTGCATATTGTTTTAGGATTTATATTAAAGTTTGGTCTGAGCCGATTTTAACGAGGGTTCAATTATTACTTCCTACCAGAGGTAGGTAGCTATTGCACATTCATTGAATTTTTATTTTAATTAGTTTAGCCAATGATTACAAAGAGTTGATTTTTTCAACTTAAAAAACTATAGTCTAAATTATTTTTTTTATTTAAAATGTTTATGAAAATACTATTATTGTTTGTTTTCATTGGTTTATATAAGCAAAAAAAAAAAATTTCTCAAAACAAATTCATAATTTTATGTATTTAGTTCATTAAATAAAATGCAATGGTATTAACTTTCTCACATTAAATATATTATAAATTTAATATATTCACTCCATATGAATGTCTTAGTGGACAAAATTTGACATAAGAAAATGTTAAGTCGTGCAAAAAAAAAGGTCGGTATGTATATTTATTTTGCATGAGTTAGTTGGTTAAATGAACGACTCCATATTTATTTATTTTAATTTAGATTTAATTATAAAGATAAAAAATTAAAATTAAAATTTAATATTAAATTAAGAAATTAAATGTAAAAAATAGAATTAGTTTTATAGTTATTTGAGAAAGTGAATTTGATATATTACCAAAAACTCAAAAAAATTAAAATTGAATTTCTTTTACCTATATTTTATGTCAAATCACATGTATTATATGGCCTTTTATTTTTGTTTTTTACCATTTTGCATTCACAATGTTCACATCATTAAAAACTAATTTCATGAAAATTCATAATTTAAATTGTATTTTAATATTTGATAAATTATAATAATAATCTATTTTCAATTGTATTTCTTTTCATTATTAATTTTTATATATTGAATACAATAATATAAATTTTAAAATATTTCTATAATATAATTTTTACATAAAATCATTTTTATATATAATTTTTAAAAAAAATTATTTTCTATTGTATTCTCATAAATGTTTTAAATATATTCATATAGAAGATAGCTAATGATATATATATTTTACAATATTTATATTAAATTTAATGCTTAGAGAGGGGGAGGGGGGGTGAACCAATGTTCTACTGGTAGATTAATTTTAACCTTATTAACACAACAACCGAATAACTGGCATGCATAGAAGTAAATAACAACAAGTAATAATGATGCAACCACACGAATAAACACTATAACACAAAGACTTATACATGGAAAACCTCAAAGAGGATAAGCCACGATGGGATTGGTGACCTACAATATCTATCCACTAGCCAAATGAATAAATATTTCATAACGGGCCTGCACAAGCAGGAAGACACACTGCCTAGAGTGCACTTCTCATCACAAAAGGAGTCTCACTTACTATAGACACCAAATATGGAGTTACAAAAAAAATTCTAAACTCAGAGAATGCATCAACTATGTTGGATGAGTTCCAGTTTGAGCATTGTATGTACCGCTTAACATTGTTCACTTCCTTATTGGTAACCTAATTTGCTTTCCAATCCTCCTGACCATTAACCAAGACTGACTATAGATCATTACATTCGCATTTTTTCGATCAAGATCACTCACATGATATCACATTACATACATTGTCTAACACACACAAAATGACCTAATAGGATTGACTTATATACCCTTTACAAACACGCATGCCTTATGTCGACTTACAATCATATTTACAAAGTGATTACATGTCAGCCTAACCAAAAATATAAACATTTATCTATGTGACCATTGTCGCCTCCACGTTATGTTTTCCGAATCAATCTCCTATGTTGGCCTCTATGTACTGGTTCCTAGTTTGCAGGTGTCCTTGAATGTTGGTTGCTAAGCCATGAATACTAGTGAGTACTAGATAAGTGATCAACCAAAATAGATGTGTGTTTCCATTAATGACAACACCATTAACCCAAATGAGTGTCAATTGCCAACAATATCCCCCTTTGGCATTGATGGCAACAATCATGTGAAAAATGGACCAATGAAGTGTTGTTCTAGTTCCTCCTCAAAACTGATCTCCAGAAATGATCTTGCTCCCCCTAATCTATACATTACTTCTTATCTTGAGCTATGCATACTTCTTATATCCCTTAATCATTTCTCATATCAACCTCTCCCCCTTTGACATCAATGACAAAGGGTGAGGAAAAGAATAATGAATGAAAAAATGTAATCAAAATTGTGATTACCGGATCTATATGTGCTTGAAGATATCTGGATAATCACCCTTCAAAAATGTCATGTAAGTATCCCAACCAGATTTCAAGGTCCTCAATATGGATACCAACCCATTCAAAATGTAAGCATGAATTTCTATGTTTGTTAGGCCTATTGGTATGGGCTTACCCAACTGTTCTATACACTCTCTCTTATGAAGTAACAATGTATTTAGTTGGGGACTAACCAATCCTCTTAGCTCTCTTGCCCATCAGATTAACCTATCCTTATCCTTCTCCAAGGCTGACATTTCAAATTCAAGAAGTAAAGTTTGACCATCAATAGAGCTGGTCAATGACTCAGTACCATCAAAACTGATTAAGAGTTGTTCAATTCTCTCCTTATCCACCTTTATCTTATTATCCAGGTCTAATGTTAAATTTGTTGTGTTAGTCTAAGACCAGTAGATATGGCTACATTGATGAAGAGCTTCATCAATCCTTATTAATTCCTCTATTAAATTAATCTTGTCAGATGCAATCATATTATTACAGGTGACCAGTCTAGCCACATTGTACCTTTCTATCAGTTGTCGATTTGATACTTGTTGCAGAGATTTAAACTCTTTAGAAAAGTGCTATGTCAAACCTTTTAGCTTACCAGATGGACTTCCAATCTGATCTATCTTATATTCTAGTGCAAGTTGTTGCAAAACTAGAATGACTTGCAAAACTAGAATGGCTTGCTCAATGCCTTGTTTATCTTCAGATCCTTCCTTCCTTAACTTCTAAGATGAAATAAACATTAATTCAAAACTACTTAGTTGCTCAATATTCTTCTTACCAAAACCAACTTGACCGGGATTGTCAAGTGCCAACAATGAATGACTACCCAAAATTTTGTTAGTATCACCAACCTGTTGAATTGTACCGGTGGCTTCGCCACTTGGTGTAGTAACCTTCTCTACCTTAATATCCTTTGTATGCACACTTGATGCCAGAGGTATAATATCCTCAACTTTTTTATTATCTGCCTCAATATTAATTATCTCTACATCCGAAATGATTTATTCCAATGTGACCTGTTCAACCTGTACAACTTCAATAGTCGGTAATCTTGCCTCAGTATCCTATATAGGTAAGTGCACCAAGATGGTGAACAAAAAGGGGGGTATAATTGGCCACTTTTTTTTTCTTTCTAAAAACAGGTAAACTTGAACTTCAAAGAGATATTCAAAGGTCACACACTTAAAACTAGGAGTTGAGAAAAGAATAAGAATTGTAGTACTCTGAATCTAGTTTCTAAACTACTAAAGTTTTCTAAAATTGGATAAGATTAAGAGGGTCAAACCTCTCTCGCACAAAAAATTGTTCCTAATTTTTTCTGAAAAATATAACATAGCTGTTTTCATGTGCTGCACAAAATATATAATTAGATTTAGTATTTTACAAAACCCTTTGGTAGGATGATAGGTAAGATTGAGATCTAGAAGTTGTGTAATTTTTTTGTAATTTTTCGTTGAGTATTTTTTTTTAAATTATTTTTTGAAGTGACCATATCCTGAAAATTTGGTACCTGTTCGTACGCTGAGCATAACTTGCATCAAAATAATCGAAAATGAAAAAAAAATTTAAAAAATTTTATAGAATCTAGTGTAGAACAATAATATGTAATTTATTTTCAATTTGGTCAAGTATATGAAAAGTTATTAAAAAAATGGTAGATGTATGTCTATGAGGACTGTCAAGGCACTGGTAAAGAAAATTAAAGTTTACTATGCTAATGTTGTCTAAAAATAGAAAAATTTATATGGTCAGAAAGATGAGAAGACGTGTGAGATTATGGTGGTAATTTTAGAGATATCCACTTGATCATTTGTAAACCTGATGATGATGACAGTCAAGAAATCACATTGGAAGATGAAAAAACATGTAAAGCGACATAAATGGAGGGAAAATGGGCCTTCCAAGTCTTAGGGTCATTTTCCAACCCTCTTACCAAGCCAATACCCACACGGGTTCTGATGTGCAATATAACCCACTCGGGTTTCAAAAAACAAAAAGTACCATTCAATAGTTCTACTTAACCCATACGGGTTATGTAGAACTAAAACCATCATTTTGAATTTCCCAAAACCCGTACGGTTTATGAAAAACCAAAAATATGGTTTTTCATAACCCGTACTGGTTATGAAAAATATCATTTTGAGTTTCACAAAACCCGTAAGGGTTATGAAAAACCATTATTTTGATTTTCACAAAATACATATATAATATGTGTTTATGTACGTATATATGAATATCTATAGTTATATATATACATAAATCTATATAGATATATGTATATATGTTTGTATACATGCATGTCTCTCTTCTTTTCCTCTCTCTCATCTTCCTTCCCCCATCATCGTCTCTGTCTATTCTGAGCCCTAATTATCCTTCTTGATTTCTATCTCATCTCTCTCCCCCTCACACTTCTCTCTCTGCCAAGTCTCTCACCCTCTTCTCCTTCTCGTTTTCTCTCTACCTCATCTCTCTCTCTCTCTCTCTCTCTCTCTCTCTCTCTCTCTCTCTCTCTCTATCTATCTCTCTCTCTCTCTCTCTCT